>NC_036845.1:17054146-17068903 GCF_002910315.2 Salvelinus sp. IW2-2015
TGCAACACTATAAGAACTGCCAGTGAATTTCTGGAGGAGCAACAGTAAATATTGCTGAAAGGATACTGGGCAAACAATTTGTGGAACAGAATTGCAACTTTAACTTTATTTACAGTTAGTTACAAAGTTGGGAGGTTCTGCAATAGTTGGTATTAGTAAGTTAACTAGTGATTGTAGTGAGAAGAGCTGGTGAAGAACCGAAACTTCAATCATGGATGAGGTAGAGAACTATACCAGTCTTAACGAGTTTACTGAGGATATATCCTGCAGAGGAAACAAGCCTATCCTAAACAGCCACAGTAAGTGTTTGTGTGTGTGTGTGTGTGTGTGCGTACTAGCGTACATGGATAAGTGTGAGATGGACCATAACTCTAAGGACATGGTATCTCTTTAAGGAATAGTCAGTGTGAGTTTTACAGATAGTCTTTCAGTGTATTGGCTATCATCAGTTCCTTTGGACTCCTTTAGCGCTAATCCTTTTAAATATTTTTGAAGTGATTGTCACCTTTTTACAATGTTATGGTTCCATGTTAGCCCACTGTAAAATTGTAGACAGTTACAGATAGATTAGAGAGGGGTTGTTCATAGTCAAAGGACTTCTGAAGCATGAAAGGTGAATGACAGGTGAAAAACAATGAACTTTTTTCTTACTGGCACTGATTTGACAGRTTCATGTTATTTTGAAGAAGGTTTTACTTYTKAATTTTAAATTGAACCTTTATTTAACTAACCAAGTCAGTTAAGAACAAATTCTTATTTACAATGACGGCCTACCGGGGAACAGTGGGTTAACTGCCTTGTTCAGGGGCAGAACGACAGATTTTTACCTTGTCAGCTCAGGGATTCAATCCAGCAACGTTTYGGTTACTGGCCCAACGCTCTAACCACTAGGCTACCTGCCGACTTGCAATGACTGTTATATGTGKTTTTTTTTACCTATAGTTAAATGCTAAATGACTCCAATGTAAATGAATTGTAAATGTGTCATCCTTTGCATTAAGCTGTAATCTGTCCAATCAGATGCCCAGGAGCTGAAGAGGGGGTCAGAGTGTCTCAGAGGTCAGACTGCCCTCTTTGTGCTGATTGGTCTATTGGCATCCATCTGTGCCAACATCGCTCTGAGCGTACTCTGTGAGTAAACATCAATCTCTCTCTCTCTCTGTCTCTTTTTCTCTCTCTCCAACCCAGCACCCCCCTCTCCCTTACTTTTACTTGTCATGCCTTCTTTGGCATGCAGAATGGTAACGATAGTTGTGGGAGTTGTGCAATCCAAGAGGAACAAAAGTCCAGAATTGTGAAATTTGTTCCCTCCCAGGACTCTCACTCTCTGGCAGCCCAGGCTGTTTAGTATTTATAACACACTGAGAGCATTCACTATTTTTAAAGAAACACCAATTCTGTATATATTCTTCTTTGTTCATTCTCTTTCTCAATCTCTCTCTCTCTCTCTCTCTCTCTCTCTCTCTCTCTCTCTCTCTCTCAGTGTTTAGCAGGCCGTTACCTAGTGTTCCCCTGGAGGCAGCGGCTCTGACCCTGAAGCTGAACTCAGTTCGAGCACGTTATGTCTATCTCTGTGATGACTACTCCAAACTGGGCCAGACCTGCTCAAAGACAGGTAAAGGGGGACTAAGTGTAATTCAGAGTGGATAGATACTTTAGACAACTGTCGTTCACTATTACATTATTTCACGTAAGAAATGGTGCACTGTAAAGGGGTTACCGTGAAGTTAACAGTTACTTGGAGGCATCTGTCAACWATATACTTTAAATTGATGCGGCACTACTACATACCAGTTAAGTTGGTACAGCACTCTCACTAAAGGGTGCATCAGAAATAGAGCTAGAATCAACAATACCATGCACCCACTAGTGGTCAAAAGGTTTTTGGTGCTCCAAGAATACGGTACAGTACTGTATTCTATGGGACRGAATTACAGTACCATTCCAAATACAGCAATTCTTTCCCTGCCCACAAAATGTTCCCACAATGCAACATAATTTACAGTATGCTGCAGTAAAACGTTTCACAGTATTTTACTGTTGATAATACCCCAAATGACCATATCAATTACAGTTTTATACTTTACAGTGTGCACTATACAGTATACATAAGACATTAATTACCCATGCATATTCACTCATCTGTCTCTCTTTGTCCTTTTCATCTTCCCCTCTTCATCTCTTTACCTCTCTATTCCTGTTCTCCTCCTCTTCTCTTTCTCCTCTCCTCTTCTCACAGTAAGGAAGTGTAGGGAGTGTCCTGAGGGCTGGATTCATGTAGATGAGAAATGTTACTCCTTCAGTAATGACAAGATGGACTGGCCGAGCAGCAGAGACAGTTGTACATCCCTAGGCAGCCACCTTACCATCCTGCACAGCAAGGAACAGCACGTAAGATAGTGTCTGTGTGTGTGGGTGTGTGTTTTTGTGTATGTCTATTCCCCTCATTGTAACCATAACTGTGCTTGCTTGTAGGACGCTCTGGAAAAAGAGGCCCGGAGGATTGGCGGGTTTGACTACCACTTCTGGATTGGCCTATCAGATATAGAGAAGGAAGGGGATTGGAGATGGGTGGACAACACAACACTGACAAACAAGTATGTGAAGCCCATTCTAAATAATCCACTATCACGTGTTATAATGAGAGGGAGGCAAATAGTTACTTTTTTACACTGTCTCATTCCCTTGCTCCCTTTCTCAATTGTTATTTTCCTTCTTCTTCTTTCATTCTATTCTCCCGTTCCCTCTTTTTCTACCTCTTTCCCTAACTGCCTCCCTCCTTTTGTTTATGGCCTTTCTATTTGTCTCTCTCTCCCTTACTCCCTTACTCCCTCTCCCTACCCCCTCTCTTTCTCTCCCTCCACCCTTCTGTCTCTCTGTCTCTCTTTCTCTATCTCTATCTCTCCTCTCCTCTCTCCCTGTCTCTCTTTCAGGTATTGGAATGAGTACAGCTCTGAGCCTGACAATCATCAGTCAGGAGGATCACATGGGGAAGACTGTGCCACCTTGGACAGCCATTCGCAGACTTGGTTTGACGTGCCGTGTGACAACATCTACAAACGCATTTGTCAGATGGATGCCATCCGGCTGGACTGATTCACAGGACTAAAACTAAGCCATGAACTTCCCGGTCACCTAGATCTGCCGTCCATGTATTCATGAATGATGGCAATGTTGTCTTAAATAGTTGATCCTTCTTCTGTCTTTCAAGCGATTTGAGATGTTTTAGTGCAATGAAAAGCGCTATAAAAGTGAAATTACTGTTCTGGAAACTGGTTATGGGTCAGATGTACTCAACTACAATRCCAAGTGTGCGTATTACTTAGTATTTTTCAGAAAMCATAAAACAAAATGGGACWKGAGAGGTTRAGAGAAGGACTAAGATATCGAATGACAAGAGGAGATAAAGATAGTTTTATGGTRTAGCTAGTTTCATGAAATGTTCATTCCGTACTGAAAATAACAGATGCAAATATCTAGCAAATCTGGCACCTTCTGCAAGGAGAATTKWAATTAATGCACTCAATTTAGTAAATCAGTTACTGCAATCAAGGAGGTAGATGCTCTAATCAACTCTGCTGCTTGCCAAACTGATTGCTGTGATACTTTTGAGCAATCTGCATGCCTTTTTTTAATGTGTGTGACCTGTACAGAAATCTCCAAAATATACTGTATTGCTGCACTAACCATGAACATGTATTCCTGAGAGTTAATGTGTCAATAAAAACTGTATTTTCAAATGAATTACTCTTCCTCTGATGTTTCTTTCTGGTTTGTGTCTGGGGTTTTTCCAGTGCATGTTACATTTTACTGGAATTAAAAAAAAATGTTTGAATTGACTTTGATGAACATCTGTTGCTTTCTCCTGTGTCTTTGCTCATCCATTGTTTTATTGTTCAATGATGTAGCCTGAATTTTTTTTTTACACATTTAAACACATTTATTTGCTGAAATTATGTTTTTTAATTTGTATCTCTAATCTAGAAATCGTATTTTAATTTCTTTAAGACAACACTGTTTCTGACATAATATTTTGCCTTGGTGTTGTACAACAGAGGGTGGGAGGAGGGGAAACTACCAAGTAGTTGGAAGGAGGCAGTAGTGGTACCAATCCAGAAGCCAGGGAAGGACCCAACGAGGCCAACCAGCTATCGGCCAATAGCTTTAACATCACATGTATGTAAGATTATGGAACGTATAATTACGGAGAGGCTAAATTACTTTCTGGAGATCATCACCACATTAGAGTGGATTCAGGAAGGGTAGGGCAAATATGGACCCAGTGCTCTGCTTAGAAGCAGAGGTCAGGAAGGCTCAGGTGAACAAGGAGACTGTTGTAGTTTTTTTATGTGGAGAAGGAATATAATATGATATGGAAGGAGGGGTTGTTCATCAAAATTGATATTATTGGGGTAGGAGGAAGAAATTACAACTGGATAAAGGATTTCCTGTTTGGTGAGGGTGTGGAAATCTCTATCAGGCAGCTACCTGATGGATAACGGTACACCRCAGGGGAGCGTGATTAGTCCTCTGTTGTTCTCAATCATGATCAATGATGTTAACTCTCAGGTACGGCYGGATATTGGGAAGACGTTATTTGCAGATGATGGGGCCTYATGGAAGAGAGGAAGAAATGTGCCGTACATAGGAAGGTACAGGAAGCAATCGATGAGGTTGAGCGGTGGGCATTAATGTGGGGATTCAGGTTCTCTGTWGAGAAAACTCAAGACTGTGTTTTTTTTGCCAGGAGGAAGGTGGGAGATGAGGAACGCTTGAGGTTATATGGGAGAAACTTGGAGAGGGTTGGGGCCTTCATGTTCCCTGGGGTATACTTTTCTTCTTCGTCTTTCATTCTATTCTCTTGTTCTCTCTTTTTTGACTGACCTGGGCAGAACACGTTGAGAGAGTGGTGGGAAAGTGTAAGAAGGTGCTAAATGTGATGTGCTGTCTGACGGGGAAGGAGGGGGGGGCTGGGCGTTCCTCATTGAGGTCCATGTATGTTGCATTGATCCGATCTGTAGTAGACTATGACAGTATAGGGTATGGTTCGGCAGCCCAGACCTCATTGGAAAGGCTAGATGTCATCCAGGGACAAGGACTCAGAATATGTAGTGGTGTGTTTCGGACGTCCCCAGTGGCTGCACTACAGGTGGAGATGGGGGATATGCCATTGCAGATTAGCAGACAGCAGCTGGCAATTAATTATTGGGTCAACCTATAGGGACATGGGATGTCTCATCCTGCGAAAGGGATTTTACAGGCATGCTGGGAACATGAGYRAAGACAGAACACAAGCTTTGGGTGGGAAATATCCAGGCAAAGGAGATGGGACTGTATGGAAGGGAGTTTAGTCCAACGGTAGCTATTCCTGTAAATCCACTATGACTACTCTCGCCTCCAGTAGTTGATCTAGAAGTGTTGGAGAGACTACASAAAGATAGGGATGGTGTTGATCCATCTGATTTGTTCAAGAGACGTCTGGATACTGTGTTTCAGGATTCTGTGGCCATTTACACAGATGGTTCAAAAGATCCGAGGACAGGAAGTACTGGGTCAGCATTTGTAGTGCAGGAATGTGTATATACAGCGGAGCTGATGGCCATACTGTTGGCCTGGCAGTGGGTGGAGGAAGTCAAGCCAGACAGAATAGTTGCTCTGATTCATGGGCAGTGTTGATGAGTCACCAGTCATTTAGCTCACGTATTAGACAAGACCTAAACAGATAAGACTTCCTTGGGTCCCAGCCCATGTCGGGGTGGAGGGGAACGAGGCAGTTAGTGTACTGGCTAAATAAGCACTTATTAGTGGGGATGTTGATGTTGTAGTTTCAACGAGCTTGATATGGACAGTGATGGTGCAGAGATGGCAGGAACAGTGGAATAGAGATACTAAGGGCAGGCATTTATTTCAAGTACAGAGGAAAGTTGGGGAGGGGAGGACGGCAGCAAGGGACAGGAGAGAGGAGGCAATTTTTCGTACAATATTAAGGGTGGGTCACAGCCAGTTGAATAAGACCTTAAACGTGATAGGAAAGCATT
The DNA here is from genome assembly GCF_002910315.2 of Salvelinus sp. IW2-2015. NCBI lineage: Eukaryota > Metazoa > Chordata > Actinopteri > Salmoniformes > Salmonidae > Salvelinus > Salvelinus sp. IW2-2015. The sequence goes on from NC_036845.1 coordinate 17,060,185, forward strand.
CAACGGGAAAATGTGATTATTACTAGGAAACAGAGACTGTGGAGCATGTATTGCTACAGTGTGGCAGTATCAGAGGCAAAGAGAGGGGCTGATATCTAGTGTGAGGGAGAAGGGAATACAGAAAATTAGTTTAAATAGTATATTGAGTAGAACGTCATTAGATATAGTCTCAAATATTTGGTTATCTGTTTTTAGAGAAACGGGGCTGCCAGATAGGATTTAGCTTCTCCCTGTCTCTGGCCCACACTCCAGTACAGTAGGTGGCGGCAATCCAACATAACGTTGGATGCCAATCGCCAATAAACCACATCGAAGAACATAATATTTTGCCACAAGATGGCACTCTTTTAAGCAACCATCTGGTCCGCTCAGTCCCCTGTCAGTCAAGACAAACACTCCCCTCCTCCTTTTCACGTTTCGCCCAATGAGCAGTGATGTTCTCCTTTGTTGTCAAACGTGCACGGACGGCGGAACTGAGCGATTCGGGGGACAGGCTATCAACTTGAGTTAGCTTACCAATAAGGTATTTTGTTGCTTTTTCCCCCCTATGGACATATTTGTAAACTAGTTTTAAATAAAGGTAATCGCATGGTTGCCCTTGCATCATTTAGCTACGTTAGAGTTGAGTCGGTAGACAACCAAAAAACAGGAAGAGGCCTAACATTACAGCTTTACGGTCATGCCTCGAGCTGTAGTGGTAACGTTAGCAGCAGCTAGCATGACTCCTCATAGTCATACTGCTGTAGTAAGCTAGCTAGCTAGCTCCTATGTGCTAGTTTTGCTACAACAGTTGGTCAAACTTTAGCAATCTTTTTAGTTTGTGATTCTTTGGGACAGTTTCTAAGTATAATTTCTCTTGAAAATCTACCACAAAGAGCTAGTGAACTAGCTCCCTTCTAGGCTAGCATGCAATCGGTTGTTCATGACTGTGTGACATTAAAAAAAGACACAAGACTGTGTGACGTTAGCTAGATAGCCAACGTTACTACTAGTCAGAAAATCGGTCCCTGCCCTGGGACTCAGCATTGAATGAACTTGACTCAAAACACTCCACACTAGTGCCAAGTTTAGTAGGTCGAACGATGCAGATAGAATTGATCTGACATGATTCCTTGTTTTACATGTCAGTCAATATTTTCCACAACATTGTGCCCAAGCTAGCCTATAGTAGCCGACTAGTTGAGTTTAATAGGCTACCTAAATAGCTACATTGTGAAGTAGTAGCTAGGTGTGCAAAGTCATGGTTATCTGACAATGGCATGGAGTGTCCTAGTGCCCAGCCTAGGAAGGTTACTACTACGTAGCTAGCTAGGCTATTTATAAGTAATGTTGTGTGTRCCTATTATTCTCACCAAATAGCACAGTATATCAAATACAAATAGGATAGATCTCAAATAATACATTCTCAGTGCTTTTAGTAGGGCCAATTTCATATTCAAATTAAGCAAGGCCTATTTAATTATGTAAAATAATCATCTGTGTCTGTGACTGTGACTGGCTTTGACCAGAAGGGTGTTTTTCAAAACACTTGCCTACACATCAGTTTATGAGAGGGAAAATTGAATTACTGACTTGGAGTCTTGCCACAAGGGCTATTTGTGTAATTGTTTTGGTTAGACAGAGCTACAGGCATACATTAACAAAGCATTCAAGTTGTCTTGCTATTCAAAAGAAGCCGATCAGCCTCATACATGTAAGTTATGCAGCATTAACGGTTCATTGAAGGTCAACAATTTTATTCAAGACAATTTTAAGTCTCTTCACTTTTTTCCTTTCCTCCCTCCCCTCTCTTCCCCCATTCTCTCACTGTCTTGCATTATCTGTCATTATTTCTCTTATCCTCATTTCGTCTTTCTCTTACTCACTTCTGTTTGCCTTCTGTCTTTTTTGCTAGTTCTCTCTCTTGCACACTCTCTCTCACTCTCTGTCTCTCTATCTCTCAGATGGAGGTAGAGCAGCTCCTCTCTCTCTCAGGCCCGGCGTTGGCCCAGGCAATAAGTTCTCTGCTGGAGACACCAGGCCTCTACGTGTTCTCAGACATCCTTGAGCTGCCCAACGTCAGAGAGGTAACACACACACGCACACAGTCACAGCCGTTCTCAAGGCACAGCTCTCWCTGGAGGTGGTATAGCTAGAGACCCTAACAAGCCCCCTCTTACTGTCCCCCCCACCCACCTTCTTCTTCTACTCTACCCCAAGCTCTCACCCTATTACCCCCCCACCCACCTTCTTCTTCTACTCTACCCCAAGCTGGAGACAGGCCCGCACGCTCCAGTGTATCAGCTACTCAACCTCTTCGCCTATGGAACCTACTGTGACTATAAAGGTACGACAGTGGCAGGCAGCGGTGCTGTGTGAATAAGTCATGTAGTGGCCCTGGAGCTGTTTTATTATTAGCAGTATTTCTMTCCCTGCTCATCGGCCCTGCAGGCAATGCAACTCATCAATGTTGTAGGTTGTCACAGCCCCCGATCATTTACAGAGTCAACCACAAGACTTTATTTGATCCTATACGAGGAGCCAAGTGACAATGTTTGGCACGRCAGAGGTTGCGTCCCCAATAAMCTCTCCTTTCTCTAGAARWATGCACTGGTTCACTTTCCTTCRTGGATTTGGAATTAAATAACTGGTATATGGAAACTCCCGCTAGCATTMCTGGTGAAAAAAAATGGGGTCCCCAGAACTTCTGGTGGAAGAAAGGGGGTGCCCGCTGAAACAGTTGACTTATCACTGCTCTAGCCTGCCTACGTCAATCCAATGCTTTTACATTTGTGGGGAATAGTGAACAAGTGCGCACTTTAGGAGGAAGGAGAGCTCATTGGGACTTAATCAGGGACAGACTTCTCTGACGTTTTGATAGACATTGGATAGACATAGTATTGGTTGTAATTGGTTGCATTTTCACAAACTGCCAAATGAAATCCTGAATGCCCTTTGAAATACCGGAATATGTAAAGGACTTGTCATTCTTTAGCAACCCATTTATGTAACAAGACTTCATAAGAGACGAGCAAAACGGAAGAGAGAAGTACACATCTTATGTCAACATACCGTATTCACTTTCATAGTGCTTTTTAGAATTGCAAAATGGAGCACAGAGGAATACTCAAGTTTTTTTTTTTAAAGCATCCACATGCGCAGGCACACACACTCAAACGACTTTTCATTGTATTCCCTTGTGGAATTTAGCAGGCAGCAGCAGTTTCTGCCTGGACAGAGCCTGTACCCTTGTGTTTGTAGGGATGTGTCCCTGTCATGATGTGTCCCTGTCATAATGTGTCCCTTTTCTGTTGCTCTTTCGCTGTCTGTTTCTTTTCCTTGTCTGTTTGCGTTATGTTATTCTTTCAGAGAGGGCAGCCTCTCTCCCAGAGTTGACCCCAGCCCAGAGGAACAAACTCCGTCACCTCTCCATCATCAGTCTGGCATCCAATCTCAAGGTAGAGTTCCACCTGTTCATCTGGTTTTAAATTCCTTACCCTGCTAGCTTTAGTACGCTCAATGGGTGTCACTCACATTATAATTATATAAGTAGTTTATAATGATATGTAATATAATGAYAGCCATCATCCATTTAATCTGAACGTAACGCTCTCTGGATTTATCTTGTCTAGTTTTTCTGTTTATTTTGTTATTAAATGATTGCCGGTCAAATAATAATTTTGTGCAGTATTTCCATGGACTCTAATAGCCTACCTACAACGGTAGTCCTAACAATACTCAGCAAGCTTCAGTACCAAAAATAGCAAGTAATTTGCTCAGCTTTGATTTTAATGATGTGGTTATGAGACAACTTGCTTTGTAACTCTTGACACGTGAACAAGATAAATGACTCTGTGTTGTGAAGGACTTGATTAAGAGTCTGTCTGTGATGTGGTTTAACTTTATTTATATCACATAGATGAGAATGACAGCGGCTGAGATTGAAATCATTATGAGATACTGTCTAGATACCGTGTTAAGTATTCTGTCCTTTCTTCTTTGAGCTCTCTGTCTCTTTGTGTATTTGTTGCTCTCTGTTGTCTATTCATCTAACTCTCATTTCGAGCCCATCCACATTTCATTATTTTTTTCTCCCTCTGCCGTCTCTCTTCCTACCTTGCTTTCACCCATATCTCATTCTCGCCACTCTCCCCAATAAATAATTGATTGATTCATTTCTCTCTTTCTCTATTACTCTCCCTTCTCCCTCCCTCCCCCATTTCTCTCTGGTCTTTCTCTTCCCGTCTTATTTTTTATACTGTCATAGTATAAGTATGCCACATTGAACCTCTGTACGGGCACACCTTAACGCAAAGATTCACCCATTCAAATGTTATATCATTATAACTCTGCGCGATGTTCTGTTGATTCCCGGGGTCATTTCAGGTTTTCATGTGTATCTGAGTTATTGGCCGGCTGTATTTCTGTCTGCTTTAACGGCGAATAGCTCAGATGCACATGAAAACATGAAATGACCCCGGGAATCGACAGAACATCGCTCAGAGATGCACAAAAACATTCAAAATGGGTGAATCTATGCTTGAATTGCCCAATAAAGACTTGTTAAAGCCCCCATGCAGTCTTTGTAATTGTATTTTTAAATCATCACTATGTCTAATAAATCACTGTTTATTTAATGAAAATAACTACAAAATATATTTTTTATAATTTATTTCCCCGAGCCTCCTTTGGCCCTTGAAATGCTCAGTTTGATCGTGTGGGCGTTAGGAAACAAATKTGAAGATATTTACATACACCGCCCTGATTGGCTGATAAGATGGTYTAAAGCCCTTTCCCTTACCCAGATGAACAGTCATTGGTCTATATAATCATATTACATTGCGACATCATGATGTGGGCCAAAAAAAAATCCATCCTACCTGAACCAGCTGAAATTCCAAGCATTTTTTTCAAACAGCTTTTACACAAAAGTCATAATCACAATTTCTGAATTTCTGACCTCATAGTGTGGAAATATATAAATAAATACAAGTTACATAATTTTTTTTTTTACTGCACTGCCCCTTTAAAACTCTAAACCCCTCTATCTCTGGTAGCTATTTTGATGTAATGGTTTTGTACATTTATGTTGACCCGCCCTCCCTTCCTATACCCCTCTCTCTTACCTTTCCATTCCTCACTCTTACATCATCTCTTCTCTCTCCTCACTGAAGTAATAAAGAGCATCTCAAATTCTTTCTCTCTCTCTCCCTCTCTGTACCAGATAACTTCTGTTGACCCAACATAGAAGAATTTGACATTCTCTCTTGCCCTCTCTCTGTCCCCACCACCCTCGCTCGACTCCCTCCTCACTAACGTCATAAAGAGCATCTCAAATTCAACATCTCTCTCTCTTCTCTCTCTGTGCTTGTTCACTTCTATTGACCCAACATAATAGAATTTGACATTCTCTGTCTCCCTCTTCCCCCAGTGCCTGCCCTACTCCCTGCTCCTGCAGCAGCTGGAGCTGAAGAAYGTGCGGGAGYTGGAGGACCTGCTGATTGAGGCGGTCTACTGTGACATCATTCAGGGCAAGCTGGACCAGAGGAACCAGCAGGTGGAGGTGGACTGCAGCGTGGGCCGAGACCTGGGGCCCAACGAGCTGCCCAACATAGCCACACACTGCAGGAGTGGTTAGTTAGTGATATGTGTGTGCGAAGAGCGGTGCTAGAAGTGCCATTTCAGTTTACTTCATGAATTGAAATGGAATTTACTCCAACCCAGGGTGTGTGTGTGTGTGTGTGTGTGTGTGTGTGTGTGTGTGTGTGTGTGTGTGTGTGTGTGTGTGTGTGTGTGTGTGTGGTGTGTTGTGTGTGTGTGTGTGTGTGTGTGTGTGTGTGTGTTGTGGTGTGTGGGACGAAGTTAAACTTTATTTATAGAACACATTTCTCACAGTGGATGCATAATAATGACCAATACGCTTTTTAAACGAGACAAATTAAAATAGTAAACAATAAAATAACAGTGGACATGATAGATGCAATAAATATGATGTATAGAATGGGATATAAATAGATAGTATGATCTTCATTCAGTGTCTAAATAATGATCTGTCTCTCTCAGGTGTTCAGGGTGTGAGGCGGTCCTGTGTGGGATCGAGGAGCAGGTAACCAGAGCCAACCAATACAGAGAGAGCCAGCTGAAGGTCAAAGTTCAGGTGGAGACAGAGGTTAGTACCAGTAGCCACTTTTCTCTGGGTAGGGTCAAAGATGATCTATTATGTTGACAAGATAGTCGAGTGACAGCTCTTAACAATGGAAATACATGTCCTCAAAGATGGAAGGCAGGCAGGAGGAGGCGAGATCAGGTGGGTCCATTCTAGCTAATGAGAGGGCAGATGCGCCTATCAACAATAGGCACAACTCCATTATAAAGCCGTTTTGCCACATGCCGAAATGCCATGTGTATCCACTTACATCAGTGCATTCGTAACAACTTAACCATTACGATAGCAAATTAGCAATTAAATGTTTTGTTGGCCAAATTTGACGCTCATTAACCTCAATACAAGAATTCCTCACTTCGTGGTCTTATTTTTGTGGACAGGTTTTGGCTGGAGTAAACCCTCACACTAGAGGTGAAGCCATAAGCAAAACGTATACTCATTACTCAATGACCTATTTCAGTGTCCAATTTAGAGCTCTCTCCAGTGTCTTTATTGAGGCTGTAGGCCACAGGTGGCTTTTCTGTCCTCTGAGTCAGTCTTCTCCAGCTTGAGGTAGAAGTTACTCTCTAACCTCTTCTTATTAGAAATAGTAACAACACCTTAAGCTTTTCACATTACTGAGCCAAACCAGTGCCAAGCTGTATTGGGGCTGGCCTGATTACGCATCCACCATAGCTGCTGGAAAGGACCTTGTGAGAAGAAAATATCCAAGCCAGCCCAGTACATTCTGAGTTGGCCTTAGTTTGAATCAGGCACATCTGTTCTGCGCTAACTTCATTAGTTTACCTTTCCTTATCTCTCTCTCTCAGGTGTCCAACCTCCAGAAAACGCTAAAGGCCAGCTCCGCCTCACCGTCGTCCGGCCCCGCCGCCGCTGGAGCCGCGTCCAATCAGGATGCAGACCAGCCGGCCGAGCCACGAGACCCCGCCTCCTCTCAGGAACCACGGCAACCGGGCAAGAAGAGTTCAAAGGTCAAAGGGTAAGTAAGGTGATATTCCTTAGGTCAATCCCATATTTCCATTGTTTTATTTATTTTATAGGCGTTACCATTTGATGTTGGTGGGCTAGTCAGTCCTAGGTGCCTTTTGAGCATGACCTCGTCCTTCCAGGGTCACGGCAGGGTCACGACAGAGGTGTGGTTCAAGCCGAGGCAGGAAGAAACATTTGTGTGTTGCAAAAAACATTCCAATCGCTTCAGATGAATTCAAACAGCACGGAGTCCATTATGCAACCACTGCGTTTCATGTCATTTCGCAGCGTCTTCAACTCGAACACAGTAATATTTTGGTCGTTTTTTTACAACAAACATCCATTTAAACGSCAGCTGCCAGTGGAAGTGGGAATAGTGACTGTGTGTGTGTGTCTGCATAGCGTATCTTCATTAGCCAGAGAGGCTGTGCTTTGTAGCGGTACTCACAGCGCTACCTGGGGCCCTCTCTCGCTCTTCTGGGCTTAATGTCACTGAGGCGAAATTTATTTTTTAAAGCTTCAGGTGCTAAAAGGAAATGTTTATTTATTTATTTATTACATGACAGGATTAGTTTTTCTGTTCCAGTTAAAGGAGTCATTATAATTCACTTGACCGTAAGTGGTAGGAGAGTAGTACAGTAATATAGTCATTTGTTTGCCAACATTGTAATCGAAACATCCCTGCAATAATATGTGGCATAATGAGTTGTGACAAAGGCCATCATAAACAGACCTTGTTCATAACTGTGTTGTGTTACAACTATCGTAAATCTTGAACTAAAACAAACAGGAACTTATTTGCTTGATTTGGGAAATTGCCCAGGGACGTACAGTTGAAGTCGGAAGTTTACATACACTTAGGTTGGAGTCATTAAAAATCGTTTTTCAACCACTCCACAAATTTCTTGTTAACAAACTATAGTTTTGGCAAGTCGGTTAGGACATCTACTTTGTGCATGACACAAGTCATTTTTCCAACAATTGTTTACAGACAGATTATTTCACTTATATCACATTTCCAGTGGGTCAGAAGTTTACATACACTAAGTTGACGGTGCCTTTAAACAGCTTGGAAAATTCCAGAAAATGATGTCATGGCTTTAGAAGCTTCTGATAGGCTAATTGACATAATTTGAGTCAATTGGAGGTGTACCTGTGGATGTATTTTAAGGCCTACCTTCAAACTCTTTGCTTGACATCATGGAAAAATCTAAAGAAATCAGCCAAGACCTCAGAAAAACAATTGTAGACCTTCACAAGTCTGGTTCATCCTTGGGAGTGATTTCCAAACGCCTTGAGGTACCACGTTCATCTGTACAAACAATAGTACGCAAGTATGAACACCATGGGACCACGCAGCCGTCATACCGCTCAGGAAGGAGACGTGTTCTGTCTCCTAGAGATAAACGTACTTCGGTGCGAAAAGTGCAAATCAATCCCCAGAACAACAGCAAGGACCTTGTGAAGACGCTGAGAAACAGGTACAAAATTATCTATCTCTACAGTAAAACGAGTCCTATATAGACATAACCTGAAAGGCCGCTCAACAAGGAAGAAGCCACTGCTCCAAAACCGCCATAAAAGAGCCAGACTACGGTTGCAACT
>NC_036845.1:17069741-17070277 GCF_002910315.2 Salvelinus sp. IW2-2015
ATTCTCTCTACTATTATTCTGACATTTCACATTCTTAAAATTAAAGTGGTGATCCTAACTGACCTAAGACAGGCAATTTTTACTAGGATTACATGTCAAGAATTGTGAAAAACKGAGTTTAAATGTATTTGGCTGAGGTGTCTGTAAACTTCCCGACTTCAACTGTATACTCCAAAGCAGGATCAATGAGTTAGCCAGCTAAAGCCAGCTTTTCCCCCCCAGATTATTTAACACATTTTTCCAGCGCCCTATACTACGAATCTGGTTTGAGTAATTAGCGAGGTAACTTTGGTCAACTCTGACTTCAACTCGGGATAACCGGTGACACGAATGTGGCTATATTTCTATAGCCAAGAATCCTTCAGAACTAACCTGCTCTGGGGCAGACTAACTCGGGGCTAACTCCTTTTATTTGAATATATTGTCTGAGCMGCGAGTTAAGGACCAATGAAATCGCATTGCGTCGTCATCCCCTTCATTTGCGGAAGACGACTGATTTAAGTACTTTATTAATCAAATTATTTTTTTAAACTTAA
>NC_036845.1:17070682-17075443 GCF_002910315.2 Salvelinus sp. IW2-2015
CCCCTGTTGTACAGGATGCGAACAGGTGACTGGCGTTTCGACGTCAAGCTGACGTCATCCTCATACCCCTCTTCTGTTTATTGAAGACAGGCGTGTATTGGAGATAAGCCTTTAAATGCCGTTTGAAGTGGGGACTGTGGACATGCTCTACCTGTTAGATTTGCTCCGACCTGTAGATTTTATTCAGACAGCGCGAAAYGAGTGGGGAGACAGAGACGGGGAGATGAAGATTAACGGTGGGGTCGGGATTAATACCCCAGTTGTGTTGGCGTATGTGTTCTGCAGGCGGTAGTCTTACACACTAGACCAGCCACAGGCATGCATGTATTTGTAAAAAACAATGATTTGGGGATTTAGGGGACTTTCCCCCCCCCCCCCACTGACATGTAGGGATCAACCATGTAAAGTGTTGTTTCTCAAACTCTGTCCTGGGGACCCCCCAAGGGGTACATGTTTTAGTCTTTTTGCCCTAGCACTACACAGCTGATTCAAATAACCAAAGCTGCGTTTGGGAAAACACTGATCTAGCGCGAGGTGCAGTGTGCGAAATGACCTCGGAGCAGAGCGGCAATCTGCCTTCGCGAGAAATGACACTTTGACACCCGCCCGCGTCTGTTAGAGACCGACGTTTATTTGCTGCAATGTGAAGCGATACCCGGCCTTTATAAGAARCGGCCGCTTGTCGGGGACATCATCTTAGGGTAATGTAATAACTGTTGTCTGTTGTTTTTTGTTGTTGTCTCAGGCTCCGTGGAAGTGGGAAGATCTGGTCCAAGTCCAACTGAAGGCAGAGAGATGCAGAGAGACCCTGAACACCCCCGCTGATCCACTGTCAGATGGGACAGACTGACACACAGGTTGACAGACACATAGACCGATAATGTGACCAATGCACAGACGGACACTATGATTTACACACACGTTCACACATCCATGCACGCACGGAAACACACACATGTATACAGACACCGAGTCCGACAGACACACTTTCAGTGAGTGACAGACTCGACACCCATTCTGATAGGTGTGTACACACAGCCAGACAGACGGACTATCTTCACTGTGTATATACACAGACCCAAACCCATTCTAACATGTACACAGAGAGAGACAGACAGACCGACAGACAGAGAATAATCTGCTTTGGGCAGAGCTTTGCTGCTGTCAGGAGAAGCAGAGCCACAGGCAGTGAAACCGAATGTGTGTATTTGATGTATTCTATTGTGTTACACTTTTTGTTAGTTTGTATTTTTTTTTCTGCTGAGGATTGAGTTGAGACGTGTATAAAATCAGGATATGAATTGTTGGTAATAAATTGAAGCCCCTCTATTCATTTAGTATCTGTCTGTGTTACTGTTTTTTTGTGCATACTTCAAAGTGCAACTGGAGGTTGCATCACTAGCTAAATGTTAACTCACAGAAGGGGGATATCTGTGTTAGGTCAGACCCTTAATTAGGTTATCCCCAAAGAGACTAATATATTAGAGCGCTGGAACTACCCCTGTGATCAGTTGGCTTGGTTACACACACACACACACACCTCATTTTCCCTGTCACATACACGCATCAGACAGATACACACAGGGCGTTCATATTTGATATTGCTATATTTTGCCCAAAGCTTCTATTTCACCGTCAAAATTGCCTGTCGGAATTGTCTGCCACCCCCCCCCATCACACGCTCCACATTTAATTTTTCACATTCATCCTGTCCGTGTCTCTTTCTCGCTCGCTGTCTTTCGTTCTCTCTCCTCAGTCTCCCTCTGTTTTCTCTAAAAACCCTATCCTGCATGACGTTAATGGTAGCTATTAACTCCCATGGCACCCACAGAGAGAGAAAAGGGGGATGGAGAGACAGGGAAATGATCCTATTCCGTTAACCCCATTTCKTCCCAACTTTCTTTCTCCCCCTTTCCGTCTCTCTCTCGTTCTCCCCCTCTATAAATAGCCATGTTAATTTCAGTCAGTGTGATTGAGCTTTACTGTTTCACAGTTCGCTCGGTTCCTACCAGATGGGAGCTGTGAATTCTAGCAGCTGTACACCTAGGTGTCGCATCTCAGTGCAAGAGGCGTCACTGCAGTCCCTGGTTCGAATCCAGGCTGCATCACATGTGATTGGGAGGCTGTGATTGGGAGTCCCATAGGGCGGCGCACAATTGTCCCAGTGTCATCTGGGTTTGGCCGGGGTTAGGCCGTCATTGTAAATAAGGATTTGTTCTTAACCGACTTGCCTAGTTAAATAAAGATAACACTTTTTTCATGAAAAAAAAGTGTGTTTATGTGCGCATGGCTGTGAGAGGAATACTTTGTGTGTGTGTGTGCGTAAAACTTCAGGTGTGACTTTGCGTGTGTATACCTAACTGTGTGTGTCCTTCCTTAAACGCAGAGACTATGGAGTACTACAGGGTCAGCTGGTTGGACTTATAATCAACCAGTAGTTAACTTTGGAGTGGACCAATCAATTACTTTGATTGATCATTAAAATGCCCAGAGGAAATGAAAAAGGAACAGCAGACACTGTCCATCTCTGTCTGGTCTCTCTCACGCCGCAGATTCTAATACTTCCAGTAAATTTAGGATTTTCTATGTCTCAAAAGTGTAAAGTGGCTTGCTCTCCTGTGTCTTATTACAGATATGAAAACACATTCAAGTTTAGGATGATGTAGTGTTGCCCTGACAAGCATCACCTGACCTAGGATAACATTTAGAAGAAGAGAGATGATGTCATAATCAGGATGTATAACTGCACCAGTGCCATATATTTATATTTTAATACATGGCTCTGATATCTAAATATATGGCTCTGATCTGCAGTAGAAGCCAAATAGAACTCAAGTCAATGGATTTGAATGACACAATTAGAACACATGGCTCTCGTGTATTTCCTGGTATCTTTTTCTCCTTCTCAAGTTTAGTACAGATGCTAGGTTGGAGATAAAGGTTAAGACAAAATAATTATAATATTCCATATGTCTTTGCATAAATGAGGAAGAATTGTAAACGAAGGGATCAGGGATGCTAGTTAGCAACAGCACTGGTTCCCATGAATCTGTTGATTTTTCAAAAGCTTCCTCATGGAATTATTAGGTTGTCGTAACCTGGGTATCTTCAACCTAGGACAGATGAAGGAAAGGAGGCAACTCAGGACAGTTGAGATACATCCACTGTTCTCCTGTAAGGCTGGCCCTCGCACATTGTCAATTCTATCTTGTCCCAAAGCCACTGGCTAGTAAAGTCCAGTCAGATACAGTGCTAAAACACCAGTGTTGAGTTTTTATTGTTGTTCCGTACAGTGGAGCCACACGTCTACAGGAATGCTACTGGGAACCAAGAAACACTAGACTGCAGAACGACACGAGTCACGTATGACGTCACAGTACTATGTGTACTAGTGTAGTGGAAGTCCAGAGGGTAATTGCTCGAAGCTGGTGGTCGAGTTGGACAGGTACATTACCCTAAGATCCTACAGTAAACACTAGTTTAAGCTTTGAAGTCGGAGCAGAAAACAACAGATGATGGTAAAATGACTCATTAATTCTGGACTGTAGCATTTATACCCATTATGTTTACCTGACACCACCATTGATTGTACCACATGTATCGTTTGATTGTACTGATTGCAATATATGCAAACGTGTTGTACATTGTTTGCACCACTATTTTCATATACAACAAGGATAACTTTCCCCTAAATTCCCTGGTTTTCCAGAAATCCCAGTTGGAAAATTCCTGTATTTCCTTCCCTCCTAATTCCAGGAATCTTCCAATCGGAATTTCTGGAAAACCTGGGAATTTTGGGAAAATGACAGAATTTCACAACCCTATATAGAGCAGTAATATATAAACCCTGCTCATCCCCATGCTCCAGAGACAAGATAACACACTCACAAATGCACAACAGAGAGTGGCGGCAAAGAAGCAAGAAAATTAAAGGAACAAACGAAGAATACAGTTTAGGGAATAAAAAAAACACCCAGAAAACACATTGCGAATGTGGAAGCTGCAGTGGGCCTATTTGCATTCCAAGCGGGAGTAAACAGCGATTTTTGGACCGTGTCGTGTTAAGTACATTGGCGGCTGGCGACAACATTGCCAACCAGCTTTGTGAAATACCCCCTTCAGTCCGAGGAAACGGGAATGTTTTTAACCCTTCACCAGCTAGCTGAACACCTATATTTCAGTTTCAGATAACACACATATTTCACTTTCAACCAAGTTTCAATAACCAAGTCCACTATTTCATCATAGTTCAAAGTTCAGCTACACAAGATAGCTGTATGAAATATTCCAAATAGCCCCATATAGCTATGCGGTTTTGGCACCGGCGGGACTAAAACGTTCTATTGATACCTAACACTGTTTGCTTGTGAATTAGTCAAAGCAGATCAAGCGGAGGGACCTGTGCGTGTGTTGCTGCTACAGCCTGGGGCAGTACAGACAACGGAATATAAAACAGAGCGGAAGGTTTGGTCAGTCTACAGTGACACAGAGCCATAGAAAAGTGGAGAAAAGAGGCGCAGGAGGATGGCAGCAGGAAGGAAGGGGTGAGATTGGGCTTTTCTCCTTCGGGAGGAAGGGATGGAGGGAAGAAGAGGTTTTGCCATGGCTGGATACCTGCTTTCCTGATTTTCATTTTCACAGTCAAAGATAAATAGAAGACCACGGTGGGCACACCCTCTGGCTTTGTTGATGTTCTCCGTCGCATCCCGTAGGAATGTGTATCAAATCGAAAACGTTCGCCTTAGAGGTTCACCACGGGGA
>NC_036845.1:17078552-17079433 GCF_002910315.2 Salvelinus sp. IW2-2015
CAGAGTTCTCATTTCATGTTAGAGTATGCACAACACACACCCAGCTGATTGTATAGGTGAACGGTACATCAAACATCATGTGAAAACAAAAGAGAAAACCCACAAACTGTTTAGATGCTACCGGGCATCTAGCAACACAGCGTCATGGATATCAAGACCTTGAGTGGTTGAAATTGCGCCAMTTTAAACCTCTGAAAGCCTTTAAACATTGGGAAGGTATTTTCATCCGCTATCTAGATCCGACTTTAACCATTCCCACGTTCAAACAAATAACACCGTTGAAGTTCCCTGATGTACATTAAAAAAAAAATGTATCAGAGAAGGGGTAGAAAGAGAAAGAAAGGAGGTGGGGGGGGATGGGGGAAAGAGAGAGGATTCTTACCAGAGTTTGACCGTTATGATGACAGCAGTCAGGATGAGCAGAGAGGAGATGGTCACTGTGACGTAGAACTGAGGGTCCACTGGAGGACACACACACAGAGGAGTTACCTTTCACATGGTTGGAAATCAGAACAACTAGAAGGAACAATCAAATCAGCACAACAGAAGGCAACCAGGGTCATGTGCATTAGAGCATGCAACGGAGAACGCTTTGAAATGTTTTGCAACCGAAAACAAAAATGAGCGTTTCTTATTGGACAAGTCCAGGTAGACCGTSCCTGTTTCGGTMATTTTTCTTCCGTTTRGTGCCTTATGAATATAACCCAGGTYAACTGCAATGATGTAAGAAAAAAACACAACTCTGCTTTTAGAGAGTTACCATACTGTCAGTAAAGCAACTCAAAAGAGAATGAGCCGATGAAGTCATCCATTCCATCGCTTGGTGTGTGATGTCACCCATTTCCTTTTTGTGTGTTTTTGTGAGTTCAGAAAGCTCTATG
>NC_036845.1:17086303-17092529 GCF_002910315.2 Salvelinus sp. IW2-2015
GGGGGGGTTCACTTCTCTTCTGACACTGACTGTTATTGAAAACGTAAACAGACACTCATAGGCAGTACAGGAATACACACACATCTCTCTGTCTCTCTCTCGGTCYTGGCTGTCCAAAAATCAGCGCTTAATTATGCCACATGCTAATACAGTTGGCACATCAGACTTGCACGCAAACACCTGTGCACAAAACATTCCTCATAGGCACGCATGTAGCCAACATCCCATATGCTGCTACTTTTAGCTCGAGAAAGATTGACTTCATATCAACTACCACTGTCACTCAGTCAAACACAGACAGGAACACACGCACTATCGCTCTCTCTCTCTCACACACACACACACACACCAGCAGACAACTCACTGTCACACCAGCACGCACACCACATTCACTCAGACAGATACCAGTGAACATGCCTACCTCTGGCTGAAGAGAGAGGGAATGAGCGAGACAGTGAGAAAGGGGGAGATATAGAGAGCGAGTCGGAAAAGGCATTGGTTGCCTTAGCGACAGAGACATGTAGAGTCAGAGAGAGCGAGTGGAGGAGGACGGAGGGAGACTGTAGGAAAGATATTGAAATGCTTATTACGCTTTCAACTCGTTCAATTAAATGGACAGCAAAAAAAAAAAAGATGAAACGTATTTGAGGACGGAAATAACGAAGATACAGAAAATTACATGAATACTCTCATTTTGGGAGCAGAGGAAAAAATGTATTCTGTTATGTTTCGATAAAACTGAGACGAGCCAGAGAGTGGCGAGACAGAGAGGTGGAGGRAAATGAATATACATTAATTTACACAAGGACAGGTTGAGTGGGGTGATGAACAGAATAACTCGTGTTCATAATAAACGAGGTGACACCACAATGGGAAGGAGAAATATTTGGAGGCAGGAAGGTCACAGTATGACAGCTTTATTGCATACACGAAACAACAACATAGAAAATTATCTGTCTCTCGCTCGCACTCACTCCCTCTCCGTATGCTCTCCTTCCACCTCCGCCACTTCCAATCTGTCACACTTCACTTACCCCCCTCTCTCTCTCCTCTCCTCTTGTCCCCTCACTCCCTCTCTCGCCTTCATAGCTCTTATGCTGTGAGGCGCAGCGGCTTGGCTGGTGGTGCGGGTGGCGTGAAACTGTCTCACTGGAGAACAGCGAAGCCGGACGTTGAGCGACCGATGCATTTGGGATGTGCAGTCCTCTTCTTTCATCATCGTAATCTAAGTAACGTGGGGAGTCATAGTTAAACGACGTGTGTCAAACGGTGGACGAATAATGGATTTGTATTGATATAGATATACAATGATATAATAATAGATACAGTAGGAACCTGTTGATAGGGATTATTTCCTTAGAGAAAATTAACACAACAGCTAACAATGGACCAAAACGATCATTTTTCAGTCATCGCTCTTAATAAGTTGAATGTTCAATCTTCAGGCTTGATCAACTGTACGCTGAAGATCTCGCTGGAGTCATTTCCGATTGAGCCGACAGTATCATTTTGCTATATCTTACAGCTACTTTTTGGGATGTGATTTATATAGATTTGTCTACAGCTGGAGCTAAAGAAGACACTTTGAACCAATGGCTTCTTGCAGTAGAAACCCTTTGAGACGTGTGCTTTGAGTTTTCTGATCTATGTACAGTTGAAGTCGGAAGTTTTTTTTTTTGTGTTGCTGCACTGACAGACTGTTTCGTTTTCGTTCATCTCTTTTTGTTATTTTTTAGTGGTTCTGTTTAATAAATTAACATGAACACTTACCACGCTGCGCTTTGGTCCGATGACTCCTCATCTTCAGACCACGAACGTTACATCAGTTTTCACAATTCCTGACATTAATCCTAGTAAAAACTCCCTGATTTAGGCCATTAGGAACACTTTTATTTTTAAGAATGTAATGTCAGAATAATAGTAGAGAAATGATTTACTTCAGCTCTTATTATTTCATCACATTCCAGTGGTCAGAAGTTTACAACACTCAATCAGTATTGTAGCATTGCCTTTAAATTGTTTAACTAGGTCAAATGTTTCGGGTAGCCTTCCACAAGCTCTCACTAATAAGTTGGGTTAATTTGGCCATTCCTCCTGACAGAGTGGTGTAACTGAGTCAGGTTTGTAGGCCTCCTTGCTCGCACACGCCTTTCAGTTCTGCCCACAAATTTTCTATAGGCTTGAGTCAGGCTTTTGTATGGCCACTCTAATACCTTGACTTGTTGTCTTAAGCCATTTTGCACACTTTGGAAGAATGCTTGGCATTGTCCATTTGGAAACCATTTGCGACAAGCTTTAACTTCCTGACTGATGTCTTGAGATGTTGCTTCAATATATCCACATAATTTCCCTCCTCATAATCCATCTATTTTGTGAAGTGCACCAGTCCCTCCTGAGCAAAGCACCCCACAACATGATGCTGCCACCCCTGTGCTTCACGGTTGGGATGGTTCTTCGGCTTCAAACCTCCCCCTTTTTCCTCCAAACATAACATGGTCATTATTGGGCAAACAGTTTTTGTTTCATCAGACCAGATAATTTTTCAAAAAGTATCATCTTTTCCCCAGTGCAGTTGCAAACCGTAGTCTGGCTTTTATTGCGGTTTGGAGCAGTGGCATCTTCCTTGCTGAGCGCCTTTCAGGTTATGTCGATCTAGGACTCGTTTGTACTGTGGAGATAATACTTTTTACTGTTTCCTCCAGCATCTTCACAAGTCTGGGATTGATTTCACTTTTCCACCAAAGTACGTTCATCTCTAGGAGACAGAACACGCTTCTTTCCTGAGCAGTATGACGCTGTGTGGCCCATGGTGTTTATACTTGCGTACTAACTGTTTGTACAAATGAATGTGTTCTTCAGCATTTGGAAATTGCTCTCAAGGAGAACCAGACTCGTGGAGTCTACAATTTTTTTTCTGAGGTCTTGGCTGAATTTCTTTTGATTTTCCCATGATGTCAAGCAAAGAGGCATGAGTTTGAAGGTAGCTTGAAACATCCATAGGTACACCTCCAATTGACTGAAATGATGTCATTAGCTGATCGGAAGCTTCTAAAGCCATGACATCATTTTCGGGAATTTTCCAACTGTTAAAGACACAGTCAATAGTGTATGTAGACTTCTGACCCACTGAATTGTGATACAGTGAATTTATAATCCGTTGTAACATTGTTGGAAAATGACTTGTGTCTGCACAAAGAAGATTCCTAACCGACTTGCCAAAACTATAGTTTGTTAACAAAGAAATTTGGAGTGGTCGAAAAATGATTTAATGACTCCAACTAACGTATGTAAACTTCCGACTTCAACTGTATATTACAGCCCGCCGTCACCCCCTCCTCACCATCACTGTCCTCCTCGAATCCCTCTGATTCCATCAGGGAGGCGTCCAATCGATTGTCTCGCTTCGTTGTGACATCACCCCTGTGACAACATCACCATTATAAACTGGGTGGGTTGARCCCTGAATGCTGATTGGCTGACAGACCGTGTACCACGGGTATGGCAAAACATTTATTTTTTACTGCTCTTATGACGTTGGTAACCAGTTTAAAATAGCAACACGGCAACTCTGGGTTTGTGGAATATGGCCCATATACCACAGCTAAGGGCTGTGTACAGGCACTCCACGTTGTGTCGTGCTTAAGACCAGCACTTAGCCGTGGAATATTGGCCATATACCACACCCCCTCATGCCTTATTGCTCAAATTGACACTGACAGTCCATATTGTTCTTGTTATACTGTTGCATATATATTACTGTTTATTAATATTCTTTAAACTGTGGCCTGGGGTGGTCTAATGATTAGCACCACCCCCTCAGCAGAAATATGGAATTGAATTGCTTTGATAATTAAAAGTGTCAGGCTGCTAGAGACAACCAGAGACAACATTGCATACATAAAAAATGATGGAGGATTAAAACAGGATAAAGGCCGAAGGCGTATTTCCATTGTRGTACTACTTGTGGTACTCATGTCAGTAGCCTGTACGCATGGGATCAAATCCCAGTTCCATTGCTACTTCGGAAGAAAGTCTCTTCTCTCTTCCCTGTTATTCTACACTGTCCTACATGTTAAACAAACCAACAACAAAAAACACACAAAAAAGAAGGGAGACCCCTCTCTTTTACAAAAAACTACAAATAAATATTATTCAACTGACATTGGTTTAGTGTAAAGTACATGAAGAAGTGAGGATAGGGACACATGAGTAATAGTGAACTTTTTGTCAGGTGCACCCATAAAGAAGTTCTATTAAACTGCAAATCATTAAATYATCAGATCAGTATTCATTCATCTAGATGAGTACCGACAGAAAGGTGCTTCCCGGAGCTGGGGAGCTGCTCCCACACCGTAAGAGCACGACCCCCGGTGACCCAGCGGTGACCCCCACTGCCCGTGAGCCATGCCGCAAAGCAGACGATTCTCGGAGCATCCGCACAGGTCAGCGAGGCCAGGTACTGGCACTGAGGTAGAGAGAAAACTGGGAGAGATGGAAGGAGAAAAGGAGGGAGAGAAAGAGAGAGGGGAAGGAGAGAAGTAGAGAAAAAAGTTGATGAAAACCAAAATAGATTTAGGGAACGATGCATTCTACGAACAGCGTGGCTCTATAGGTTGGCAATTGTACCATAATATTGAGGGAACAACCAGTTGTGTTAGCTTTACTCACAGTTCAAGGTGCTTTCCCCATCCGCCAAATCGTAGCATGAGCCAATGAGGAGTGTCTGATGTACACAATCTGTTACTCCAGCGAAGCTGCTGTGATTGGTTAGCCTGGACACGGTGCCTGTGGTGATTGGACAGCRGAACGGTAAACATCAGATAGTACACAGATCTGTAAGGTCTAGCACAGTACCGTATTAAACTGGCTCTTCTATATAGTGCACGCACGCACACACACACTGCTTCTCACCTATCCTCCAGTTGAGGATCCCGAGGTTGGCTCTGCCGTAGGCAACGAAGAGCCTGTCACCACGGGGACAGAGGGCCAAACGACCTCCCTGACTCCCGCAGCCCGTTACCGTTGCGTCCCAAGGATGTAACAGCTGCAGGGGGTCGCGGTTGGTGCAGAGCCCCTCCCACACAGACACCCCACCCTCTGCTGAGCTGCTGAACACCAGGGGACCCTGGGACTGCGGAGGATAGATAGGGGGCAGTTGTCATGGAGACAGAATGCAGTGGCTGAATACAATGCAAGGAATACGGTGTATGTGGTTGTGCCATGTATGGTCTGTGCGTGCTGCATGCTTCTGCTGTGCGTGGTTTACATGTTTGCATGATTAATGAACAAATGTGGGGATGGTGCTTTCACTGCTTTGGCCTAACTGTGTTGAGCCTGTAACACTAAATAAATGTAAGTCTTAAAGGCCCAGGGCAGTCAAAAACGTGWTTTTCTTGTGTTTTATATATTTCCAGACTATGATGTTGGAATAATAATGTGAAATTGCTCAAATTATGATAATGCCCGTATATTGCTGTTTGAAAAGGCCGCCAAGAATGTCAGCCTGTTTTGGTGGGAKGGTRACAAATTAGTTAATAGACCAATAAGAAAGACAGATCCAAATCTCTCTAGTTTTCCCCTCCCCAMTCAGACCACTCCCAGAYAGAATTGTCTCTTTGCTAAGAAGCAATTTTTGTTTCTATTTKACCATTTTAATTGAAAACAATCACAGCAAGRTACTTAATTGTTACCAAGAAATKATTTGATRTTGAGATAAACCAGCTGCATTGGACCTTTAAACTATGTATTTAAACAGCTTACGCCCCCAAGGAACCTCACAAAGTATTTTAGCCAAACATGYATAGACCATTTCTGATCCTCTATCCTAGCAAATATAATGCATTTGTATTTGAAGGTAAGGAAGAACGAGGAAAAGAGCACYGAATACTCGTTTGAACTTCTTTGGAATCTAYATATCTTCTTAATCATTTATTTGAAATAATAATTTATTTCCACACTGCCTACAAGTGTGTAGCCTATAAGGAGAACAAGATATGTGTTCCTTCAGGCAGCATTTTTGTTTCTGCCTCAGCCAATTTATTTGGCGTGACAACAACTACTACGTTGGCTAAAACACACACACAGATCTGGCAACGGTGCGGAAATATTTCAGCAAGGCCTTGATGAAAACACAAGTTCATGTTCATTGGGGCGCACAACAGAAAACAAAAAATGTTTGTTTGTTATTGGACCAGTTTCAGTCCATTTTCTTCAATTTGAACACAAC
>NC_036845.1:17098108-17107973 GCF_002910315.2 Salvelinus sp. IW2-2015
AGTAGGAGGTCACAGACCACCTGTAGGGAGGTCCACAGCCACCGGTAGGGAATCACAAGCCTTCCGGTAGGAGGTCAAACAGCCAACCTGTAGGAGTCACAAACGCACCTGTAGGGAGGTCACAGCCACCTGTAGGGAGGGTCACAGGCTCCTTAGGAGTCACAAGCCACCTGTAAGGGAGGTCACAGCCACCTGTAAGGAGGTCACAAGCCACCGTAGGAGTTTCCACCACCTCTGTAGGGAAGGTCACAGCCTCCTGATAGGAGGTCACAGCCATCCTGTAAGGGAAGTCACCAAGCTCAAACCTTGTTAGGGAAAGTCAACAGGCCACCTGTAGGAGTCACCAGCCACCTGTTAGGAGGTCACAGCACCTGTAGGGGGTCCCACAGCCACCTGTAGGGAGTCCCAACACCTCCTGTAGGAGGTCCACCAGCCACTGTAGGAGGTCACAGCCTCCTGTAGGAGGTCCAACAGCCTCCTGTTAGGGAGGTTCACAGCCACCTGTAGGGAGGTCCACAGCCTCCTGTAGGGAGGTCCACAAGCCACCCCTGTAGGAGAACACAAGCCTCTTGTAGGGGTCACAAGGCCACCTGTAGGGAGGTCACAAAGCCACCTGTAGGGAGGTCACAGCCACCTGTTAGGGAGGTCACAGCCTCCTGTAGGGAGGTCACAACCACCTAGAGGTCACAGCCTCCTGTAGGGAGGTTTCAACAGCCTTCCTGTAAGGCGAGGTCACAGCCACCGGTAGGGAAGTTCACAGCACCTGTAAGGGAGTCACAGCCAACCTGTAGGGAGGTCACCAACCACCTTAGGGAGGTTCAACAAGCCTCCTGTAGGAGGTCCACAGCCACCTGGTAGGGAGGTCCAACAGCCACCTGTAGGAGGTCACAGGCCACCTGTAGGAGGCGTCAAGGGGCCTCCGTAGGGAGGTCACAGCACCTGTAGGAGGGTCACAGCCTCCTGTAGGGAGTCACTAGGTCACAGCCCTCTGTAGGGAGTCCACAGCCACTGTAGAGGTCACCAGCCTCCTGTAGGAGTCACAGCCACCTTAGAGAAGCCCCTTAGGGAGGTACAGCCTACCTGTAGGAGTCACAGCCCACCTGTAGGAGTCACAGCCACCTGTAGGAGGTCACAGCCCTGAGGAGTCCACCCTGTAGGGTACAATGATAGGTCACAGCCACCTGTAGGGAGGTCACAGCCTACCCTTGTACGGAGTCACAGCACTCCTGTAGGTGAGTCACCAGCCTTCTTAGGGAGGTCACAGCCTCTGTGTCACAGCCACCTGTAGGCAATCACTCCTGTAGGGAGTCACAGCCACCTGTAGGAGGTCAGCTCCAATCACCCTCCTGTAGGAGCAAGCCTGTATCACAGCCTCCTGTTAGGGAGGTCCACAGCCTCCTGTAGGGAGGTCACAGCCACCTGTAGGGAGGTCACAGCCTCCTCATTTGCGTTGATTGATTGACAGTTGTCCAGCTCCAGGCCTGAACTTTACCCCCATCTGCAGACAGACAGAGAGAGAGGGGGGTGAAGGGAGAAGGAGTGAGAGAGAGAGAGCGAGATGGAGGGAAAGAGAGAGAGACGAAGTACGGGAAAAGAGAGAGGGGAGGGATGGTAAAGAGCAAGAGAGAGAGAGAGTCAGGGAGAGAAAGAGAGGTTAACTAGGCCTGACAGTTGCTGGCAGACATTACTCATGGCTTGCATAAATACCTGTGAGCCTGAGCCTCCTCACTTGTCTGCCTCTATCAGTCTGATTACACTTACTGTCTACTGCAGGGTTAGGCAACCCTGGTCCCGGAGGGCCGCAGGAACTTCATGTTTTTGATTTAACCAACCTGGAAGACCAGGTGTGTTGAATTTAGGCCATCACTGAACTGATCAATTAGCTCAGTTGGTCAGGTGTGGTGCCCAATTGGAACAGAATCCTGCAGTATCTGCGGCACCCCAGGAACAGGGTTGTCTACCCCTGGTCTACCGAGTACACACACACATCACACACACACATCCCCCCACAGAAACTGCATCCACACAAACCTGATCCAGTGATGATGTAGCCATCGCCTTCAGGCACGAAGCAGAGAGCAGTCACCACATTAAAGGTATAGATGGACTTTACACACTGGCCTGGATGGAGAGAGGGGAACACTGATTTAATTGTCCACAACACAATTACGTAGGCACATGCAAACACGTAGGCACACACACACACAGACGCACACAAGCACTCACCCAGACAAAGCTGTAGGGCTCAGACTGTGTGTGTGTGTGTGTGTGTGTAGTGAACTCACCAGTACTTAAGGCCCAGTTCCTCACACAGCAGTCTGCTGAGCCACTCAGGAGGAACCTCTCCTTGTCTCCCAGAGACAGATCCTTGGCTAGAGAAAGAGACAGAGACAGAGAGAGAGAGATTGACAGTAGGGGGGAAGGAGGGGAAGAGGGGAAGAGACAAGGGGGTGTTGAACGGAAGAAAGAGATGGAGAGAAATGTGGGGGAGGGAATAATAATAATTGTATTCGTTATCATTGTACAGTTCATAGTCAGTATGCATATAATTATCATCCATGTTGTTATTGATTTAATATGATATGCTTCCGAGTTCTCGTCTTGGCAATGTTAGCCTGAGCAAAAAAACCTGGAGAGAGTGAGATAGAGATACGGAGAGGGGGAGCGTGGGAGGAGAGACAGAAAGGGCAAAGAAGTTCAAGTAGTGGAACGATCCCTCCTTCAGTCAGAATGAGAGTAACCCAGAGTGTCTGCTGCTAGTTCTCTCCGTGGATTTGACCTGATGAACTAAAATTATAATTACACTGCCTGAAATCAGGATGCCTGACTGAGAATAAGGGTGTGTGTGTGTGTGTGTGTGTGTGTATGTGTGTGTACACGTTTTACTATACTTGTTAGTACCGGAAGTCCTCACACGAATAGTAAACCGGTCCTCACTTGTATACAGGCTATTTTAGTATTTAGACCTTAGTTTTAGGAGTGTTATAAGGGTTAAGAATGGTTAGGCGGTAAGATTTAGAGTTATGACGTTAGGTTTTTAGGATTTTATGGGATTTAGGATTCTGAGTATAGTCAATTTAGACCAATAGCTGGGTGTGTGTGTGTAGTGTGATGGCTCGTGTGTTGGTGATTCACGCCTAGTGCGAGTGAACTGCGGCACGTGTTGTGTTGTGTCATTGGATGTGTGGTGGGTGTGTGTGGTGTGTGTGTGTGGTGTGTGTGCTATGTGTGTGGTTCGTGTGTGTGTGTGTGTCTGTGTGTGTTGATGGTGATAGGGTGTGGTGTGTCACGGGCGGGGACTAAAGCGCAGCTGGATAAGTAACGTACATCGTCTTCTTTATTACTGAAATGAACACTGAACAAAAACTAACAGAACAAACAAAACGAACCGTGAAGCTATCACAAATGAGTTGCTGACAGGCTACTACACAAGCCAACAAACCCACAAATACCAAGGGAAAATGGCTACCTAAATATGGTCCCCAATCAGAGACAACGATAAATAGCTGCCTCTGATTGGAACATATCAGGCCACCATAGACATATACAGCTGGGGCAAAAACAGTATTTAGTCAGCCACCCAATTGTGCAAGTTCTCCCATTTAAAAAGATGAGAGAGGCCTGAATTTCATCATAGGTACACATTCAACTATGACAGACCAAAATGAGAATTTTTTCCTCAGAAAATCACATCTGTAGGATTTTTAATGAATTTATTTGCAAATGATGTGGAGAAATATAGTATTTCGTCACCTACAAAACAAGGCAAGATTTCTGGCTCTCACAGACCTGTATCTTCTATTCTTCTGAAGAGGCATCGCTCTATGTCTCTCCACTTCCTTACATCGTTGTAATGGTATATGGCACCTGTATTGAACGTTGTTATCATATAAGAGATCGACACATTGTTCCTCTATACTCTCAATATGTCTGGCAATCCACAAAGAGATACTACACTGTATTAACCATCCACTGCTATGTTCGCATGGTATAATAGCCATATGGAGTATAGTATTTTCGTGGGATTTTTGCTCACCGTTCTTGTGATCATTTTGACCCCACGGGGTGAGATCGAGGAAGATTATCAGTGGTCTTGTATGTCTTCCATTTCCATTTCCATTTTTTTTTCAAATTTTGTCTGTCATGGTTGAAGTGTACCTATGATGAAAATTACAGGCCTCTCTCATCTTTTTAAGTGGGAGAACTTGCACAATTGGTGGCTGACTAAATACTTTTTTGCCCCACTGTATATACCTAGACCTACAAAACCCCTGGATATACAAAAACCCTAGACAAGACAAAACTAGCATACACACCCTAGTCACACCCTGACCTAACCAAAATAATAAAGAAAACATAGATAACTAAGGTCAGGGCGTGACAGTGTGTGTGTGTGTGTGTGTGCGCGTGCTCATGTGTGTGTGTGTGTCCATTCCCTACCTAGTCTCCTACAGTATTCAGGCGGAGGGGCAGACAGACAGGTGACTCCACCAGTGTGACCTCCGAGATTCCGCTGCTCTGTTGCTGTAGGAACGGGCCACAACTTTACTGTTGTGTCTCGACTGAGAGAGAGAGCAATAGAGAGAGAGAGAGATGGCGAGAACAACGGAGAGCGATGAAATGAGTGTGAGAGAGAGAGAGACAGAGAGAGACCGCGAGAGTGAGAGCAGACAAGGTTCAAGTGGCTCAATAACACTCTGTTCAGGCGAGAATGGCTCTCAGTGGTAGGAGGAGACAGTTAGCATGTCAGAGTTACAGAGAGAGGAGGASGGAGAAAGAAAGAAATTCATGGAATTATATTATCCACAGTTATGAGATCTATTATTTAATTGGAGAATGACTCACTCACCAGGTTGTCGACGGTAACCACACAGGTGATGATGTCACTGTGACCCTCCATCGACCTCAAGCGAAACTTGGCTCTCTCCCATGATGCTTTGAGAGATGTAAACTCGGYATCTGAAAAAAAAGGGACCCATCATAATCACTATGAACCCAAGTCTTGGGTGAACTTTTTTTTACAGAGGGACAAATTCAGACTTGTACGCCTTTCCTATGCACTTCTCAGTAGTTGGTATTCAGATGTGTGTGCATAACGGGCTTTGTGCAGGTGCGTAACAGGCTTTATAGGTTTGGTTCCTTTGCGTGCGCTGAATCAATTTAAATCAACCGCTGAAAATCCTTCCACTTGATGGCTGACAGATTTCCCCTGGAGTTTTCATCCAATAGGGGTTTCAGTACATTTATATAAAGCCATCCCTTTAAATTTGGTGTACCTTTAATTAGAATTTAGTCGACAGACTCACTAGAATATATTGAGAGAACTGTTCAGAATATTAGGGATCAATTAAAGAAAGCCATGTAAGTACATACGTATTTATCTGCTTTTTAGCACCACTTGGTCAATTTAAAAACACTCTGATCTTTTTAGAGTTAGGAAAGCATTTATGAATAATTAAAAAAAACAGGTTTGGAGAGCCTTTACGCCAAAAAATATATTGGTGAATCAAAAATACTGTTGTTTGATTCATCCTGAACGTTGCCATATTCAATGAATCAATCCATGAAATATTGAAAGGTAAGAAAAGTGTACAATAGGGGTTGAATAGTAGTCCTATCAATCTACCCTAATAATCCTCACTAATCATGGAACTGTGATGAGAACAGTCCAGCTGTCGTGAACAGTGCGCCAGTCTCCAGGTTCAACCTGCTACATGTACTGTATGTATGGTCTACAGTTCATAATGGTTCCAATAGGCTACATGTCCCAAATGATAGCACAACTTGTAATACGTTAGCCCGATGTGATCCACTATTGCTAGCGATCCTCAGGAACAACCACACGAATGTGACAGAGGAAAGAAAGGTGAACTAACTGTGTAATGGAATGATGCAAAATGTAAGGAGAGTGACAGTTATAGTGATAGTTATAAAGGTAAGGAAACTAACACTAGTGATAGTTATAAATGTAAGGAAACTAACACTAGTCATAGTTATAAATGTAAGGAAACTAACACTAGTGATAGTTATAAATGTAAGGAAACCAACACTAGTGATAGTTATAAATGTAAGGAAACTAACACTAGTGACAGTTATAAATGTAAGGAAACTAACACTAGTGACAGTCATAAATGTAAGGAAACTAACACTAAAGTGACAGTTATAAATGTAAGGAAACTAACACTGTGATCACAAAAGTTTACGTTTCGATCTGTCCTTCCCACCTGGGTTTGTTCATTTAGGTACCACTTAGGCACCACTGAAGCAAAACGCTCACAACGACAAACCAAAACAACCATTTCATAAGTTCAAATCGAACCTACCTGTTTCAGACTGTTTTCTTCTCTTTGTAAGCCTACTCGCAACACAAGACTGATCTGTCTGCTTTCCAAAAAAAACCAGAATACAGCCTGATTTGAACCCAACTGTCAGTGACGCCTCTTAGACTGCAAGCAGTGCCCTTAGGCCGCTGCGCCACTCAGGAGCCCCCTTAAAGCAAAAAGGATTCCTAGATCAGTGTCTATTTTGACTTCATTCGCTCATAATGCCACCCCTTACGTGCGAGTTGAAAACAATGAATAAGGTTGATGCAACCTGACGGTTCCAAGTGAACAACGATTTGTTAATTTTTTTCGAAGATATAACACCCATTCTCCATGCACTGCTAATTTACAAATTGATAAGACTATGATAAGAGAAGTAAAGTAAGCCGCTTCACTTCTTGACCTTATTCCTTTGTTTTGTCTTTATTTATTGTAGCAGGCTTGATGGTGCAGTCTATGTTTGTTTATCTATGTTTCTATTCTGTGTTTGGCCTGATACTGTTTTCAATCAGAGCAGTTTTGTCATTGTCTCTGATTGGGAACCATATTTAGTAGCAACCTGTTTTGTGTTGGTTTTTGGGGCTTGTTTTCTTCTTTGTGTTCTCACCAACCAGTACTGTTTCGGTTTTTCACAGTTTGTTTTTTGTATTTGAGTTTCACCTCATAAACAAAGAGAACAATTTACCACGCTCACCTTTGTCTGTCTTCTCCTCCAACACAAAACCTTTACAGCCGCTTAGAAAGGGGGATTGTAAATATACTGACAATTGTTTCAATCATTTTTACTTCATGATCTCTGGAGACAAAGTTCAATGGCAGCAAACTAAAGCATTATCAAACATATCAACTTTCCCACCAGTGATGTTTATACAATTTTAGCCTTGAAACTTGAAGAATGACATTGGAGACAAACTAAATGTACGACTGCCTACCGAAGTTGCTCCCCTTCCTGTTCGGGTGCCGCTCGGCCGTCGTCCTCACCGGCCTACTAGGCTGCTACGACTTTTTCCTCCCCCTCCTTTTTGTTTAGTTTACCACTTTTGGTTAGGGATTAAATGGGGCTTTATTACCCAGCAGCCGCCTGCTGGATGGGGGCGGATTGTTTTGTGTACAGGTTGTACTGCTTGTGCGTGTCACGTTCTGTACGTGTTCTCATGTATTTCGTGTTCTCGTTTATCCGTGGACATCGTTTTAGAGTGCGTTGGTTTCCACCTGGTTTGTTATAAATTAGAACGCTACTCGAACTCTCGTCTCCTGCGTCTGACTCCTTCCTCACACACCCCGCATACACATGCTTCTGTAGCCATAGCTCAAATGAAGTGATAAGAGCCAAACCTATACGAGTTGATATGTCTAAATGTATTTTAGAATTATATTAAACCCAGACTTTTCATTATGTTTTTTTAAATGTGATCATTGTTAATATTAGCCACATGTAAGCCACTGTCAGTTTATACCCACATCACATTATAACTGTCACTTTAGTGTTAGTTTCTTACACTCACTATGTTAGTTCCTTACATTAAACTGTCACTTTATGTTAGTTCCTACATTATAAACTGTCACTTTAGTGTTAGTTTCCTCCCCATTTCATAAACTGTCACTTTAGTGTTATTTTCCTTACTTTATAACTGTCACTTAGTGTTAGTTTCCTCATTTATAACTTACTAGTGTACTTTACTTGTCACTTTAGTGTAACTCCTTACAATTTATACTGTCACTTTAGTGTTAGTTTCCTACATTTATAACTGTCACTTTAGTGTAGTTTCCTACATTTATACTTCACTTTAGTGTTAGTTTCCTCATTTATAACTGTCACTTTAGTGTTAGTTTCCTTACATTTATAACTTCACTTTAGTGTTAGTTTCCTTACATTTTATAACTTCATCTAGTGTTATTTTCCTTACATTTATACTTCACTTTAGTGTAGTTCTTACATTTATAACTATTCACCTAGTGTTAGTTCCTTACATTTATACTTTCACTTAGTTTTAGTTTCCTCCACATTTATAACTGTCACTTTAGTGTTAGTTCCTTACATTTATAACTGTCACTTAGTGTTAGTTTCCTTACATTTATACTGTCACTTTAGTGTTAGTTTCCTTACATTTTAAACTGTTCACTTTAGTGTTAGTTTCCTACATTTATCTGTCACTTTAGTGTTAGTTTCCTTACATTTATAACTTCACTATGTTAGTTTCTCACATTAAAACGTCCTAGTGTTAGTTTCCTACATTATATACTGTCACTTAGTGTTAGTTTTCCTTACATTTATAACTGTCACTTTAGTGTTAGTTTCCTTACATTTATAACTGTCACTTTAGTGTTAGTTTCCTTACATTTATAACTGTCCTTTAGTGTTAGTTTCCTTACATTATAACTGTCACTTTAGTGTTAGTTTCCTTACATTTATAAACTGTCACTTTAGTGTTAGTTCCCTACATTTATAACTGTCACCTTAGTGTTAGTTTCCTCACATTTATAACTGTCACTAGTGTTAGTTTCCTTAATTTATAACTGACTTATTAACTTTTAGACTTCACTTAGTGTTAGTTTCCTTACATTTATAACTGTCCACTTAGTGTTAGTTTCCTCCTAATTAATGTCACTTTAGTTAGTTTCCACATTTAAACTCACTTAGTGTTAGTTTCCTTACATTTATAACTTTCACTTTAGTGTTAGTTTCCTTACATTTATAACTTCACTTTAGTGTTAGTTTCCTTACATTTATAAACTTCACTTTAGTGTTAGTTTCCTACATTTTAACTTCACTTTAGTGTTAGTTTCCTCACATTATAACTATCACTTTAGTGTTAGTTTCCTTACATTATAAACTGTCACTTTGTTATTTCCTTACATTTATAACTTCCTTTAGTGTTAGTTTCCTTACATTTATTACTGTCACTTTAGTGTTAGTTTCCTTTACATTTATAACTGTCACTTTAGTTATTTCCTTACATTTATAACTGTCACTGTAGGTTAGTTTCCTTTACATTTATAACTGTCCTTTAGTGTTAGTTTCCTACATTTTATAACTTCACCTTAGTGTTAGTTTCCTACATTTATCTGTCACTTTAGTGTTAGTTTCCTTACATTTATAACTGTCACTTAGTGTTATTTCCTTACATTTATAACTGTCACTTAGTGTTAGTTTCCTTACATTTATAACTGTCCCTTTAGTGTTAGTTTCCACATTTATAACTGTTCCCTTTGAGTGTTAGTTTCCATTACATTTATAGCTTTCACTTTATGTTTAGTTTCCTTACATTTTATAACTGTCACTTTATGTTAGTTTCCTACATTTATACTGTCACTTTAGTGTTAGTTTCCTTACATTTATACTGTCACCTTAGTGTTATGTTCCTACATTTATAACTGTCACCTTAGTGTAGTTTCCTTACATTTATACTGTCCCTAGTGTTAGTTTCCTACATTTATAACCTGTCCTTTAGTGTTAGTTTCCTTACATTTATACTTCACTTTAGTTAGTTTCCTAAGTTATAACTGCTCCTTTAGTTTAATTCCTACATATGACTTCCACA
>NC_036845.1:17107998-17108986 GCF_002910315.2 Salvelinus sp. IW2-2015
AGCCTTCCTGGTTTTCCTTGGGGCTTGTGTCGGTCACAGCTAGACAGGAGCTCTGACTGCTCTCCCCCTGCTCCTGTCTCTCTCCGTCCTCCCGTCTCCTCCTTTCTTYCTGTCTCTCCCCTTTTTACCGTCTCCTTCTGACTGCCTGTCTTCTTCTGTCGGCCCTGCTTCTCCCTTGGGGATTTTGGTAGGAGAGGGGCTGTGCGACGGAAGAGCCTCAGAGKTGGCTTCACTGTGCCCGAGCAAAAAAAGAAAACACACCAAATACCAAGAGTGAATTGACAGTGCAGTCACATTCAGGAAAACATCACGTGCACAGACATACAGGACAGTACATAGGCTAAGCCATAGACACACAAGCAAGCTTACAAACAATGTAGTATAATCTCAGAGTACATAAATATACATTTGTAGCCATGGCGTGGAAGACAGATTGATGTTGTCGTTGTTTAACGTTGATTAACGGATTATCACTATCATGTCTTTATACTACTTTGTGATAATGACATTTCCCCTGGTATTCCCTTGGTATTTCAAAGCCCTGGGAGAGTGTGCCCGGTCGTGACTGTGTGGAAGGAATCCCTAAGTGATGGCTACATGACGTACTATCCCCTCTACTACTCCCATACATTAGGATGCCTTGAAAGAAAGACTGGCTGACTTTGACCTATGTCGGCTAGACTCAAGCCAGATCAAAGCATCAAAGTGAATGTTACAGCTTGTGAACAGGGATGTTAATCTCCCCTATCGCCCTCTAGCTCTCCCTCCCTCTCTCTCTCTTTCCTTGCACTTTTTCATCTCCTCATGTTTTCCTTCTCCCACAATCCCCGGAGTTTGCTGGGGGCCAGAAAGCTGCAGCAGAAGTTCAGCCAATCTGGTGCGGAGCTCCGCCTTCCTGGAGATCTGAAGATGGGGAAGGGGGGGGTTGGGCTTAGATTTGTTTGAACATCATTTAGGTTAATAATAACATGCATGACCGTAGAAATCT
>NC_036845.1:17110056-17117880 GCF_002910315.2 Salvelinus sp. IW2-2015
TGTAACGGATTGTCGTCTGGAGGAGAAAGAAGGGGACCAGGTGCCAAGAAACGTGGTTAATTCGTTCATCTTGTTTGATGAAGGTTGAACACTCCAAATTACAAAAACAACAAATTAGAAACCGATACCTATACCTGTCGTGGGGCAGAACACACAAGCACAGAAAAACAACCACACAAACCCAACACAAAAACAGTCCGGCTATCATAAATTATGGTTCCCAAATCAGAGACTCAAATGACACACCTGCCTCTGATTGGAACCATATCAGGACCAACACAGAATTAGAGTAAAAACATAGCCAACAAACCCTAACTGCCACCACTCCATGCCCTGACCATACTAATAAAGACAAAACAAAAGGAATAAATCGGTCAGGAACGCTGGATCAGCGCTTATCTTACCTTTCTGCTTCCCTATCATAGCCTTTATCAATTTCTGCTAGATTACAGTGCCATGGAGATGGTGTTTTATCTATCAGAAAAATCACAAAGACGTGTTCCACTTGGAACCGATGAGGCCAACTGTGCGACTCCCTGCATCACAACCTATATTCATTGTTCACCCTCGCACGGAAAGCCGGTGGCATTAATGAGCGACAATGAAGTCAACATAAGACACTGATCTAGGATCCGTTTGCCTTTTTTAAGGGGGCTCTGCAGATGGCGCGGTAGCGGCCCTTAAGGCACTGCATCGCAGATCTAAGCCAAGAGGCGTCACTACGGTCCTGTTCAAATCCAGGCTGTTATTCTGCTTTTTTGGAAACAGACAGTTCAGTCTTGCTGTTCAGTAGGCACAAAGCAGAAGAATAACAGTCTGGAATACAGGTATGGTAACGACTGAATCTATGAAAATGGTTATGTTTTGGCTTTGTCTTGTGAAGCGTTGTATTGCGGTCAGGCTGATCGCCGGGACAGGGAGGACCCTAGATGAACACAAAACCCCCCATGGTGGGATAGCGACAGATCCGGAAACGCTAAACTTTTCACGTGTATCATGACTGGAGCCTACTACCAAAAAAGCAGCTGTTAACCATAATTTCCTTTCCTTCAATCACAGCTTACACTTGGCCGCTTAGTCCACCACCATGAGGGTGCGGCCCTGTCCGAGCCCAGACTGTGTCTACAAATCTAAGGCAAACCCTAGGTTTGAAAGACGGTACCCACCCCAGCCTTTCCGGCTTCTCTTGGGGGCGCCTTATGCCGTCGCCCCCCGCCGCTTTGTGCTCGGTCACAGCTGACAGGAGCTTCTGACTTGCTCTCCTCCTGCTTCCCTGCTGTGTTCTCTCCTCCCGTCCTCCCGTCTCCTCCTTCTTCCCGTGTTCTCTCCCCGTTTTTACCCCCGATCTCTTTCTGATCTCCGCCGCCTGTCTCACTATACTTCATTTGTACCCGGCCCTGGCCTGTCCTCCTTGGGGGCATTTGAGGTACGGCCGAGGAAAGGGGGCTCGTGCGCCCGCGCCAGAGCCCACCCTCAGAGTTACGGCCCGCCTGCACTTGCCTGCCTAGCACCACAAAAAAAAAGAGAAACACACCCAAAAGCCTACCAAGACGGCCCCGGCCACGTGGACCATTGACCCCAGCCCTGCAGCACCCATTCAGGGAAAACATCACTGCGTGGCGCCAACGACGCACGTACAGGGACAGCTTACATAGGGCCCTAGCCATAGTCACACCTAAAGCAATCGCACCGGCAACCTCTCCACCACGCCACACCAGCCATTGGACAATCCTTATCAACACTTTCCAGCGCCAACTATAGCACTTGTCACTCCTTCTACAACCGTCCTGCCTCATGATGGATCAATCAGCTCAGCGCTGGCCTGTCCGCATTTAAAACCTGAGTACATTGGTAAGCCATGGCAGTGGAAGACAGATTGATGTCGGATTAAGTTACGTGAGAATTAACGGATTAATAATATCACTATTCAAAGGATGTCTTATACTAACTTCTGTGGATAATGGAACACTTCCACCGTGTATTTCCCTATGGTATTTTCAGCCACCCTGGCGACGAGTGCTGTGCACCCCGCGGCCCTCCCCCGCGTCCGTCGGCTTGACGGCAGTGAAGGATCCCATCAGTGTGGCTTACACTGCTCTGTACTTATTCCCCTCTCTGACTCCCAGTCATTCTAGGGATGCCTTGTAATAAGATCAAGACTGGTCTCGACCTTTGTGATCCGGTCCCTCTATGCCCCTCCGGCTAGACTCAAGCCAGATCAACGCCATCAAAGTATGAATGTTCGGCTACACGGGCAACTCCGAGCACAAGCAGCCCCCTCTCGTGAACAGGAAGGTTGTTAATCTCCCCTATCGCCCTCCTAGCTCTCCCTCCCTCTCCTCTCTCTTTCCTTGCACTTTTTCGATCTCCTCATGTTTTCCTCTCCCACAATCGCCCGGAGTTTGCTGGGGGCCAGAAAGATGCAGCAGAAAGTTCAGCCAAGCTAGGATGCGGAGCTCCGCCTTCCTTTGCGAGATCTGGGAATGATGAAGCGCGCACACGGGGGGCGCGGATTTCGCGGGCTTCCCACGCATTTGTCGGGCGGCATTGAACATCCATTTGCCTCCGTTAGACCTCCACATTAACAGACTATGACCGGTAGAGGCTCTCCCTGAACCCGGCTTGGGCGCACGTGCTCCAATCGGGATCTCTTAACGTGCTCCGATCCTGCCCGTCCCGCACTCCCGCGCGCGTGCAACGCCCTCCTGGGTCTCATCCCGGGGCCCCACGCGCTGCCCTTCTGAGACAAGCATGCGACGCCCTAGGATTACACAACGCTACGGCTTGAGGGCTTAGGGCACCCCGATCTGTAGCAGCCGCCCTCGTCCATCGTCATGCACGCCTTAGCTACTGTCACCCCGCCAAATTCGTATGTGCTCCCTCTTCGCACGATTCATGAGTGCGGAGGTTGCATGAAACCAGGATTAAGCGGAGCGAACGCACACTTGACCACCTTGCTTCAGGCAACTATTCTACTGGCTGGCCGCAGGCCGCCCCACACCGCATATCGTACGTGTAACAACCGCCCCACTTTGACTGGCGCGGCCGTCCGGCGGCCAGCCCCACTTGACAGCACTCGACCGCCGGGCGCCAATCAGCCCCGCGGGGACCCCCGCCGCGCTGCTACTGGACGAAATGGCCAACGCCTGCCGCTGCGGACCGACGGCACCGACCTCGTTGGGCAACGTCCCACCCCTCCGAATTCCAACCTTGGGCACGTCGTATAAAGGCTACCTCTCTGAGTGTTCTCACTGGCCGGAGCCGGCGCGAAGACTCTCAGCCGACCAGAGCACGTGTACTCCCTCTCCTATCTACCAATGTACCTCACCATGCTTCCGTCTTCCCGCTCCTGCGGGATACCACGCTCCTCGACTGCCTCCTGCCCGACATGCCTTAGAGGCACCTTGCCTAGCCGCCGTATACCTGCTCAGCACGCCACCCCTTGAGCCACTCTTTACCCCAGTTGCTCTCCGAGACCCGCGCCTCCCACGCACGACGCCCGCCGCGCTCACGCCGCCCCGGCACGCCACCGCCTTCGAGCGAAACAGAAACTGCATCGAACGGCCACTAAAACATTCGTAGTAAAAAACATAAACAAAACACAATTTACGGGACAGGCAAGATAGAGGCAGGACAAGGGAACCGGCGACGAGAGTGGAGTACTCAATGGTACTTGTCCCCCACTACAACAGACTAACAGATATCTTAATATACACGTTTTCACTTTGTCCCTTAGAAATATATTGAATTCGAAATACTGTAGAATTCCATTCATTCCTAATGGAAGTTCGCTGTGCGTAGGGAGCAAGGGATGGACCACAAGCTGAGTAGGGACAACAGAACCAAACACCCGCGACCACAAGGATGGTCGGCACGATCAACGAAAAAAAAAGATAGCAACGTCATAGGACAGGCACGGCCCCAACATATCACAGAGGGACATGAAAAGCAACAGGAGGCACAGAAGTATAAAAGCACAACTAAGAAATAAACAGCTAACACGAACCCCCCCCACATCACACCGCCCCATAACCCCCCCCCCTCACCCCGCCCCCCGGACCCCCCCAGTCGCCAGCACAACCCCACCCCCAAGAACAACACCGCCATCCACCCCACAAACCCCAAAAGCACCAGCGCCACTACCACACCGTCCCTACCCACCCCCAGCCCGCGCCACCCCCCCCCACCCGGCCGCGCCCCCCCCACCGCAGCCCCCCTGCCCCCCCCCCCCCTTTACATGGTGATTCATTGCCAAGCCCCAAGCCCCTATGACAATGACACTCAATCAAGATTAGAAAGGCGTGATACATTTCGACACAAGAGAAGGGTATCGTGTTATGCTTACATTTGGTATATTCAATTAGTGCCAGTGTAGATGAGGTTGATCTAAAACCACATATAAAACCACATCTAAAACCACATCTAAAGCCACATCTAAAACCACATCTAAAACTCGGCCAAAACCTAATGAGAACGCAAGTTGTTTACCACTATATTTGTAAAGATTATGATCAGGCGAGCCAATTCTCTATCTCACTTGGGTGAAATGATTTAATGATCAGCTGTTCAGTCTCGGTGTGCTCCAGCTAGGTTGGCCTCAATTGAACCCACTCACGATCGAGAGTGTAATAATGTCAAATGTAACCTGCAAGAATGGTATTGGGGGATTAAGGTGCTCCATCAAGATCTCTCGTGGGAGCGAGTACAGTCATATCCGGGAGTATTAGTACCAAGGGAAATCTATTCAGGATTGTGGAATAAGCACCGGTGCGCTCACGACACGACTSATATTAAAACTACGGATGAAGATGAGAAGTGAAGTCGTGTTCTGTGCCTTAACTCTTTCTTCTGGAGTGAGAGATTGTGAAATGTTGATCTCCAGATGCTCAATCTGTCTCAGTTTCTTCTGGGGCTTTCTCACCGCCCCCATCTGAAACCCCTATTCTACAAGCACCAACATCTGTTCCTGATTATTCTGTGTACAATGTTTCACGATGCTTGTGGGTCATGCAACATTTATTTTTTAAGTGTTTCTACCGTGTTTCACTAATTTGCTGTCCTCTCTCTGTACAGTCAATTGTTTCCATAGACGTGTCTCATCGCTGATGGCAACAATGGTAGATAGCAGAGGTGTGGACTCGAGTCACATGACTTGGACTCGAGTCAGACTCGAGTCACAAATATGATGACTTGCAACTCGACTTTGACTTTAACACCACCAATGACTCGTGACTAGACTTGGACGGACGCCTTATGACTCGACCTGTACGTGGCTACCCTCCCCTAAAAACTGATTATACCCTCCCCAAGCCAAATGTTGTTAGGAAAATGATGCTTTAAAAAAGTGTGACAGCGCAATCAAATCCTTCATTTAAACGGATTTTACAGTCTTGCAATCGGACAGCGGCCAATCAAATTGGGCATGGCAGTGAGAGGAACTCGGCGGTGTAAAATTCAGATGGAACCCTTGGAAAGATGATACCCAAATTATTACTTTTCGTTGATATAAAGACGTACGCAATAGTTATCAAAACCAAAACAACGGATTGACAACTTTGCAAAACTGCGGGAAGAAATTAGACGGAGGCGCAACAATTTCCCAACTGGTACGTTCGACATTTTGAAGTTCCTGCACAAGGAACGGTAAAGTTCGCTGGCCTAATATAGCCGACAGTATGCCATACACACACGAGGATTGTGTGTTTATTGAGTGTGAAATGAGTGTAACTTTGGTTTCATGGAGTTTCTTTTTGCTGTTTGTGATCTGTGCCTTGTATTGTTTTGCGATTCCTTCCTGACGTCTCTGCCTTAGATAGCCTTCGCAGATTGACTCGCCATGGCGCTGTTTTGAGCGGAAAGATCAAGATGAGCAGCATTTGTCTTTTTTTTTTTTTATTTCGTTTTAGTTTTTCGTTTTTTAATCTTTTTTATGGCCGAGTGAACCTTCCTAGAAGTGGTTGTGTACTCTTCCTAACCTGGCAATTACGGCGAGTGCTTGAACCTCTGATTGTGTTTATGCTTCAACACGAAAAATCCACCCTCCCCCTCTTGCTGATCTCCTCCGCAGTTTTTGCGGCTTTCTCCATGATAACACTGACATGCACTCCAAAGCAACGAAGCGGCCTTATATCTTCACTTCTGTTGAGGCACCGCGGTATTCAACTCTCCTCAGCTTTTCCAGATTAGAAATGCCTAAAAAACATTATAGATCTGTACTCGATTCTCTCTCATCTCTACACGGCAGAAAGGCTGTTGTAGTGTGATGGATTTAGTGCAACCTACCCACCGACGACCCAGAACCGACCCAACCTACCACGCAAAGTTCCCGCTATGTCACAGAGAGAGAGGAGAGAGGGGGGAAAATATTCCATGGAAATAACGTTCTCATCTCGGAAAGTAAAATACAAAAAATAAAATACAATATCTCTTACCACAGGCAGTCTCAATTGATTTGCGTAAATGTAATAATACTATTACTCTTGTTAAAATATGATAATTGGTATACAAGTTGTGTGAAGAAGGACACATTACTCATGATTTTAGTTTAGGATCGAAATGCCAAAGCGTTTAGAAATTGAGACTGACTATGATACTTGACGGTCTGACTTGGGGACCCTGAACCTCGGACTATTGTCCTGTCTCTGCACTTGGCGAAAATTGACTTGGGACGTTGAGTGCTAAGACTTGAGACATTACTTTGTGACATAGGTCCCACCCTCTGGTAGATAGCCTGTGTTGCGGGGTACATCTGTTGAGCAAGACTCTGTGCAGATACGCTAATCTTCAATCACATAAATGGAGTAGTCTGTTTTACCCCGGATCAGATTGCTGTTAGACCTCTACAGATGATTATGGCGCAGATCGCACTTGCAATTGTAGAGATCTCTAAAAGAGCCAAGCAGCACAGGTCCTTTATTAACTTCTCTGGGTGTCCTCTCCGAAGGATAGTAACAGACATTGCTCTTGCTGATTTTACCCAGTGACACCAGGTGGAATGGAAGGTAACTTAATCTTTACTAATAATCCAACTCAATATCACAGCAGCGTCTCATCGTCAATAGAATGTGCCTCCCTCATTTTACCCTCGTTCACTTTCTCCCTCCAGTGACTGTTTTGATAGATTTAATTTCTGTGCAATGACCTGTGCCTTCTTGTTCGAGCCTACAGTCGTTTTGGTTAGTTATACTTGAATATTTATTTATCTTCAGGTGTATGAGAATGGGACTGGTTCTTGGCAATAATTCCAGTTATGGTCGAGAATAAAATCAGTTAAATAGCCATTATAATTCCAATAACAAAGTAATGCTACAATCATACACGCAAATAATCAGTCACCATCTTGTTCAGTATAATTAGAGTTGTCCTAATGATCACTTCCATATAAACATGATTTCCATCGGCATACACATCCACTGGACGAAACTGAAATGGTCCACCCACACAGGACAGCCGTCGAGTAGAAGGCACAAACACAGCGCCTCTTCAACACCTCAGGAAAGCTGAAGATAATCTCTCGGCGCTTGTGCACCAAAAACACTCAAACTTTTACAGTTTAATGCACAATCGAGAGCATCCTGCGGGCTGTCCTCCACGCTGGCTGGATCGGCAACTGCTCCCCCCACAAACCGCAAGGCCTTCCAGTTGGCTAGTGAAGGTCTGCACACACGATTCCCGGGGAACTATCACTGTCCT
The DNA here is from genome assembly GCF_002910315.2 of Salvelinus sp. IW2-2015. NCBI lineage: Eukaryota > Metazoa > Chordata > Actinopteri > Salmoniformes > Salmonidae > Salvelinus > Salvelinus sp. IW2-2015. The sequence continues at coordinate 17,117,749 of NC_036845.1, forward strand.
CCAGGACACCTACAACCAGCCCCCACACAAGGTAACCCACAGACCCATAGTCACAGGAAAGGCACAAACCAGATTTCAGTCAAGGCAACACCACGCCGGAGCACTGCAGGTTCACCACACAAGCAGCCAGCA
>NC_036845.1:17117905-17224846 GCF_002910315.2 Salvelinus sp. IW2-2015
ACAGAGTCCGCCATAACTCGGATTCTTTTACCGAGAGCGTTTTTTTCTCTGTGTTTTATTTGTTTTAAAAGATTTTTTTTTTTAGGGTCGAATGAGTGCAAGAGTCCCTCCTTTAATACCGCATTTGATTAATGATTTATTTTGTGTCGACTCTCTCTCTTCTCTCTCCTCTCAGTTCCGGTGTTCTGCCAGGGCTAGGTTTTCTTTCAATATCTCTTTTATTATTCTCGGAGCGTTTTTTGCGTTGTGGAGTGTTAATAAGTCAAAAATGTAAACCTCTGGCCATAAGAATGTTATTGGTGGGATTTTATTGGTTTGCTCATTTCAAACAGATCTCTTCGTGGAGGGATTTTCCTTTATCAGTTTCCGGTTTATGATAGTACATATGGACAAATCTATTTCAGGGATTTGTGCTGTCGGCTTTAAATAAGCTATTCTTTATTTTCTTTTCGCTTTTTCTCGGCTTTCACCGGGAACTTCTATCTTTGATTAAAAAAAGCTTTACGATGGAAAGTTATCGATATATATATTCGTTTTCTTTGTTTAACTACTTTGGTGGATAAAAATGTGGGGATCTCAGGATTGCGTATGCCTCTAATTCCCTGTTCTTTGTGACTGTTTCTTTTCTTGGGGGCTCCTCTTCGGCCGCCCATTTTTCTGAAACCGTATTCTTCACAAGGCCCCAAACCCACACATCCTTTGTGTCGTTCCCTGATTATTTCTGTCTGTTACAATTTGGTTTCCACGATGCTCGGGGGCTCATGGCCAACAACAATTTTATTTTTTTAAGTGGGTTTCTTACCGTGGTCTTTCACTTACATTTGCTCGCTCTCTCTCCTGACAGGGTCAAATTGTTTTTTCCCATTAGGGACGTGTGCTTCATTCGCGATTCCGGGGCAAATCCAATATTGCCGGTTTTATAACATACAGAGGTCTTGGGTGGACTTTCGAGGTTTCCAACCCTCAAGACCGGACTCGAGTTCAGACATTCGAGTCACAAGAAATATGTGGACTGCAAACTTGCGGGAACTTGACTTAAGAACCCACCAAATACTCGGTGGACTTTAGAGTTTGGCGCGTTTGCAGTCCTTTTATGACGTTCGACCCTTTGACTTGAGATACCCCTCCCAGCCCCAAAATTGTTAAACACAATTATGCTTATGTAAAAAAAAAGGTGTTTGGGGCCAAGCGCGCAGCTGCATTTTTCAACTCTCATTTAACCGGATTTACAAGTCTTTGAATCGAGCCGGAAGCATGCGGGTCCGACTGAACCAATTTTCAATATTGCGATTCTTGGCAACTTGCAGTGGAACGGTCATCGTGTCGGGGTAAAAAACATTTTCAAGATGGCCCTTGGGAACGAAAGATAATTTCACCCACAAAAATTTTATTTATTTCGGATAATCTAAATAAAGGACCGACGCCTGTATTGGCAGCCTTGTGACCAACACAAAAAAAAACGGATTTGGCAAAAAAGAGCTTTTGCAAAAACCACCCAACAGCAGCGGGAAGGGGAAATAGTGAGACCCGGGGAGCCGCCCACCCTACTGTAGTTTCCAACTGTCGCTTGTCCGACCATTTGAAGGCATCGCAAACAAAACGCTTAAGTCGTAGGGCTAATGTATAAAAAAGGGGAAACAAGGTAATCCAGTCACACGAAGCATTGGTGTGTTTATGCAGTGTTTGTGTTAAAAACGTTGTTTCATGAGTTTCTTTTGGCTGGTTTGTGATGTCTTGAGCCTGTGACTGTTCATGTTTGCGGGGATCCTCCCGCTCTGCCTAGATTAGGACTTTTGCAGACTTGGGACTTCGCCACAACGGCCTGTTTGAAGGCTGGGGAAAATTACCTCAACAATTGGGCACGTTTGGTGCCCCACGGGAAAGTGACCTTCCTACGGGAAAGCGTCTTGTGAGCTCTTCCGAACCTGCTGATTACGGCGAGGCCTTGAAACCTTTTTCGATTTGTTGTTTATGGCGTCACACAAATTCCCCCCACCCCCTGTCCCCCTCTCCCTGGTGCTGGTACCTCCGCTCAGTATTTGCGGCCTTCTCACTTGGATAATGGGGCAATGGAAGGGAACCGCCGGCTTATGTTTTCATCTTGGAGGCAACCCGCATTCAGGGATTATAAAAGGGCTCATCCCAGCATCGCAAAATTCGCGGATAATAAGACTTCTGAACCTAACCCCATTATCTGACTACCGCGCCGAAAAGGCTCGTTGTAGGTAAAGACTTGATCTCGTGACTGCCACCAATACCACCCCCCACACAAACCCACCAAGCCTTCTACCACCGCCCTTTGACCTCTTTCCCCGGCTGGTCCACCCCCAACAGAAAGCCGTGAGAGGGAGGAAGAGGCAGGATGGGGGGACGCGGGATCTTCCGTAACGTGGCTTTAGACCCATGTCGATTTCCATTGGAAAAGATACGGTCTTAATTTTGCGCGGACAAGTCTAATAAAAAATTATAAAGGATACTCTCCTTTAAAACAAGCATTTCATGAATATTGCGTTCAAATGGTACCATTAACTGAATTACCCTTTTTGCTCAACAAAACCTCTCGAAATGTTTCTTTACATCTGGTGAAGAGCAGCCATTATGTACCCTTGTTAAGGGGGCGTTCTCAAAACCCCTCCAATATTTTTAGCGACTTCAGACTGCAACTTCAATTGACGGTCTTGGGACTTTGGACTTGACTTGACGTTGACATGGCCTTAGATCCTGCAGGATCTGCTCGCTTTTAATGGCATGTCCCCACGCTCTCTTACATAGCCCTGTTTGAGCGGCATACATTCTTGAGCAAGGATCTGTGCAGATACGCTAATCCTTCATCACATAATGAAGTAGTTGTTTTACCCCAGATATGATGTAACCTGCTAGGTAGATATGATATGGCGCAGATCCGACTGCACATTGTAGTAGATCCTCAAAAGACCAAGAGCACCAGGCCTTTTATATAAACTTCTCCTGGTTCCTTCCGAAGGCATAGTAACAGACATTTGCTCCTGTTCGATTTTACCCGAGTGACACCAAGGTGGAATGGAAGGAACTTAACTTTACTTAATAATCCCAACCAATATCAAGCAGCGTTCATGTCAATATAGAATGTGCTCCCTCATTTTACCCTCGTCACTTCTCCCCTCCCCCAGTGACTGTTTTGGATAGATTTTAATTCTGTGCCAATGTGTGCCTTTTGTTTACTTATGTCGCCTATAACTAGAGCGTTGATCGTGCGTTTTTTCGCGTGTCTAGAACTTAAAATTCATAATTCTTACATTTCAATATTCAGGTTTACCCATACTCACCGGACACTAGACTCCGGGCCAAGCGGGTCCACCTGGATACACGCGTGCGTCTCCTCACCACTAGCGTGCTTGCCCAGTTATGTGAGATTAAGAAAGTAGTTTCTTTAAATTAGGCTCGCCCCATTTCAATCCGAATAACAAATAACCATCGTCGTGTCTCAATAGGTAACACCAATTCATAGGCACCATCTTCGTTCCTTATAATTAGTTGTCTATAGATACTGTCTGTCTGAGTTAGTAAACATAATTTCCTCTGGCACTACCACATCACTTGGCGACATCAACTAAAAATAGGCTCCCACCCCCCACACAGACAGCAGTTTTGAGAAGAGCGGCACCCACCACAGGCGCCGCCCTGCTTTCCAAATTCATGGAAGGCGCTCGGACGAAGCAAGAAATTGTGTTTGTCCACCAGAAAACCACTTCCACGAAATACCTACTTCAACAGACTGCCCACAATCAAGTGGAGGTAGCATCCTGTCGGGCTGTATCCATCTGCGCTTGGCTACCCGCAACTGCTCCCGCCCGACAACCGCAACTGCTTCCAGTGGGTAGTGAGGATCTGCACAACTACGGGCGATATCACCGGTGCACACTCGCTGCCCTCCAGACACTGCTACACCAACCGATGTCACAGGCAAGGGCCACAAAATATCATCAAGGACAACAACCACCCGACCCCACTGCCTGTGCTCACCCCGCTGATTCCATCCCAGAAAGCGGAGTCAGTCAGGTGCCAAATGCTAGGACCGAGGAGGACTGCGATGACAGCTTCTATCTCGAAGCGGCCTAAATCAGACTGTTCTAAACCAAGCCCCACTGCCCCCGCATCACATTTGCAGTGGCTTGCTCCCAACATACGTGACCTCCAAATGCTCTACGCCACTTTAATAATTAAAAATCGGATGGTAATAATGTCATCCTAGTCGATCTTTTAAACCAATGCCAACTTTATATAATGGTTACATTACCCTTACTTCTACATTTACATTACAATTTACATCTTTTAAGTCATTTAAGCAGACGCTCTTATCCAGAGCGACGTGTAACCAAGGATTGGTGCATTCACTGTGATGATATCCCCAGTGGAACAACCAAACTCTTTACCAAATAGTGCATCTAACTCTTTTAAGGGGGGGGTTAAAAGGCGAGTTACTTATATCCGTATTCCTATGTATTCCTTAACAGACGGTTGAGGGTTTCAGGTGTTCCGGAGGTGGTGATGACTCCCGCTGAACCCCTGCGACCTTGTCTGGTGAGGGAGGGGGTCTGTTTTTGTTTTCCACCATTGGGGGTGCCAGAAGCACGCGAACAGTTTGACTGGGCTGAGCGGGGAAAACTGTACTTCCTCAGAGTAGGGAGGCGAGCCAGGCCAGAGGTTGGATGAACGGCAAGTTTGCTTGGTTTGGTGGTAGGTGCCTTGATTTCAGAGGCTAAGGTACGGAGTGGTGCCGTTCCCACTCACAGCTCCGTAGGCAAGCCCACAATGGTTCTGTAGCGGCAGCCGAGCCTTTCCAAACTGGAAGCGGAGTGGAGGAGAGACGGAGGAGCGGGGTGCCGATAGTGCCGTGAGAGAACTTGGGAAAGTTGAACACCAGACGGGCCTCGCGCCGTCCGTTTCTGGAATGAGTTGTAGGGTAATGCAACAGCAGGGAGCATCCCAGCAACGCGAGTTCTGCAAGTAATCCAGACGGGACTGATGACAAGCTGCCTGGATTAGGACTGCCGCCGCTTCCTGCTGTGAGCAGGTCGTTACCATCTGGCGTAAGTTGTGCTGTAGAAGATAACTATACAAAGGACGCGGTCGAGGCCGCGCTGCTTGATGTTTAGTTGAGCACGACAGGGTGTGTCCAGGAATCACACGCCAGGTTTCTTACACTCTGGGTAGGAAGGACACATGGAGTTTGTCAAACCGTGATGCGAGATCATGGAACGGGCAGTCCTCTCCCCGGGCAGAAGAGCAGCTCCGGTCTTGCGACGAGGTTCAGCTTGAGGTGGTGAGCCGTCATCCACACTGATATGTCTGCCAAGACGAGAGAGATGCTGATTCACCACCTGGGTCCTATCAGAGGCGGGAAACGGAGAAGATTAATTGTGTGTCGTTGGAATAGCAGATGATACGGAGAGACCACGTTGAGATATGACAGAGCCAAGATGGACTTGGTGTTATAGGAAGAATAGCGAGAGGGCGACTGAGAACAGAAGCCCTGGGGCGACTACAGCTCAGTGGTGAGAGCACGTGGTCGCGGAGATGATTCTCGCGCACGCCCACCTCGGTAGGGGACGCGAGCCTGTCAGGTGGGACGCAATCCGAAGCTGATGGCGGCTGGCCCGCACCCGCGCCGGAGATCCCAGCTCGAGGAGGGGTGGAGAGGGAGGATCTGATGGTTCACAGTATCAAAGGCAGCCGAATAGGTCTAGAAGGATGAGAGCAGAGCGAGGAGCAGAGTTAGCTTTAGCAGTGCGGAGCCCTCCGTACACAGAGGAAGAGCAGTCTCAGTTGAGATGACTTAGCCTTGAAACCTGACTGATTTGGATCAAGAAGGTATTCTGAGAGAGATAGCAGGAGAGCTGGCCAAGGACGGCACGTTTCAAGAGTGTTTTGAGAGAAAAGAAAGAAGGGATACTGGTCTGTAGTTGTTGACATCGGAGGGATCGAGTGTAGGTTTTCAGAAGGAGGTGCAACTCTCGCTCTCTTGAAGACGGAAGGGACGTAGCCAGCGGTCAAGGCATGAGTTGATGGGAGCGAGGTGAGGTAAGGGAGAAGGTCTCCGAAATGCGTCTGGGAGAAGAGAGGAGGGGATAGGGTCAAGCGGGCAGGTTGTTGGGCGGCACCGGCCGTCACAAGACGCAGAGATTTCATCTGGAGAGAGAGAGATTACCATCTCATATGTAATATACTGTACTCTTATACCATCTACTGCATCGTGCCTATGCCGTTCGGCCATCGCTCATCCATATTATATGTACACTATTATTATTCATTCCTTTACACTCGTTGTGTGTGTGTATAAGTAGTTATTGTGAAATTGATAGGTTACTGTTAGATAATACCGCACGGTCGCAACTAGAAGCACAAGCATTTTCACTACCACTGTGTACAGTGCCTATAAATTCTACAACCCCCTTGGATTTCTTCACATTTTATGGTGTTACAAAGTAGGATTAAAATAGATTTAGGACTAATTGTCCTTTTTGGCAACTATCTACAGTGATACTCTATTAATATCCAAGTGGAAAGAAAAAGGTGAATATTTTTAAATGGATGGAAAAATAAAACTCTACTATCCTTGATGAGATAAGGTATTCAACCCCCTGAGTCAATACATGTTAAACTCACCCTTTGGCAGCGATTACAGCTGCGGAGTCTTCTTGGTACGTCTCATACAAGAGCTTTGCACACCTGTATTGTGCCATATATGCCCATTGTTCTTTTCACAATTTCTTTCAAGCTTTGTCAAGGTTTTTTGTAGTCATCATAGCTAGACAGCCATTTTCAGTCTTGCCAAGTAGATTTAAGTCAAAACTGTAACTTGGCCACTCAGAACATCCACTGTCTTCTTGGTAAGCAACTCCAGGGTGCTAGATTGGCTTTGTCGCTAGCGTTAATTGTCCTGTTGAAAAGGTGAATTCCTTCCCAGTCTGCTGTAAAGCAGACTGAAGCAGGTTTTTCTCTAGAGCATTTGCCTTGTTATAGCATGCCATCACATTTGGGTTCAGCCTGAAAAACTCTCCAGTCTTTGTCAATGTCAAGCATACACATACCATGATGCAGCCACCACCATGCTTGAAAATAAGGAGGCAGTTACTGAGTGATGTGTTGTGTTGGATTTGCATKAAACATAAGGCTTTGCATTTAGGCCAAAATGTTTATTCCTTTAGAGCGTATTTTTTTCCGCAGYATTACTTTAGTGTCTTGTTGCATGCATATGCATGTTTTGGAATATTTTTGTCTGTATATTTGTATTATTCTTTTCACTCTGTCAATTAGGTTAATACAATGCTGTTGATCCATCCTCGTTTTTTTTTTTTTACCATCACAGCCATTGAACTCTGCAGCTGTTTTAAAATCACCAATGGCCTCATGACATCCCGAAGCAGTTTATTTCCTGTCCTGCAGCTCAGTTCAGAAGGAAGACTGCATCTTTGATGTGTCTAAGTAGTTTAATGCATCATCCACAGCATAATTATTAACTGGACCGTGCTTAAAGATATATTTAATGTCTGATTTGTTATTGTTGCACATCTACCAATCACTGCTCTACTTTATGAGGCTTTCGAAAAGCYCCCTGGTCTTTKTAGTTGAATMTGTGCTTGAAATTCRATACTTGACTGAGGGACCTTACAGATGTKGTATGTATGGGGGACAGAGGAAGGRCTAGTYATTCAAAAATCATGTCAACCCCTATTATTTCACACAGAGTGAGTCCATATAACTTATTAATATGTGATTTGTTACATTTGACTTATTTTTCTCCCCAATTTCRTGATATCCAATTACGATCTTGTCTCATCGCTGCAATTCCCCAACGGGCTCGGGAGAGGCGAAGGTCAAGTCACGCGTCCTCTGAAACATGACCCGCCAAACCAGGCTCCTTAACCCCCGCCTGCTTAACCCAGAAGAATGTGTCGGAGGAAACACTGTTCAACTGAAGACCGAAATCAGCCTGGAGGCGCACGGCCCGGTACAAGGAGTCGCTAGAGTGCGATGAGCCAAGTAAAGCCCCCCTCCCAGCCAAACCCTCCCCTAACCCGGACAACGCTGGGCCAATTGTGCGCCACCCTATGGGATTCCTGGTCGGTTACGGACGGTTATGACACAGGCTGGGATCGATCCCGGTTCTGTAGTGACGCCTCAAGCACTGCGATGCAGCTTTAGACAGATGCGCCACTCGGGAGTAGCCCCAAATTTKACTTAGAAACTAATTTAGGATTGCCTAAACAAAGAGGGTAAATACTTATGCGACAACTATTGTTTAGTTACACATGTTCTATTAATTTGTACAAATGTGTAGAATTTTCTTTTCACTTTGACATTATGGAGTATTTTGTGTAGATCAATGGCAAARAATTACGATGAAATATAATTCAATCCCACTATGTAATGCCAAATGAATAAATAAAAGTTCAAGGGGGTATAGACTTTCAATATTGTATGTGTGAAAGCATTTTTGAAACCAGGTGGAGGTATTGCTTTTCATTTGACATCTTGTCTCTTCTATGTCCTGCTGTGCGTTTTGCGGCACTATCAACGTTTTGTCATTTCTGTTCAAGGCCTAGCCTATCCCTAGCCCACAATATGTCATAGGCATAGTCTGCACACGGCTCCATCTATCAGACAGAGAAAGAAAAAATCAAGAAGAGTGTAGATACACACATTTATTTCTGYATCTGTATGATTATTACAAGATCATTTGGGTTAAGAATTTCATGGTGTTCAATCAKGGAAACGGGTCAGCTAGGGTCTACAGCACCGGTAAATATAGTAKGCCTAGTCATTGAAGCTATTGTTATTGTTGTTGCGCCCGTTCTTGCAGAAGTTCTGCAGAGTCTTGTGGAAGGAGAGCATAGCAAGGGCTACAGCAGAGTTGGAAGTAAGGCAGGTGCAACCATCAGCACCAACTGCAGCAACAACGGAAGTGCCAAGGTGCTTGCCCCCGATGCCTACAGAGAAGATAGAGGGAAGAGAGAGAGAGAGACAGAGAGAGAGATAAAGAGAGAGAAAGATTTTTTTAAAAAGGGCTATCCTAGAACATAAGGCTTTTGTTTTGCGTCCTGAACTGTCCAGAGAACGATGACAATGTGAACCAACTTACCAACAACCATGTATAACCTTTAATAACCCTGTTAGTATGGATTCTAACCTGAAACAAACATGGTCTCTCGGACAGCAGAAAACCTTTATGGGTCTTGATATCTGTGCATTCTCACACCAACGAAAAAACCTAAATGAGAAATGTTACACATTATACATGTTTTCTGTTTAAATTGGATGGTTTTATCAGTCATAACACAATACTGCAAGTGCTTATAATGCAAAGTTATGTTTACTGCATTGTTTAATGTAATATATCGTATATTTGGGGATTTAAAGTGGCAATCATGTATTATTTTTAATTCTAGAAAGTTTCACAAAACATTACAAGTTGAATCGAAGCTTTAATACACTTAGGTTGGTCATTACTAACTCATTTACGAACGTCACAAATTTTTGTTAACAACTATAGTGTTGGCATTCAGATTAGAATTACTTATGTGCATGATCCAAGTAATTTTTCAACAATTGGTTAACAGACAATTGTTTCACTTATAATTCAACTGTCTCGACAAATATCCAGTGGGCCATGAAGTTTGAGCATAAACTAGTTACGTGCTTTAAACAGCTTGGAAAATTCCAGAAAATTGATGTCATGGCTTTAGAACTTCTGATAGGCTAATTGACATCATTTGAGTCAATTGAGTGCACCTGTGGATGTATTTCAAGGCCTATCTTAAACTCAGTCTCTTTGCTGTGACATCATGGGAAATCAAAAGAATCAGCCAACCTCAAAAAAATTGTGACCTCACAAGTTGTTATCCTTGGGAGCAATTTCAAATGCCTTGAACCATTTCATCTGTAAAACAATATACCAAGTATAACACCATGACCACACAGCCGTCATACCGTCAGGAAGGAGACCTTCGTCTCTTAGAGAACGTACTTTGGTGCGAAAGTGCAAATCAATCCCAGAACACAGCAAAGTGCTGAGGAAAAACAGTACAAAAGTATCTATATCCACAGTAAAACAAGATCCTATATTGACATAACTGAAAGCCGCTCAGAAAGGAAAGCCACTGCTCCAAACCCAATAAAAAGTCTGACTACAGTTTGCAACTGCACATGGGGACAAAGATTGTACTGTTTGGACAAATGTCCTCTTGTCTGATGAAACAAAAATAGAATTGTTTGGCCATAATGACCATTGTTATGTTCGAGGAAAAAGATGCTTGCAAGCCGAAGAACACCATCCAACCATGAAGCACGGGCGTGCGCATCATGTTGTGGGGTGCTTTGCTGCATGAGAACTGGTGCACTCACAATAATAGATGCATCATGAGGAGGAAAATTATGTGGATATATTGAAACAACATCTTAAGACATCAGTCAGGAAGTTAAAAGCTTGGTCGCAAATGGTCTTCCAAATGAACAATGACCCCAAGCATACTTCCAAAGTTGTGGCAAAATGCTTAAGGACAACAAAGTCAAGGATATTGGAGTGCCATACAAAGCCTGACCTCAATCCTATAAAAATTTGTGGCAGAATTGAAAAAGCATGTGCGAGCAAGGAGCCTACAAACCTGACTCATTACACCAGCTCTGTCAGGAGGAATGGGCCAAAATTCACCAACTTATTGTGAGAAGCTTGTGGAAGGCTACCCGAAAGTTTGACCCTAGTTAAACAATTTAAAGGCAATGCTACCAAAACTAATTGAGTGTATGTAAACTTCTGACCATGGAATGTGATGAAAGAAATAAAAGCTTAAATAAATCTTTCTCTCTATTATTCTGACAGTTCTGATTCTTAAATAAAGTGGTGATCCTAACTGGCCTAGACAAGGAATTTTTACTAGGATTAAATGTCAGGAATTGTGAAAAACTGAGTTTAAATGTATTTGGCTGAGGTGTATGTAAACTTCCGACATCAACTGTAYATTGTACTTATCAATAAAAACAAAACAGGCTATTACTATTTTTACAAATATAATACGTGTCCCTAAGTTTTATCMCCATTGGTGTAACCACCTTGAAAATCACTCATTACAAAGATTTACAAGGACCTTGCATTGACCTCCAGTGGAAAAGTGTTGCACTGGAAAGGTCTATATTAAATACAATTATTAGCTAATCACACCCTTTTAGTGTCTCATACATTTGAGGATTCCATTGATCATTTGGTGTGTCTAAATAGAKTAATTGGTGTTACAAATGTTAAATGAAGGGAAATTACACTGTGAGCAAAATTATGAATCAAAAACACTTTGGTCAATTATTTTTTACGTTTTAATGACTCGATTCGAGCATCTGTGCCCTCCATTTTCGAAAATCCTCAATTACCAAAATGTTGCCATTGGAGTTASCGTCACTGGTGTAACTACTCCTGCTGGTGGCACGATGTTATCATAMTAGTAAAACATTATTAAAAGTCATTAAGCTACCATATTAGTTCATTTACAATGGGAAGATGTACCCAATACATTTAATTTAAAAAAATAGAGAAAAATGAAGTTCATTTTTTTCTCCTCCAAAATGCCACACCCAAATACCACCGCAATTCAAGAACAACCCTTATGGTGGGTAGGCCTATAGACACTTTCTTAGTTTACAATTCCCCTCTCTATCTCCAATTCACTGATTAGCTCAATCAATTTGTAAAAAATGGGAATACCTTGTCAGAGACGCTGGTTCCATTCACCTGAAAGACGAAGGACATAGGACCATTTTAGACATTTCACAACACTTTAGGCTGTTACCTAAATGTTAACACAATACCTGGAAACTAATCACCACAAGTTAGTGCTATTGATGATATGTATACAATTGCTGAACTCTACAATTAATGTTTAATCTCTACTTAATACTTTACTAATACTGATATGTTGGTTCTTACCTTGGCCTTTGGAGAATTCTCTTCCGTGGCCTCTGTGAACACAGAAAGCACCAGCAAGATGAAGACAGCACAGAACAGAGCTTTGTTCATGTTGAAGAGGGTTGAGTCTCTGAACAGCAAAAGTGTATCTGTGTCTATTTCAGCTAGAAGAGGATGGGTCTGAAAGGGGTGTGTGCACCATGACTGCATGTGCACAAGAACAGACATTTGTTTTACAGTCATGAGCAGTGTAAATTCACTTTAATAGGGCCTACAAATTATTTGGCACGAATGAAACAGATGGGTATTTTTCTATTCTTCTATTTTTCCATATAGGTCGATAGCCTATTTATTGTATCGTGTTRCATTGTATTGTAGGTTATTGTATTGTGTTGTTGTGTTTTGTATAGCATGCCTAGTATGTGGTCTGATCYAGGGCTAGGTGTGTGACAACTTTTGAAATAAAAGTAGACTGGTGTTTGGATACATCGTTCAATTCATGTCAAGGTTTGTCGATGGCTGATTACAATGTCATACTTTGAATTACAATGTATCACTTTGAATTACAACGTATCCCTTTGGCGGGTTCCTCACGGCTGGAAAGAGGGTGTATTGAATTCTGGAACCAGCAACGAGCCACTGAAAYGTCACGATCCACGTTAACAATCGCAATGAACTCCAAACAATCATTTAGTAATAATATTCCAACCTACAGAATCTAGAGCCATTCACTTGTAAGTAATTATAAATTCATTGCATGGCAAATAAAAGTTACTTTCKTTTATTGAGTTTAATAACTGAAACAAGTGTAGACTTTCAGGACATTTATTTTGCGTTTTTAGCTGCTATGTGCTTGCACGTCAACCATGTCAATGTCAGCCAGGTGCTCATAAATATTGTGTTTTTTACATTCATTGATGAATCACAAAATGACCTCTGTAAACTAGTCTGCTAGCCATTTGTGCATCCTATCGAACCCAAGTGTTTTATGAATGTCAGGAGATGAGCTCACCACTTTCAATGTTGGGGAAAAACYGACAGGTTCCTCTTCCTGGGCCCATGGAATCATCAAGGGTATGTTCGAGAGAAAATAAAGTGGATCTTTTCCAAGACAAAAAGTATTGCAATTAGATGGATGTCCATGTTTATTTGCGTTACTGATGATTGCTAATTTTGCTCAAATAAGAGATGAGTGCCTTTCAAGGAGAATCCATTTGCAGGTATGGAATGAAGGTATTTAAAAGCAGATTRTTTTCTAGAGCAGATGGTCAGGGARGGGGCGGAATATATTACAAATCATTTGTAGACTGCAAATTGACCACAAGAAGATATACTWTTTTACTAATCATAATAATTTCAAACCTTGCTTACATTTGTATAAGATCACATATCTCTCTGGTGCGTGGGAATACTTTGGAATAGATTTCCAWAATKAAAATCACTTGGAGCTGATTTGCTGGTGTTTTTAGTCGTTTATGAACAACAACAAAAAYAAAAAAACATTTTAGTATTATTTATTGCTCATAAAACTTGGATGGCCAAATAAAATCMCCCACGGGCCGAATTCGTCCAGYGGGCCGCCAGTTGGGGAATCCTGCCATAGTCTAACTATGAGATATCCAATGATTTGAAACCTATGCTGCCTCTGAATATAGTTCTTTAAAAACCTGGGGTCATTCTGTTTTTTTTTCTTTCTTTTCTTATTTTTTCTTTAGAATATGAAGCTACTCTGCTGAATGATGTCTCTACTTTGAATCACCTTACGCCTCAGACTCAAGCCACTGATATTGCCTGTCCTTCCAAATCAAAGGCCAAACAAAGGAAAAGCAACTCCTTTTGTATGTTTCTTTGATGTCCTTGCAACTTTCCCTGTGCTGAAATATTCACAACCACAACCAACGTCACATCCGACGTCCACATCACATTCATGTTCGAAAATAAGTGCAGTGAGCACATACAATTTCGATAACMCTGGAAATCTCATGCATGGTTGTTAGATTTGTATGTTGTGTGCATGGACCACAAAATAAAGTGTCTCATTTTCCTAATACAGCACTGTGGTCACAAATGTGGGTTTCAAAAAAGACAGCTTGGGTTTCTGATAATGGACAGTAACAAACAGAGTGTTCTCAGAATCAGTAACAATGCATCACTGTGCCGGAAGACTCTTTGGGGGGAAAAAACCCCCCCATCTTCCGAGTGTCATACAGTAGCCTTTATTATACAGGTATTGCGCTGCCTGATCTAGTGAATTCTGACTGAACCCTACAGGTGCCACCCCTTAGTGATTTTGAGCTAATGCCCTCCATGATACAGATGCTGACCCTGCTGGAGACCAAGGTGAAGACCCAAGCCCTGGACGTTGACCACAAGGGGAGCCAAGTACGACACACCTTCAGACATACAAATTACATTGTACRTTACATTTGAGTCATTCAGCACACACTTATCCAGAGCGACTTTCCGTTGCAATCGATGGAAAAAAACGGTAACAACTCTGCATCGAGCTCCTGTGACAAGGGTTTTGGTTAGATCTGAAATCGACCTCAACCACATCAACCTCTGTGATCCTCCACAACACCCAATCAAAAGCATGCATTTTAAAGGAAAGCTCAACCACAGAATGCTGATGAAGTTGTACATACAGGATGCCTGTCGTACAAGTGATAAGTCTACACATACTCCTGCTACAGTATGTGTGAGCAGTAGCTAAAAGGTGCCGGTAAATGTTTTCTACACAAAATCTGCCAAACGTGTGAATGTTGCATTGGTATTCTATAGTTGACCTTTGTTCCTTATAGTTTGCTTGACAAGAGATTCCTTATACTATGGATTGTATAAGACACTTCTCATATATTGAATGACAAGATAGTTATTATAGTTTGTGTGATGAGGTAATAAGAGACCTCCTCAAACAGCCACATATTTTCCAAAGTTGTGCTGTCGAGTTGAAAACAGACAGTGTTTGGGAGTAGTTCCACTATGTCATTGAAATAGTCATTTACCTACATTTTGCAGTAGCTTGGTGGTAGTTTACCTAAATTCAAATCTTCGTAGTCTTTTCAGTAGTTAGCTACACTGCAACATGGCAAAAAAGTAATTAACTACCTCAACTACCCATGAAATGTTTCGCCAAAGGAATATACGGTATACAGCGCATTCAGAAAGTATTCAGACCCCTTGACTTTTTCCACATTTTGTTACGTTACAGACTTATTGTAAAATTTATTAAATAGTTTTTTTTCTCTCATCTACACACAATACCCCATAATGACAAAGCAAAAACAGGTTTTTCGAAATGTTTGTAGAAAATACTTTATTTACATAAGTATTCAGACCTTTTGCTATGAGACTCGAAGTTGAGCTCAGGTGCATCCTGTTTCCATTGATCATCCTTGAGATGTTTCTACAACTTGATTGGAGTCCACCTGTGGTAAACTTCATTGATTGGACATGATTGGAAGGCACACACGTGTCTATATAAGGTCCCACAGTTGACAGTGCATGTCAGAGCAAAAAGGAATTGTCCGTAGAGCTCCGTGACAGGATTGTGTCGAGGCACAGATCTGGGGAGGGTATCAAAAAATTTCTGCAGCATTGAAGGTCCCCAAGAACACAGTGGCCTCCATCATTCTTAAATGGAAGAAGTTTGGAACCACCAAGACTCTTCCTAGAGCTGGCCGCCCGGCCAAACGTTGGAGAAGGGCCTTGGTCAGGGAGGTGCCAAGAACCCGATAATCACTCTGTGAGAACTATTTGGCCTGAAAGTCAAGCATCACGTATGGAGGAAACCTGGAACCATCCCTACGGTGAAGCATGGTGGTGGCAGCATCATACTGTGGGGATGTTTTCAGTGGCAGGGACTGGGAGACTAGTCAGGATCGAGGGAAAGATGAACGGAGCAGAGAGATCCTCGATGAAAACCTGCTCCAGAGCGCTCAGGAACTCAGACTGGGGCGAGGGTTCAGCTTCCAACAGGACAACAACCCTAAGCACACAGCCAAGACAATGCAGGAGTGGCTTTGGGACAAGTCTCTGAATGTCCTTGAGTGGCCCAGCCAGAGCCCGGACTTAAACCCGATCGAACGTCTCTGGAGAGACCTGAAAATATCTGTGCAGCGATGCTCCACATCCAACCTGACAGAGGTTCAGAGGATCTGCAGAGAAGAATGGGAGAAACTCCCCAAATACAGGTGTGCCAAGCTTGTTGCGTCATACGCAAGAAGACTCAAGGCTGTAATCGCTGCCAATGGTGCTTCAACAAAGTACTGAGTAAAGAGTCTGAATACTTACATAAATGTGATATTTCAGTAAAAAAATATGATTTATACATTTTCTACAATTTCTAAAAACCTGTTTTTGCTTTGTAATTATGGGGTTTTGTGTGTAGATTGATGAGGGGGAAAAAAGCTATTTAATCTATTTTAGATTAAGGCTGTAACGTAACAAAATGGGGAAAAAGTTATTTCAGCCTATCGTATATCTCACACAGTTCTGGAACCACAGAGCTCCAGTCACAACACACATAGGTCTAGTATTCATATATTTATAGAAATACAGCCCCATCTAGGCCTATACAGTGTTCTCATCGCCATGGTGATACAACGGAGCAATGTTTTTGTTGCAATGTCTTTTTTGGTCCTCAGCTAACAGTTTGGTACATTGCACAGACATGGATGGACCGCACTGTATTGAAAGCCATGGAAGCACGAACCTGTGTCTGTGTGATTCACAATATATCTTACGAAGTCAGTGCTTGTCCAATTTAGACTTGAACTTTTCTACATACAGTATAACATAGAAGTTGAGTTGTGGTGGTTGACTCATATTTAAGTCTGTTCTATAGTTTAGTTCACCTCTTTAACCAATGTCACTGAAAAGTATTTTTTTTAAATTCACAGTGGGTTTTTTAACCACTCAGTGGTTTCTGAATGAGTACAGCATGAGTACAGCATGATCTAGGGTGCGAAGAGGAGTTCAACACAACAGGAAGTAAAGGAAGCTGAGCAGACCCAGAGCTCTGAGGGGTGGCAGCCAGGTAAAGAAACCAGGGCCGTATTAAGTGCTGAACCTTATGTTGCAGATAGACATTTAACCAGGAAAAGCCCATTGAGACCCAGAGTCTCTTTTTCAAGGGAGACCTGGCCAAGAAAGCAGCAACAATTATTACATTACATAATTAAAACATACAACAATACAATACAACATGATCCAGCCTAAAAAAAGCATTTACACTCCTCTGTAACAGAGTCTCCCGTCAATATTTTAAATTCGTTCAGTGGCACTAACATATCTAGATGAAGCATGGATTGTAGATTATTCCATGAGTCTGGTGCACAAAAAGAGAAGGCAGTCTTGCCTAATACTGTGAATGTTCTGGGGACTTTTAGTAGCAACCACCTAACATGGTATGGTAACTGCTGGTGGTGAAGGAGACCAGACTACAGAGGTAAAGAGGGAGTTTACCTGCTGGTGGTGAAGGAGACCAGACTACAGAGGTAAAGAGGGAGTTTACCCAGAAGGGCTTTGTAGATGAACACATACAAATGTATCTTTCTGCGCATATAAAGTGAGGTCCAACCTACCACTTGGTACAATGTGCAATGGTGGGTAAGTGACTTGGCATTTGTAATAAAGTGCAAGGATGCATGATTAACAGAGTCCAGTCTCTAAGACAGAGGAGGTTGCATGCATATACAACAAGTCACCATAATCAATTACAGAGAGAAAAGTGGCCTGAACAAGCTTCTTTCTAGCCATAAGCGGGAAGCAAGCCTTATTACGAAAATAAAAACCCAATTTCAATTTAAGCTTTGTCACAAGATCATCCACATGAACTTTAAAGGACAACTTGTCATCCAACCAAATACCTAGGTATTTGTAGGATGACACTTTTTYAATGGTTAATCCACCAGATGTGACAATGCTAACCTTCTATGGCARAGTTCTAGCTCTGGTAAAGGTCWTGAATTGAGTTTTTTGTACATTCAAGACCAGTTTGAGACCACAAAGGGAAGCCTGCAGTGACTRAAAAAGCAGTTAATAGAGCTGCTAAGATTCCCTATTCTGACAGTCATATTCTTTCTACATGATACATTTCTATCTGAACATGCTGTAACAGTACACCCTCCTTAACAGGCAGCCCCAGTWCTCAGTAACCCACTAATCCTCACCTTAGGCCTGACTTTCAATATACACGTGAAGTGAAACCTAATCAAATCACATCTTCAAACTGCCATTTCCAACCGTACAAAGCAGCTGCCAAACAACACCGAAGAGTGGTTTCTTTCACGACTTTGATGTTTTTTTCAATGCAGCAGTAAAGTTTTACAGAGCTGTGTTCATGTGATGCCGGGTGGTTTTCAAACAGAACATCTTTAATTATGCATTCACKTATTATGGTGGCCTGTGTTTTGCAGAGACCTCTGTGGCCAGGAGAAACGTCCAGATGAACTTTGACCTGGTGCTCCAGAACATCCAGCAGTTGAACATCCTGGCTGGGGAGGGAGAGTCCTTCGTCAGGGTCACGTCCAGAGGGGCACAGCTGGCCCAGCAGCACCTCATTCCACTAAGACTCTACAGCAATGGCATCTTCATGTTCAATGGGCCCTTCCGCTCTTACCAGGAAGCCAGCACACAGGTACAGACAGAGACTGTATAGGGAATACTCGCTACACTCTGACTGGCTAGTCAGTACATAGTCTCAGCACCCAGAACCAAATCAGCTACTGTTAAGGCTATTACGAGAGAGTACAACATACCTAGACCAGGCCCTGAAACAGACTAGATAGTTGAACCAGACATGGCTTTAGATACATTTTCACTGAACATTCTTTGATTTCAATGTTTCCATATATTGTCTCTCTCTCAGATTGTAGCTGACAGAATAACTAAGTACAGAAAGCTCCGTTTGGATCTCAGTCCAGTGTGTCTGACACCCTGCCGCTCGTGACTTTACAGCAGTGCATGCAAGACCTGATGGACGGATACTTCCCTTCTGAGCTACAGGACAGGTTTGCAGATGGGGTGCCCTTTCAGGTGTGTGTGTGTGTGTGTGTGTGCTTTGTGTGCACGCGTGAATTTCAAATGTGCTTACGGTAGGAAAACTGACTACATGGACAATGTATTTCCTGTTTGTTATGTGGTGAGTAGTGGCACGTCGTCTTTTGGTGTACACAGGTTCRCGACAGGCGAGAGGAGGAGTTCCAAGAGAGKCGACCGTGGGCGGAGTTCCCTGGGATGGGGCAGGCTGTGGTTGGATGCACAGAGGGGGAGAAATCAACAGACAGCCTAGAACACGCGTACTGTGCCGTCTCCCAGATACCCGGTCGGTCCCCTCTGTATCGCTTCAATTTGTTCCCAAAAACACTTTACACTCTAGTTGAACCAACTGCAGGGGTGGAATCTCAATTGTATTTTTTGGGATTCCTCGAGTCCTCTCTCCYCGCCTCCTCCTGAACATGCATGAGATGGGAAGAAACCTTGGATCTCCTTTGAGGAGGCGAGGAGAGAGGACACAAGGAATCAATGAATTAATTGGATTTCATACTTGAAGTTGGTTGAACTATATGTCACTTGAGATTCACCCCAAGCCTATTTTGCTCTGACTTGAACATTGAGTTCGCCACAGGCAGAACACTGACAATGGACCAATTGCTGAACAGGCTGCCCAAGGTGTTGGTGAAGGCTGGTAGAGTGATTGACATCAGGGACTCAGTGAAAGCCAGTCTGCAGGTGAGACTGAGATCTGTTGCATGTTTCTGCTTATACCTGTAGATGATGAACGCGTGTATACTATATGTTAGTACATGCCTGTGTCTTGTGTTTAGGGCTCTTCTGATGCTCCATCAGCCATGCGGTGACCCTCATAGACACACCAGTGCTACAGGCCTTGAAAGAGAGGTATGCAGGTGTCTAGAACTATGCACAATACTTTCACTTCCACCACTAGGGGGCCTTGTGGGACCTTGTGACAGAGAAGACCCTGAAAGAGGGACACACATTTGCTAATGTGGGTTATGAACCTGTTGTCTCCTACTCTAACTCAGGTTGGAGTTGCATGAGACTGATCCCCCCCCACTAGGCCCGTGATGTCACCACACTGAGGGTGAAGTCAGAGGAGGTCGAGCACACCTACATCATGAAAATGCACTTCTCAGRGACCATAGGTCACCTGCACCAGTATCTGGACAAGCACAGGTGGGTTGGGAGCCATTACCACAAAATGCTGTGCAGAGTATTTTGCCCAGGAAGTCCATCAGGTTCACAGTATTTCATCTTAGTCACAGTGACTTTTGGGTCATGTTAATCTCGGACACCCAGAACTAAAATCTTGCATACCGCAAAAATGGAAGAGGCAAATGGAAAAGGGAGAAGGCAAGGAACTTGTCTGTCGACCCTGCATTAAAAACCAAAATAGGTTCAAGAAAATTGTGATAAATAAAAAAAAGTACACCAGTTTCATTTAAGGACCAAAAAATTGACAGCTGTGCCATACAGATTGCAAAATAGTTGCGAAGAGATTTTCAATGTACCTGGCACATGGTTTATGAATTGATACACAAAACGACACCAGACTCAAAACGTAATAGTTATTCAATTTAAATTATACAAAATTCTTGCAACCAATAGAATAGTATACACACAGTGCCTCCTGAAAGTATTCAGACCCCTTGACTTTTTCCACATTTTGTTACRTTACAGCCTTATTCTAAAATGGAATAAATAAAAAGAATGTACACACAATACCCCATAATGACAAAGCAAAAATAGGTTTTTCTAAAGTTTTGCAAATGTATTAAAAATATAAGTATTCAGACCCTTTGCTATGAGACTCAAAGTTGAGCTGAGGTGCATCCTGTTTCCATTGATCATCCTTGAGATGTTTCTACAACTTGATTGGACTTGATTTGGAAAGGCACACACCTGTCTATATAAGGTCCCACAGTTGACAGTGCATGTCAGAGCAAAAACCAAGCCATGAGGTGGAAGGAATTGTCCGTAGAGCTCCGAGAAAGGATTGTGTCGATGCACATCTGCGGAAGGGTACCAAAACATTTCTGCAGCATTGAAGGTCCCCAAGAACAAAGTGGACTCCATCATTCTTAAATGGAAGAAGTTTGGAAGCACCAAGACTCTTCCTAGAGCTGGCCGCTTGGCCAAACTGAGCAATTGTGGGAGAAGGGCCTTGGTCAGGGAGGTGACCAAGAACCCGATGGTCACTGAAGGAGCTCCAGATATCCTCTGTGGAGATGGGAGAATCTTCCATAAGGACAACCATCTCTGCAGCACTCCACCTATCAGGCCTTTATGGTAGAGTGGCCAGACGGAAGCCACTCCTCAGTAGAAGGCACATGACAGCCCGCTTGGAGTTTGCCAAAAGGCACGTAAAGACTACATGAGAAACAAGATTCTTTGGTCTGATGAAAMCAAGTTTCAACTCTTTGGCATGAATGCCAAGCATCATGTCTGGATGAAATCTGGCACCATCCCTACGGTGAAGCATGCTGGTGGCAGCATCATGCTGTGGGGATGTTTTTCAGCGGCAGGGACTGGGAGACTAGTCAGGACCAAGGGAAAGATGAATAAAGCAAAGTACAGAGAGATCCTTGATGAAAACCTGCTCCAGAGCGCTCAGGACCTCAGACTGGGGCGAAGGTTCACCTTCCAACAGGAAAACGACCCTAAGCACACAGCCAAGACAACGCAGGAGTGGCTTCGGGACAAATCTCTGAATGTCCTTGAGTGCCCAGTCAGAGCCCGGACTTAAACCCGATCGAACATCTCTGGAGAGACCTGAAAAWAGCTGTGCAGCAACGCTCCCCATCCAGCCTGACAGAGCTTGAGAGGATCTGCAGAGAAGAATAGGAGAAAMTCCCCAAATACAGGTGTGCCGTCATACCCAAGAAGACGCAAGAATGTAATTGCTGCCAAAGGTGCTTCAACAAAGTACTGAGTAAAGGGTCTGAATACTTATGTAAATGTAACATGTTTATTTTTCATAAATTAGCAAACATTTCGAAACCTGTTTTTGCTTYGTCATTATGGGGTATTGCGTTTAGATTAATGAGGGGGAAAAAACAATTAAATCAATTTTAGAATAAGGCTGTAACCTAACAAAATGTGGAAAAAGGTCTAGGGGTCCGAAGCCACTGTATATGATGGATACAACCATCCCAGCTCTTCAGATWTTGCTGCGAAGAGACAGAATCATTACATAATTTGTTTTGGTACTGTCCATATGTAGCTTGTTTTTGGTCGCAGGTTCAGGAATTTACCTGGTGTTAACTCTGCAAATAGCACTACTGGGTGATCTGAAAAGTCATTGACAATCGATCAATTGTATAAAATACTGTATATAAATATCTTAGCAAAAATGTTTCTCTTTGATTTACAATCTGTAGAAACTATGAGAATAGAAAGGTTCAGTACTTTTTTGAAACGTCACAGCACAATTGAAAAATATATGGCAAATAGAAATCAAAACTAGATGGTGTTCAAATATTTATATTGGGAGGGGTTGAGGGTAGCTGAATGGTGGGACTAAAAATAACCAAAAAACAAGAAAACTCATGTAAAATATACTGTGTCCATAAAATGTATATACAGTAGGTTCAGAAATTTTGTGAAACATAACAGCACAGTTGAAAATATACAGTACCAGTCAAAAGTTTGGACACACCTACAGTTGAAGTTGAAAGTTTACATGCACCTCATCCAAATACATTTAAACTCAGTTTTCACAATTTCTGACATTTTATCCTAGTAAAAATCCCCTGTTTTAGGTCAGTTAGGATCACCACTTTATTTTAAGACTGTGAAATGTCAGAATAATAGTAGAGAGAATTATTTATTTCAGCTTTTATTTATTTCATCACATTCCCAGTGGGTCAGAAGTTTACATAAACAATTTAAAGGCAATACTAATTGAGTTAAACAATTTAAAGGCAATACTAATTGAGTTAAACAATTTAAAGGCAATACTAATTGAGTGTAACTCAAAAGGCAATACCTTTTGAGTGTAACTCAATTAGTATTGCCTTTAAATTGTTTAACTTGGGCCAAATGGTTCGGGTAGCCTTCCACAAGCTTCCCACAAAAAGTTGGGTGAATTTTGGCCCATTCCTCCCTGACAGAGGTGTAACTGAGTCAGGTTGGTAGGCCTCCTTGCTCACACACGCTTTTTCAGTTCTGCCCACACATTTTCTATAGGGTTGAGATCAGGGCTTTGTGATGGCCACTCTAATACCTTGACTTTGTTGTCCTTAAGCCATTTTGCCTCAACTTTGGAAGAATGCTTGGGGTCATTGTCCATTTGGAAGACCCATTTGCGACAGCTTTAACTTCCTGACTGATGTCTTGAGATGTTGCTTCAATTATTCCACATAATTTCCCTCCTTATAATTCCATCTATTTTGTGAAGTGCACCAGTCTCTTGCAACAGCACTCCCACGACATGATGCTGCCACGGCCTGTGCTTCACAGTTGGGATGGTGTTCTTTCGGCTTGCAAGCTTCCCCTTTTTCCTCCAAAACATAACAATTGTCATTATGGCCAAACAGTTCTATTTTGTTTCATCAGACCAGGGGACATTTCTCCAAAAAGTACGATATTTGTCCCCATGTGCAGTTGCAAATCGTAGTCTGGCTTTTTTATGGGAGGTTTTGGAGCAGTGGCTTCTTTCAGGTTATGTTGATATAGGACTTGTTTTTACTGTGGATATAGATATAATTGTACCTGTTTCTCAGCATCTTCACAAGGTCCTTTGCTGTTGTTCTAGGATTGATTTCACTTTTCACACCAAAGTACGTTCATCTCTAGGAGACGAATGCATCTCTTCCTGAGCGGTATGACGGCTGCGTAGTCCCATGGGGTTTTACTCGCGTACTATTATTTGACAGATGAACGTGTTACCTTCAGCATTTGGAAATTGCTCCCAGGGTGAACCAGACTTGTGGAGGTCTCATTTGTTTCTGAGGTCTGGCTGATTTCTTTTGATTTTCCCACGATGTCAAGCAAAGAGGCACTGAGTTTGTGTGTGCCAAGTGTGTGCAATGCTGTAATCAACGCAAAAGGGTCTTTGAAGAAATTAAATATATTTGATTTGTTTAAACACTTTTTCATTACATGATCATATGTGATTCATAGTTGATGTCTTCACTATTATTCTGCAATGTAAAAAAAAATAGTAAAAATAAGAAACCCTTGAATGAGTAAAGTGTCCACAATT
This sequence comes from Salvelinus sp. IW2-2015, assembly GCF_002910315.2. Lineage (NCBI taxonomy): Eukaryota > Metazoa > Chordata > Actinopteri > Salmoniformes > Salmonidae > Salvelinus > Salvelinus sp. IW2-2015. Next base: position 17,142,067 of record NC_036845.1, read on the forward strand.
TCGACTGGTAATATGTGTGTATATATATGTATATAATACAGTATATCACAAAAGTGAGTACACCCCTCACATTTTTGTAAATATTTGAGTATATCTTTTCATGTGACAACACTGAAGAAAGGACACTTTGCTACAATGTAAAGTAGTGATGTACAGCTTGTATAACAGTGTAAATTTGCTGTCCTCAAAATAACTCAACACAGCAGCCATTAATGTCTAAACCCGCTGGCAACAAAAGTGAGTACCCCCTAAGTGAAAATGTCCAAATTGGGCCCAAAGTGTCAATATTTGTGGCCACCATCAATTTTCCAGCACTGCCTTAACCCTCTTGGGCATGGAGTTCACCAGACGCTTCACAGGTTGCCACTGGAGTCCTCTTCCACTCCTCCATGACGACATCACGGAGCTGGTGGATGTTAGAGACCTTGCCATCTCCTCCACCTTCCCATTTTGAGGATGCCCACAGATGCTCAATAGGTTTAGGTCTGGAGACATGCTGGGCCAGTCCCATCACCTTTACCCTCAGCTTCTTTAGCAAGGCAGTGGTCGTCTTGGAGCGTGTGTTTGGGGTCGTTATCATGTTGGCAATACTGCCCTGCGGCCAGTCTCCGAAGGAGGGATCATGCTCTGCTTCAGTATGTCACAGTACACTGTTGCATTCATTCGGTTCCCTCCAATGAACTGTAGCTCCAGTGCCGGCAGCACTCATGCAGCCCCAGACCATGACACTCCCACCACCATGCTTGACTGTAGGCAAGACACACTGTCTTTGTACTCCTCACCTGGTGCCGCACACACACGCTTGACACCATCTGAACCAAATAAGTTTATCTTGGCTCATCAGACCACAGGACATGGTTCCAGTAATCCATGTCCTTAGTCTGCTTGCTTCAGCAAACTGTTTGCGGGCTTTCTTGGCATCATCTTTAGAAGAGGCTTCCTTCTGGGACGACAGCCATGCAGACCAATTTGATGCAGTGTACTGCGTATGTCTGAGCACTGACAGGCTGACCCCCCACCCCTTCAACCTTGCAGCAATGCTGGCAGCACTCATACGTCTATTTCCCAAAGAAAAACCTCTGGATATGAACGCTGACACGTGCACTCAACTTCTTTGTCGACCATTGGCGAGGCCTGTTCTGAGTGGACCTGTCCAGTTAAACCGCTGTATGGTCTTGGCCACCGTGCTGCAGCTCAGTTTCAGGGGTCTTGGCATCTTCTTATAGCCCAGGCATCTTTATGTAGAACGCAAACAATTCTTTTTTTCAGATCCTCAGAGAGTTCTTTTGCCATGAGGTGCCATGTTGAACTTACAGTGACCAGTCAGTATGAGGGAGTGTGAGAGGATGACACCAAAGTTAACACACCTGCTCCCCATTCACACTGACACCTTGTAACACTAATGAGTCACATGACATGAGGGAAAATGGCTAATTGGGCCCAATTTGGACATTTTCACTTAGGGGTGTACTCACTTTTGTTGCCAGCGGTTTAGACATTAATGGCTGTGTGTTGAGTGTATTTTGAGGGACAGCAAATTTACACTGTTATACAAGCTGCTACACTCACTACTTTACATTGTAGCAAAGTGTCATTTCTTCAGTGTTGTCACATTGAAAAATATACTCAAATATTTACAAAAATGTGAGGGGTGTACTCACTTTTGTGATATACTGTAATAATATATCTATTATATTATATGTATAAAGTAAATGCAGACAATTACATTGATTGTGGCTTCTATTTGCAATATTAAAGCTGATCCACCTCCTACATTGAAAAAAATGTAATTCTCGGGGGAGGAGACGTGCTAGAAAATGTACCAACGAGGCTCGTGAAGTATCCACTCCTCTAAAATGGGGAATTGCGATTTGTCCAAATGATCAGTGACAATCTGCATACCAGAACTAAGTCGCATCCCAGTCGGTTTGACATGTTATGAAAGCCCAGTCCTGTGCCATCACTATCAACTCTCTCCCCCCTCACAATTTCAGATGGACTGATGCCCCAGCATATGACACCAGTGTGTTCCCACAGCACTGGTACAGTGAGGACTCTCAGACACTCCTCTCCTGTGGGCTCACTCCCAATGCTGCTCTGAACTAAGCCAGGCCCACCTCAATGACAGAACAACAATCGCCCTGTCGCTCTCCTCATGGTTATGAAATACTGTATTTACTTTCATAAGCATGTATATTCAGATCTGAAAGGGATGTCACACTAGGGGGTGCCAACACTTACATACAGAACTCTTTTCTTCAGGATCATGACATGGGAAAAATCCTAATTTCCATAGGAATACTTGCATAATTATTGATGCGGATGCAGAAAATTCACCTTGAACCATKACTGCTTACAAAAGGTAGAGTTAACGAAATAACGGTGCACGAGAAGCACCGCAGATATTGCAATGAGCAAGATGCAAGACGGCAGGGCGGGGTAGCCTAGTGGTTAGAGCGTTGGACYGAAAGGTTGCAAGTTCGAATCCCCGAGCTGACAAGGTACAAATCTGTCGTTCTGCCCCTGAACAAGGCAGTTAACCCACTGTTCCTAGGCCGTCATTGAAAATAAGAATTTGTTCTTAACTGACTTGCCTAGTTAAATAAAGGTAAATAATAAAATAGACTTCGCTCTGTCACACAGTATCTGCACATGGCCATGGGTTTGCTTCTCTCTCTCTCTATCGGTAAGCCGAGGATCAAAACTAGCAATATCTATTGTAGCTAAGAAGCGCGAGAGAGCAGAATCGTTCATGTGGTACAGGATCAAAACAGCAGATATCTTATGTGTAGCTAAGGGACAAAACAGCAGAGATCTATATGTAGCGTAAAGGATAAACAGCAGAGATCTTATTGTAGCCAAGGATCAAAACAGCAGAATCTATGTGTAGCTAAGGATCAAAACAGCAGAATCTTATGTGGTAGCTAAGGGATCAAAACAGCAGAGATCTTATAGGTAGCAAGGGATCAAACAGCAGAATCTAGGTCGAGCCAAGGGATCAAAACAGCAGAGATCTTATGTGGTAGCTAAGGGATCAAAACAGCAGAGATCTTATATGGTAGCCAAGGGATCAAAACAGCAGAGACGTTTAGCCTGGCGCTCCAATGATCTAAGTTGTTGCAGAAAATTGACCCACTGCATCTACGTTACATTGCTGGAAAGATTTTAAAACAAAGTAAATTACAATTCAACATGTGGAGATCTCCAAGCCAACTTATTGAAAACAAACTTTATTTCAGTAAATACAATTAAGGATAAATTCAATATAAAAATATGACATAAGGCAAATTGTCTAACTTGGTTATAGTTCAAATGAGAACTCAGTCTCATCTAGACAAGTCTGTCCCAACTTAGTGTCATGATGTTCGTCAACTGAAGGAAAGCATTTGACGTGACATTCCATCAATAAATGAACTCTTTTTGCTCTTCGACCACTGAAACAAACTAGAATAAAGTTAGTGTTCAGTYATGTCGCGCATTTTTTTAATGACAAAATACTGACATCCATTAGTTAAAGTTATTCATTTGAAACCAATCATTTCTTGCTATTAGATAGCATTTTGCTAGTACAGATAAGGGCACCAAAGTGAACAGTGTATAAAGGACAAAGTAGGCACAGGGACTCACCTGTTAGGTTACAGTATGTTGCTCTGCAAGACTGAACAGACCCTTACCAACAAACCAGTACCACAAACACTGTTAAAGGAGTGTGTAAAATGGCTTCCCCCATAACTAGCTGTGACAGATGTCTTCTTCTTCGAGGACAACCCATGRAGCAATGTTTAAGGAATGTATTGAGTTGATCGGTCGGCTGAAACACCAAAATAAGTCAAGTTGAGAGAAAGAAAGCCACTAGCAAATTTGCCTGGGAGTGTATTGGCTTGCATGGTGACGACAGCAAAAGCACAGACAGGCACGATTGGACATCAAAGCAAGCCCACTACCTGAGAGAAATATCTGCTAACATAAAAATAATAATTTACAGACGGGACAGATGGCTCTGAACAATATCTCAGTTATAATGCTGACAGRATGTCTTTTCAGTATTAGCCCTACCACTGTTAAAAGCCACCCACACGCCCGAGTCCAATGCTACAAATATGCCATAAAAAAAAAAAAACTGGGTTAGTAACATTCCCTGTTGAATCACTCAAAAACAGATTTAAATATTTTCAGTTGATTGTCAACCACATCCAACATTACTTCCCCAGAGGGAAGATTTAAATAATAAAATAGTGTTAGATTTAAAAAGACAACACAACCCCATCCATGTGTGTCATAAAAAGAGGGGAGGGCCTCTGACAACACAAAGACACAAATGTATCAGTAAAACACTTATAAAAACAAAAAACACACACTGGTTTGAGAACAGTTCTTTCACCGTAAGCCCTTTGACTGAAATGCATGACCTGATCAAGGATTCCGTCCCCAATGGGCCAACATGAGATTCCAGTTCATACTCAATGGAGTATGGAAGAAGCAAGGCCAACATGGAACCCTTAACCAATTAGCCTGATGGTTCAGTCTGTTTTAGAGACAGGCTAGCAGCTGGGGCTACTGGGTGATGCAGTTCTCTCCCATGTCCTGGGCGTAGCGGTCTGAGACGGTGGTGCGGAGCTCCTCCACGTCACGACGCAGCTGCTGGGCTTCAGTCAACTTCCTCTGGAGGACCTCAGGACTCAGCCAATCATCCACCTGCTCTGCCATGGGCGGGGGAGCTGGGGAGAAGAAGAAACAGTTACTACACACTATGAAAGTGACTTTTTTCCCTTTCTCTTCAGAATGTAGCCTTGTCGTTTTTTTACCTTTTGAATGGTCTTCAACGGGCAAAAATGTAGCGCATATGGTTTCAGCACAAACACATAAGGCCTCTGGCTGAAGTAAATTCATCAACCATAAAAAAAATACACACACACCTTAAATAACCAAACACTTTCAGGAAATTGATGATACAATCATCAAGCCCATTCAAAAGATAAGTGACAGACCTGGAAGTATGACGTAGGGTGACAACGTATTACAACGCTGGAAGTATTCTGTGGCTACAGCACTTAAATTGATCAAACATTCATCTTTTACCATTGCTCAAGCTACAACTGATAAGCGTTTCAGGATTAAGTGAAAAATAACGGCAGACTTTTTAAAAATGCTACTAAACCCTGCAGTGCAGTCATCACTCACATGTAATGCCAAGCAGCAGCGAGAGGTTGGGGTCTCGGCCCTGTGACCGCTGGGTCAGCACGTTGCAGAGGGAGCGCAGGTCACAGAGGCACGAGGCCATCTCCCCGTGGAGACGCTGGGTGAGGCGGGCCCCGGCCGGCCGCAGCGAGGACGACGTCCGGTCCAGGTTCACCCTCTCYGAGTCCTCCAGACGCTCATGGAGGGTCAGGTTCTGCTCCATTAGTTCCTGGTTCTGGGCCGACAGCTGGGAATACGCAGAAAACACACCGTTAGGAATGACAGAAATAGGCAACATATTCAACTCAGTTTTTCTACACCTAAAATTGTTGGGTGCTGGAGACTCGTCATAGATACTCCATGTAAAATAAAATGGACAATTACAGCGTTCCAAAAGATTCAATACGTATGTGCATGGTTAATGAATAAGCATTGAAATGTAACCTACTGTCCAGTTCATCATTTTATGCATTAGGACAGAACATGAGCTCTGGGGCTCTCAAGAGGATTCCCATCAGAACATGGAGCAGAGCATTAGTTCCAGTAGCGGTGTAGCCCTGTCCTACCATCTCACCTCCTTCATGGCTGTGCGGAGCTGGAGCAAACCCTGCTCTTTAGAACAAACCTCCTCTCTCATCGCATGGGAGCTGCTCTCCTCCTGAGACAGCTGCTCCTCCAGGGTCTACACACAGGTCAGAGGTTGGACATGGGTTAGGCATGGCTACTAAGTCCACTTGGTTACTCATAGAGATATCATCCGAGGTGTGAACTGATTGAATTCGTATCACGTACTACGATCTGGGCGCCCAGTTTCTCCATCACCCTCAGCTGYTTCTCTAGGACCTGGAGAAGAGACGAACGGGAACGTTTTAGAACCAGCACTAGACGACGACCACAAAAAGCAGAGCAACATTTSAGAATGTAACGTACCGGGTGAAAATGTCAATGTAAGGAAGGAACAAGACTGACCTTTTTAAGTCTCTGCTGTTCCTCTCTCAGGCTGCTGTTCTCCCCTCGGAGTATTTCCACATCCAGGGAGGGTAACCTTGCCCCGTCCTCCAGGCCCTCCTGCACCCGCTCTTGTAAACTGACACACACAAAAACAAATGACCAAAACGGGTCATTATACAAACAGCGTAGGTTATACGAGTATATACGAGTTAAAAATCAGTGTGCGTGCACACCTGGTATGCGATCATGTCAGAATGAGTGTATAGCTGTGTGTGGGGTAGTAAAATACTTGGCCCTGGTTGGTTAGCTCAGAGAGTTTGCTCTTTYCTAACCATAGCGTCGAGCTTAGATTGGTGTGTGTGAGTGTACCTGGTGACAGTGGTGAGCAGCTCCCTCTCCCTGCGTCTCTGCTCCTCCAGCTGGGAGTCCTTCTCCCGGGTGTGTGAGCGACYCTCCTCCAGACACACCTCCAGCTCCCTGACCCGGCCCTGCAGCTGGGACGCCCGCTGCTCCGCCTCCGACAGCTAAAACACACACGCACGTCAGCACTAAACTCGGGGCACGCTCGTGTGTGGCTTTTGCGCTGGAGCTGCGCATATCAGACGATTTATACATCTCATTAATGCGATTCCTGAGACAGTGAACACAAAATCGCCAGACAGCAATAGAAAGACGACCTGGAAATTAACCATAAACACCCAGTCATTTTGACGAGGTAGGACGTAGTTGTGTTGAGTGAGAGGAAGGTATGTGTGTGTTTAATGCAGTCTGTGCTGGTTTTGACCTGTTTGCTCTGGCCCTGGTAGTCCTCCATAGTGGGCAGGTCAGCGAGGTAGCGCTCCAGAGTCTCGATGCGCTGCTGCTTCTCTCGGCTCTGCTCTGCCTCCTTCTGGCACTTCTTCTTCAGGCTGTTGATGTGCTTGTCCCGGCTGCGAATCTACACACGCGCAACGTTACGTATGGAATAACGGTCACTTTTCATAAATAGAAAAATTCCCAGACTGCAACACCACACACACACCCAGTTATTAAGTCACATGAAATAACTGTGACGTTATGCAATTCGAAAAGGGAATCAGTTTATGTAATTAGCAACTGGACTACCAATGTAGCAGTGTGATGTTGTGGCCTGACGCTCAGCTTCTCACCCTCTCCTCCTGCTTCTTCAGCTCCTCGGCGTGCCTCTCGCTGGTCTCCCTCAGCGCATCGTTCAGGCGCCGCGTCTCCGCCTCCACGGCACCGAGGCGGCGCTCCGCCTCCGCCTTCTCCTGGGCGGCGCAGTCACCGCGCTCTGCAAACTGGGCCCGCAGGAAGGCATTCTCCCTCTGAGCCTCCTGGAAGACACACAGGGAAGACTTCGAGGTCATCCGTGCTCGTGCAGTTTCAGCTCAATGAAGTGTGTGTGGGGCTCTGGATAAGAGAGTCTGCTAAGTGACAAAATGTGAAAGGATGGGCGAGTGTGTGTTCAGCTCACCTGCAGTCGGAGCAGACACACGTCGCCGTACGGAGCGCCGCGGCCGAGCAGGGCTCCGTGGACCTGCAGCTCGCTCTCCCGCAGCCGCTGCTCCAGCTGAGACATCTGCTGCTTCTGTCTACAACAACACAGSCCAGAGTAAAACACCAGTGACATGGTCAGATACCACACACACTTCCCCTAATACAGCCCGCTGTAAGTGTATAAAAAATATTTTGTTTTTCCAGGTAGGTCATTAGATATCTCTTACCCCAGGACACTTTAAAAGGAGCATCTTCATGGATCAGAGATTATATTCAGCCTACCCAAGGCTCTGATAAAGGCGCGCTACGCCAGAACGTAAGCCTGTTTGCCCCCCCCCAAAAAAACATATCTACACACGCACTTTTTCCTTATATTCCTGGATAGTCACCAGTTGCAGTGTCCTGGGGTAAGGAATACTTTCTTGGGATTATCCCGCAGTCGCGCAGCTGATTCTTTTGTTCAAGTAAGGCCGAAGTGAGTTTGGTTAACCTTTTCAATCTGAAGTAATAGGTGTGTACCTCTCGATGACGAGCTCCTTCTCCTTCAGAATGCTCTCGTTGGCTTTGATCGCCGCCTCCCACTTCCTGGTCTCTGGTGGCATGGAGGGGGTGGAGTAGAGAGCAGGGTACTGGCCCACTCCAGCAGTCATCATCTGCACACACACACACAATGTATTGGACATGTCTGACTCAACTATAAAGAATACCCAACAGCCTTATAACCAAGGAGGGGTTGAATGGAGCTGAAGGTTGTGACTAATAACTAATAGAAAGAAAACTAAATGTGAAACATACTGTGTCCGTAAAACGTATATAGGTTAAGAACTTTTTGGAAAGAGCACAGTTTGAAAGATATGGCAAATAGAAATTTGCTGTGTGTGTATGTGTATGTATACATACAGTGGTGTAAAAATACTTTAAAATACTACTTCAGTAGTTTTTTGGGGTATCTGTACTTTAACTATTTATATTTTTCACAACTTCTACTTTTACTTCACTACATTCCTAAAGAAAATCCAGACCTACTACTTACTACTTAAGTAGGTCTGGATTTGGAGTCACACTCAAAATTAAAGTGGAAAACCACACTACAGGCCGATCCAACTTTGATGTAATGTTCTTAAAACAGTCAAAATGAGGCTCAGTAGTGTGTGTGTGGCCTCCACATGCCTGTTATGACCTACCCTAACAACGCCTGGGCATGCTCCTGATGAGGTGGCGGATGGTCTCCTGGGGATCTCCCTCCCAGACCTGGACTAAAGCATCCGCCAACTCCTGGACACGTCGTGTGGTGCAACGTGGCGTTGGTGATGGAGCGAGACATGATGTCCCAGATTGTGGCTTCAATTGGATTCAGGTCTGGGGAACGGGCGGTGCAGTCCATAGCTGTCAATCCTTCCTTCTTGCAGGAACTGCTGACACACTCCAGCCAACATGAGGTTCTAGCATTGTCTTGCAATTAGGAGGAACCCAGGCAGCCAACCGCACCAAGCATATGTTCACAAGGGGTCTGAGGATCTCCATCTCGGTACCGTAATGGCAGTCAGGCTACCTCTGGCGAGCCCATGGAGGGCTGTGTGGCCCCCCAATAGAAATGCCACCCCACACCATGACTGAAAGCCGCCAAATCCGTCATGCCTGAGGATGTTCAGGCAGCAGAACGTTCTCCACGGCGTGCTCCAGACTGTCGACGTCTGTCAATTGTGCTCAGTGTGAACCTGCTTTCATCTGTGAAGAACACAGGGCGCAGTGGCAGAATTTGCCAAACGTCCTGATTGGCTGTAAGCACAACCCCCACCTGTGGACGTCGGCCCTCTACCACCCTCATCGGGAGTCTGTTTCGGACGGTTTGAGCAGAACACATGCACATTTGTGGCCTGCTGGAGGTCTGCGAGGGCTCTGGCAGTGCTCCTCCTTGCACAAAGGCGGCGGTAGCGGTCCTGCTGCTGGGTTGGTTGCCCTCTTACGGCCTCCTCACGTCTCTGATGTACTGGCCTGTCTCCTGGTAGCGCCTCCATGCTTTGGACACTACGCTGACAGACACACAGCAAACCTTCTTGCCACAGCTTGCATTGATGTGCCATCCTGGATGAGCTGCACTACTTGAGCCACTTGTGTGGGTTGTAGACTCCGTCTCATGCTACCACTAGAGTGAAAGCACCGCCAGCATTCAAAATGACAAAAAAAAACATCAGCCAGGAAGCATAGGAACTGAGAAGTGGTCTGTGGTCACCACCTGCAGAACCACTCCTTTATTGGGGTGTCTTGCAATTGCCTAATATTTCCACCTTTGTCTATTCCATTTGCACAACAGCATGTGAAATTTATTGTCAATCAGTGTTGCATCCTAAGTGGACAGTTTGATTTCACAGAAGTGTGATTGACTTGGAGATACATTTGTGTTGTTTAAGTGTTCCCATTTATTTTTTGAGCAGTATATATATATATATATATATATATATACCAGTCAAAGGTTTGGACACCTAATCATTCAAGGGTTTTTCTTTATTGGTTTACTAAAGGACACCAATAATAAGAAGAGACTGCTTGGGCTAAGAAACACGAGAATTGGACCAGTGAAAAAAATTCCTGTATCACTTTGGTCAAAATTTGAGATTTTTGTGTTCAAAACCCTGTGTCATTTGTGAATTGCAAGAGTATGTGAATGGCATGATCTCCGCATGGGGTGGTTCCCATGTGAAGCATTGAGGAGGAGTGTGATTGGTGTGTGGGGTGCTTTAGCTGGTGACACTGGTCAGTGATTTATTTTAGAAGTTTCAAGGCACCACTTAACCAGCATGGCTACCACAGCATTCTGCAGGATACACCCATCCCATCTGTTTGCCCTTAGTGGGACTATAATTTCGTTTTTCAACAAGACAATGGCCCAACACACCTCCAGCTGTGGTAAGGGCTATTTGACCAAGAAGGAAGAGTGATGGAGTGCTGCATCAGATGGCCTGGCCTCCACAATCACCCGACCTCAACCCAATTGAGATGGTTTGGGATGATTTGGACCGCAGGGTGAAGGAAAAGTAGCCAACAAGTGCTCAGCATATGTGGGAACTCCTTCAAGACTGTTGGAAAATCATTCCAGGTGAAGCTGGTTGAGAGAATGCCAAGAGTGTGCAAAGCTGTCATGAAGGCAAACGGTGGCTACTTGAAGAAACTCAAATATAAAATATATTTTGATTTGTTTRACACAAATTTTTGKTTACTACATGATTCCATATGTGTTATTCCATTTTGATGTCATCACTATTATTCTACAATGTAAAAAATAAATAAAAACCCTTGAATGAGTGTGTCCAAACTTCTGACTGGTAGTGTGTGTGTGTGTGTATGTATGTATGTATGTATATATTTTTTTGCATATGGGGGATTGGAAGTGATGCAGACAATAACACTGATGGAAGCTACAATAAATACAAAAATGTAAAAAAGAAGGCCATCTTCTCTAAATTTGGCAACATTCAACCACTTTACTCACTTAACATGTTTTCCGTTGTCCTAACATTCRCATTTTGAGCAGGTCTAATGTTAACTACATGTGTACTCCAGAGTGAAATGGGTCAGTCTTACGCTAGCTGTTCTTACGTCTAAATGCTCAGCTCACCTGCATCTGCTCCACTTGCACGCGGAGACTCTCCAGCTGCTGCTTGTGCTGCTGTTGCTGCTGCCAACTGAGCAGCTCGCTGCATCTCTCCTGCAGCATGGGTTCATAGGCCTTGGCCTCTCTCAACAGAGCCTGGGTCTGCAGATACAGAGAGCTGGGGTACACACCTGCTGACCCAGCCACAGTTCCACCGGGCTGGCTGCTCCTCTGGCTGTAGGGGTCTGGAGCTCCGGGGACCCCTGGCCTTGTCTCGGGGAGAGCCTTGTACGAGTGCTCCATGGCGCCCCTGTAGGCTTCTCCGCTGCACTCGGGAGTCACCCCCAGGCTGGTCATCTGGAGCCTGAGTCGGACGTCGGGGCAGTAGCCCGCCAGCAGGGCAGATTGGTTCATTGTGGGCTCCATGGCGGGCATGTCAAACCTCTGGCCCTCTTCCATGCAAGAGTGGTCCCCCGAGGGGAACAAAGAGTGGTCTAGTCCGTTCACGAGGCTGCGGTAGCGGCTCAAGCAGTCTGGCTTGGGCCCGGCGGGGTCAGCTCCCCCCATGCCGTCTTGTGCCATGTCCAGGTTGGGGGAAGAGGCTGATTTGGAGAGGGAGGACGACTTCGAGCTGGAGGTTCCACTGGATGTTCGGGAGCCCGAGGAGGGCCTGTGTGCCTCGGCAGAAGCCTGGCAATCTTCTTGGGAACAGGGCTGGGGTTTGGAGGCCGGTGGTCCGGCCGTGGAAGGCATGACATGGGCAGTGGGGATGGGAATCTGACTGCGGATGGGCTGGAACGAGGGGCTGCTGCTGGAACTGCAGAAATCTGGAGGGGCAAAAGAAAGGGACCATTGGATTTGGGTACGAATTTGAAGCAGCATTCATTCAGTAACAATAAAAAGGTACATTGCTTTCACTGGGAAGTGGTGAACAAAACTGCCACTCGGGTGACATTGAACTCAGTGAATGGCCTTAGAGTACAACTCTTTCTTTCTCCAAACAATCTCTGGCCTAAGATTCCTTTACAGAGAGCTGGTATGAGCTGGTATGATATACCTACTCAATACCAGCCACACTATTTTCAGATGGTGATGTGAAGCATCAGTGGGCGGCCCACTTTGCCTGTCAGGTGACACCGCTAGTACTGACAGACCTAGTAAGTAGACCTTAGCCAACTCAACTTAAAAGTAACAGGTCTAGAACATGCGTCTTAGGGGGTCATCCCTGGTCCATCCCAATGAATTAMAAAAAAAAGGGCAGCGTATAATTCAAATAAACCTTAACGAGACAGTCGTGTTTGCTTTTATTTCATTGCCAACAGAAAGACCATTCATGCACGAACCGAGAAACCCATCCTCCTTACCACATGCAAGAACTGACAGGCAAATAGCCTAACCTCAGATCATGAGACCACACACCAAAGATAACGGCTACAAAGTGTGATAACGTCTACAGAGCAATATTTTGAAATGGAAACCGTTAGCCACATTGGTTTTCAAATGAAGAAACATCAGCGTTTAAAGCACTGGAAACTAGTAAAAAACAACTAGGCCTGTGTGACAGCAGACCCCATACACAAGCCCTATTTCATTACAGCTATTTCAAGAGAAACCGACAGCACTGCTCACCTGGCACTCACTCCGACACTGGGAGAAACGTCTTATCAACCGTGACATTTAACAGCCCAGTGGAAGGGGTGAGCTGCAGCAGCAAGATGTTTAATGCGGTTGCCTAATTCCTTCCAATTCATTTTTCTGGAGGCTCGAAGGTTCTAGGCTGACATCAGTGTAGTGTCTTGTACAGCAGGGAGTATTGTCCTAGAGAATAACCAAGCCAGGCTGCCCTGTACAGCGCTCGGAGAAACCACACACAAACAGACACAGGCAGGAAAGGTTAGGGGTATTTATAGCCCCACTCTCAGGTTACAGAGTGATCCGTGCTGGCTGCTTATTTAAGCACCTAGTCCTCGCCCACCTTCCCGCGCACGTCACATGCGTACACCCCAAAAGCGAGACTAAAAACAGTGAGGGAGGCTAAAAACCTCCCCCCAAAAAACACGGCTCATTTTGTACAGAGCCATGCTTAGCAATGGCAGGGGAAAATAACAATTAGTGAGCACGAAAACGGGAAGGAACTGGCAAAGAGAGGCTCTTCCAGTGAAAACATTCTTCAAATTAAACGTTCAGGTGCCCTCAAGGCTCGACTGATTCATGAGTCTGTCTGGCTAGAACAAGTCCAAACTGCTCTGACGCTTTGAGGGAGAACAAACTAGGCCTATGTGGAATTAAAGTTGAGAATTAATTMTCCAGCAGGTAATGGTTTGTAAACTCACTCAAAACCTAATTTGGCAAAGATCTAATATAAAATACTACTCCGGCAGTACCGGAATAACTGTGACCAAAACATAAATGTATCACAAATAGAAATAGAAATGGATAGTAGGATACAATCAGGGGCATTCAAAGACCAAACAACTTCATCCAGGGCCCCAAAAACAACACATCAGTGCCTATGAAAGATGACCTGTCAGACTGACCTTTGAACTCTCTGACATGACACTATGTCCACACTGACCCTTTCCTTTGACAGTTTAGACTGGAGTAAGGGAGTTGAAGGAGTCAAGACTCATGTTGCTAAGCACCGTTATCAGTTACAGCACGGGGGAAAATCAGCTGCACTAGCTTGCCTGACAGTTGGGCGCAAACAGAAATGTCTCGTTAAATGCAATTCTCCTTTTAGGTGTTCAATTGTGAAGGCAGATGGCATGGCGTGAWTACAATAGTTTAATGGACTCACGCCCAATTATTAGGAACTATAGAATCACAAGTAGGCTTACCACAGGCGCGCGCACACACACACTACTAAAGCACTCCAGTCTCACCTTCAATAGGGCACACAGACAGTACACACACAACAAGTCTTAGTACTCCCAAATGATGTTCTCATTTAAACCCCATCGGGTGCAGCTAATCTGTGAGCATTACATGTATCACTCAGCAAAGAAGGGGGCAAGGGTTCAGTGTTTCCATTTAGCTGTCCAGCCCTGGCATTCTCCCCCCCCGCCCCATCCCTCAATTAGGTTGGCAGAGCCACCTGGTAAGGAATATAATCTACCCCTGTAAATCTCCTGAGCACATCACCCTGCCTATAAATAGGCTGTACTCAACAACAGAGGATGCTGACCTCCGACCCCTTGTTCCAAACATAACAGTCGCAGAGAGAAACAGCAACCTGCTGTGGGTTTCTCCTCTTCATTCCCATCGACTGCTCTCAAGTTGATATGGTAGGTAGGGCGGCAGGTAGACTAGCGGYTTAGAGTGTTGGACCAGTCACTTAAAAGGCCACTGGTTCGATTCCCCCCCAGCTGAATTGTTCCTGTAAGTCGCTCTGGATAAGAGCATCTGCAAAATGACTTAAATGTAAGTTCAGCGAGTCACACATACCTTGATCTGTGCTAATCTGACAACAGCATTGTGATAAGCCAATAAACCTGACAATCACCTCATACACCTGATAATCGTTTTCCAACTCTATGAATGTCTGGCATCTCTGGAACTAAGGCATTTCAAATTGATATTCAGAGGTCGATCTGAACAAAAAGCTAACTTTTATAAGCTAACTGTTCCTAGGCCGTCATTGAAGATAAGAATTTGTTCTTAACTGACTTGCCTAGTTAAATAAAGGTAAAATGTAAAAAAAATAAGACATTAAAATTGTGAGCTAGTCAGCACTCAGCAGTGTAACTAACATTACGCACCATGGAGAACATAGAGAACAGTGTGTACTGTGTACGGCTGTGTGGGGGGTGTTACAGAACTGAGCTATATCACGTGCTGTATAATAAGCATGGGTGTTACGGTAGTACACGCCAGGAAGTCAGAGCAAGAGGGAACGTTCTCACCTTCTGTGCTGTCAGATGGGGTGACGCCTAGCCCCGTGTCCCCACTGTCCGCTGTCCCAGGTCGGCGGCCAAAGCGGCTCTGGAACTTCTCAGACACAGCTGGCGTCTGCCACTCCATGTCAGGAATCCCAGCTGAAACACATACATGTGTGAAAAGTACAACCAACATCCACAAGGTGACACTAATAGCATTTCACGACAAGCAGGTATTCCCCCCCCCCCCCTCTTCATTTTGATGGAGGCTAAAGGCGTCCTCATAGCTACATAGGTTCTGTTTGCTCCTAGCAGAACTTGGTTAGGCGAAGCGAGTGTGTTCTCATACTCCCTAAAGACCTCTGCTTAAAAAAAAAACGAGGCAATATTGTTGTTTGTCCCACTTGAGCCACCGTAGCAACAACACTGCCAGAAACACTCTCAAAATAGTCTTTATTAATCTAAGATAAATCAAGAAAACTGTAATTCATTTTGATGATTTTTCAGAGGACATCTTAGTCATATTTTTTTGTGGGGTGACAAAAACTTCCTGTTCCCACTCCTACTAGGAGTAGTACTGTTGACCGATCACCAACGAATGGGCGTAGACTTCAGCTACAAAACTTGAAATTGCTACAATATATATATATATAGTGTGTGCACAAACAGCCGGGGAAGAAACCTGCCAAAGACCAAAATGTCATAATATAGGCGCAAACTGTTTAGACTGGGAAGCATACGGTAAGCTTTACGTGTCAGCTTAGTCTCCAGGTATCTCTGTGAGGTGGTCATTCCACTCACGTCAGGCAGGTAGCCTAGTGGTTAGAGCGTTTGGCCAGTAACAGAGAGGTTGCTAGATCAAATCTCCGAGCTGCCAAGGTAAAAATCTGTCRTGCTGTCCCTGAACAAGGCAGTTAACCCACTGTTCCTAGACCGTCATTGTAAATAAGAATTTGTTCTTAACTGGCTTGCCTACATAAATAAAAATAAATGTCACCTGTCAAGAAAGGAGAGTGATATTATGAACATCTGTGTGAAGTTCTGGGCCACATTCAGTTGCAGATAGAAATGCCATAATGTGTTCTAAATAATATATTTATATCTGAACGTTTCAAAATGTTGTGTCCTGCTGAACGTGCTCCTTGAGTGGACAAATAGCACAGATTGTTCTAGCCCTTGAGCAATGTGAACTGCAGAACAGTGAGAGAAAAGTATAGGAAGATACAAAACACAAGCCCTTCCCTCCCCCTTGTTAAAAAAAATATCACAGCAATTGCTCAAAAGACCACAAAGTAGAGCCACAGGAACATTAGGAATTTCAGGGAGTATTTCTGGGCAGACACAGATCAACTGAAAGAACAAACACCTCGAGATTACATAACGGGAGCTTGAGTGGTTTAATGGAGGGGTGTGAGAGTCTAAACTCAATTTAAGAGCCCAGGGGGCGAGGGGAATGTTACACAGTTGTATCAGAAACACTCAATGTAATCTGCTGAAGATACCATATTCCAGTTGAAGTTAGCCCAAATGACTGGAAAACAGATGATTCTCGCTCTGATTAAGTTAGAAAGCGAGATCTGTGWAACTAACCATCTACCTAGATATAGYTTATGCCAGTTAGCTATTGGTCAGCTAAATAACGTTACCAAGCGAACACGGTCAGTGCTATCCGGGATTCTTGGGACGTGCCTTCACTAAACCCTACCCGAWCCCTTATCTTAACCATTTTAAAATGTTAACTTCAATGCTGGGGGGAAAGAATAACACGGACCCTTGAACTAACGAGATAACGASATAGTTAACGTTAGCTAGCTAACGTTACCTACTGTTACCTAACTAACGTAACTAATATAAAGTCGATGGCTAACTTACATGTTAATTGTGTTTGTTAGTTATCTATCTTGTTTAATAAAAAGCTAAGTTTGGTCGGCTGCCTAGCAAATTAGCTAGCTAGCTCAATACAAATAACAACGTTAGCTAGCTAACAAAGTTSCGTTAATGACATAACATTAGCTATCAGTAACGCTAGCAACCCATAGCGACAGCGTAACAGAACTTCGTCACCTAAACCTACCTTTTCTGCAATACTTGAAAATTAACTCCTTGAGTGTGCCGAGATTAGCACATGTGTAATTTCGGTCGCTCTCAAGAAATCGTTCTCCTTTGCCAGCTGCTGTTCTAGAGTTTAGCTAGCTAACCGTCTCTGATTTGACTCAAACAACACTACAAGCTGTTAGCAACTTCAGAGTCCCGCCCATTTTAAAATAGAAGGGAGACATGGGAATGTTCCATTTGTCTGGCCTAGTCCTTTGATCTGATTATGATAGAATTGGTAGATTGTGCAGTAGAATTATTGAACATAGAGCAAACAAACTTAATTCMTTGTCTTGAGACTCAAGTAAATTACAACAGAAGTCATTTATGTGTCTTTTTTAGCATTGTGKGCCTGAGAAACAACATACGAAACACATACGCATGTAAACATTTAGGAAAGTACAAAACAACTTGATGCATTTGGCTCAGTGATTGAGTGATACTTTTTACTCTTCTTGTCTATTGGATTACACGTGTCATCCRTTTACACGAATCAGATTGGCATTTGAAGCAATTATCTCAAATAAGCTTTTGGTGTAAAACATAGTAGACTATTTAGCATTTGGAGGACATGCCAGTCACCGTGTTGACTTATTATCAGTCACTGCAGAACAGTAGTTCAGATTTCACAGTCCRGGAGGTAGTCTTGTTCACTTTGGCATACAGTGGTGAACGTCTTGATGAGTTCGAGCAAACTTTGGTTTTGTTGACTTTGGCATAGACAGGAAACGGAATTTCCCCCGTTTCATCTTCCTCCTCCAGGTGGTTGCTGCAGCCTGCTGTCTGTTGTTGAGAAGCCTGGTTGTCTGTAGTGGGCCATGGATTACAGACCTGTGTGGCCACAACGTCGTACACTACGGACCCAGTGTAGCTGCTGTGTCGTCGGACACTGCTCTTCTCCAGCTCAGGTAAGGGAGGCAACTGCCTCAAAGCCTTCTTCACCGGCCTTGGGGTATCCTGCCCTGGGAAAGACCCTGCACAGAGTGAAACATAAACAGTGAGCTGAGTGTGATGTGATGTGGGGAAACATGTCCAACTGCAAGTGTGATGAACAACTGACTCTGACCTCTGTGTTCTCTTTGGGACTGGGTTGACTTTCTTTTTGAGGATGCTGGTCCAATGATGTTCTTCCTTAGTTCTGAGGTCGTGACCTCAATTGAATCTGGAGGCTGCAATGAGCAATCATATAAGTACCAGCAGAGGGAGCCATTGGTTTCAGTTCAGTTTGATTATTCCATACATTTGAATTGCAGCTTTACATTAAGTTTGACTATTTTCTGGAGCAGGGCATCCACAAACAACAGCAAATGGTCATGTAAATGAATTGGTAAGGTGAATGGTACATTCCCAGGTATTTTGTACACTGACCCTTTCACCAGAGATCGGTCCCATTTCAGCCAATGACAACCTGGACGTCTTTCTACTAATGGAAAATGCAGACAGGATGTCAGCAATACCTTAAAAATGCTCATAAACTGCCATAATACAGGAGGAAGTATTACCTTTTTGAACGGATCGCACATAATAACATTGATACTATGAGAAGCAGGAGAAGGAATAAAAGACACAGACTCCACTGCACTGGTGACAATAGTCTCCACACAATCTCCAGAACCATGGCATTGACTTCTTGACATGCACAGAAGAAGAAAAAAAGTTTCAGTTTATGGCACATCAAATCGATCATAGAATTAGAGGCAGAGGTTGCTGCCTGTGTGAATACAGGTGTACAAACATTTTGAAGGTGGTCTTTGGATTATTCGTGATAAAATGTTCATATTTGAAGAAATACCATGTCACTCTTCATTTTTGGTGCAATTTAATGCCATTATGATCTTGTCATGTCCACAAGCATAATTAAAACTACATACATATGTGTTTTGGCTACTATGCCTTCTTCAGAGTGTGTAGAATAAGCCACTGTGCCAWGCTTTGCCAAGGGTTAAATAACACATTCAGAATTTCTCTAAGAAATGGAACATCCATAGAATGGGTGCTTACCCTTAGATGCCTGTCTCCAGCTTGTGAACTGAACACTTTGCCTCACCAAGACAGACCATCAGCTGTAATAAATAGAAGCTGCAAAGAAGTTTGAGGAAATTCATCACTACCTCTTTGGTTGTTATGTTAATTGCACAAGCAGCAAGGTTCACCTGTGACTTCCACAAAGCCGAGTTCTTTGCTTCTCTATTTCAAAAAGTCAATACTCGAAAGCAGCTTCCTCTCCTCWTCTGCACTGATCTGATACCATAATGTAGATACAACAGTGAGCACTGGTGAATGTCTACAGGTGCTTTCCACTTTGAGACAATTGTCCATTTTTTTTATATCACCTTTATTTAACCAGGTAGGCCAGTTGAGAACATGTTCTCATTTACAACTGCGACCTGGCCAAGATAAAGCAAAGCAGTRCGACACAAACAACACAGAGTTACACATGGGATAAACAAACGTACAGTCAATAACCACTGGACCAGTCCATGCCACTGGACAAGTCTCGCTGACATGCAGTAATATCATGATTGAAAGTAATGAAAGACCAAGTACATATGTATCAGGATATATCTATTATTTTATTAATTATTTCAGGATTCATTTATTATTAATTCATTATTTTGTCCCACAGTCCACACTCGTTCATACATCTCACCAGGAAAACAGTGCTGAATGTCACTGGTGATCTCATATTAGGTTAATATTAGGTTAATAAGTCGAAAAATACAGACATGGAAAAAGTATTAAATTTGCATACTTGAGTAAAAGTAAAGATACCTTAATAGAAAATCACTCAAGTAAAAAGTAAAAGTCACACAGTAAAATACTACTTGAGTAAAAGTCAAAGTATTTGGTTTTAAATATACTTAAGTATCAAAAGTAAATGCAGTTGCTAAAATATACTTAAGTATCAAAAGTAAAAGTATAAATAATGTCAAATTCCTTATATTAAGCAAACCAGATGTACAATGTTTATGATTTTTCTATTTACGGATAGACAGAAAACGGATAGACTCAAACACTTAGACATAATTTACAAATTAAGCATTTGTGTTTAGCGAGTCCACCAGATTCGAGGCAGTCGGGATAACCAGAGGTGTTTTTCTGTCCTGCTAAGCATTCAAAATGTAACGTAAATGTATGGAGTAGAAATTATATAATTTTCTTTAGGAATGTAGTGAAGTAAAAGTTGTCCAAAATATAAATAGTAAAGTACAGATATCCCCCCCAAAATACTTAAGTATAACTTTAAAGTATTTTTTACTTAAATACTTTACACCACTGGAAAAAAATAAAAACATTCGAAGGAACTTTGCAACTTTTTCATTTGTCTAATTGACCTGTCACTCAACACTACAGTCGTGCAACGAAAAAAAACAGCGGTGCAATTCACAGAGCGGTGTACTCATAATTTTCTTCCTAAAATTCATATCCAAAGGCTAGTTCACGTCAGCTAGTTCACGTAAGGGTAGTGGGAGGGTTCAGTCAGTTGATAAACCCATGTAAGTAAGCAGTGACAGTCAACACTTGTAAATTATTAGCAAAATATTTAATATGAAGCGCTCTTGTTACAGTTTGACTTTCATTGGTAAGGACTAGCTTAAATGCTAGATAGAGAACTAGAGCATTGAGAATTCCCTGTTTCTTGAATAAATCATCTCACGTTAGCTCAGCTAGCTAGCTACTGTAGCTCAGTAGCTGAGCTGGCTCTATCGTTATCTGGAAACTTGGGCAAAGATTGGGAACGATTTCGAGTTGAATGCCAGACGACACAGGTACAACGCTTTTTTTTAGGGAATGTCAGAAATATCTAGTTACGGTGACGGAGCTGTATGTCTGTCTTTTTGGGAGGCCAACCCAGCCTGCTGTCACTGTGCGTATACGGCTTGTTATTATTGGCTATTGGTAGCTAGCATCACAGCAGCTAATCCAGCTAGCTATCGTTAACGTTATTTGGCTAACGTAAACATCACCATTCGCAATGGCTAGTATTAGGAAGGAATTGTGTGTACATGGCTATCTGAAGACCACCACTTGGCTAGCTGAGATATAACCAATTGTTGTTCTAGTTAGCTAACAGTTAAGATTCAGTATTTAAACCTCAAACACTTGGGAACCCCTCATCAATTTAGGGGTACATTACTCCAGTGTCCATTGACTGATGTACCTAGTAGAGAAACGAACATCTCTGTTTACATATTAATCCTATCTAAGTAAGCTTGTTCTTTGTGTGATGTCAGTTCTATTCTATTTCTCAAATTGCAGTCCATTCCTAGAGACTGCAGATGCCATCTGACCTTTGACCCTCGGACCCTGCACCTCTAGTCCGTGCTCTATGACTTGCTGTGAGGCCATGTCTGCTGTGAACATCACCAGAGACATCTTGCACAGGCAGATCAGGGTGGGTCCAACGTTTTAAGACCTTGTTTTTATGAAATACTGTACTCTTTTACCCAAACAAACTGCCCTARCTAACAACCCTGAAATGCAATCTGCATTGCAATCTATTCAATAATGAACACTAGTATTCACCAAAAATGCTTTATTTATGTTGGACAGAGTGAGACAGGAGATTTTGGAGAGAGACAGGTGATGTTTTGCCTTAATGTCTGCAGGACAAGAGAGCATTGGGCTTCCAAAGGCAGTATCATGTCACAGACCCCTTCATCAGTAGACTTGGACTGGAGGCAGAGTTGCAGGTGATGTGTGTGTGTTGTTGTGTGTGTGTGTGTGTGTGTGTGTTACTGCACACATACAACATTAATGCCTTTGCCAATCTGACAGCCTGTATCTGTTGTGTCAACAGGGCCACACTGGGTGTGTGAACTGCCTGGAATGGAACGAACAGGGAGAGTAAGTCCTGAGCTGAAACCAGGGTTCTATTTAAATGACCATATTTAACACTTCTACATTTATGTTGGCCTATCTGTAATGTTTACTCTTGTTCTATGTAGTCTGCTGGCATCGGGCTCAGATGACCAACATTGCATCATCTGGGACCCCTTCAAACACAAGAAGCTCACCACTATGCACACAGGGCATGCAGCAAACATCTTCTCTGTGAAGGTAAAAACAGAAACTGCTTGATGGGAAAGTCTATGTGTGTAGAAATGAAGCTTCTTTCTTATTGTTTCTTATTTTATCCTCTTGTTTTTCCCGTCCCCCTTTGCAGTTTCTCCCTCACTCAGGTGACCGTATCCTCGTGACGGGTGCAGCGGACACCAAGGTTCACGTGCATGACGTGTCTGTCAAGGAGACCATCCACATGTTCTCCGACCACACCAACCGCGTCAAGCGCATCGCTACAGCCCCCATGTGGCCTAACATCTTCTGGAGTGCTGCGGAGGACGGCATCATCAGGTCAGAGCCCCAGTAGCTAGCTAACCATTGGAGCATCCTTGTCGCATCCAAAGATGTTCATTGGTTAAGGTGACACTGTGTCAGATGCATCATGTTATTTCTACTGGCTTGTAGTAGAATATCGAAGGTGAAAAGATGACGTGAATCAGTAAGGTTGGAATGGAAGTGTTATGCCATGAGCCCCTTTCTTACCCCAAGCTGTATTCCCTATCAGTTCCTTGGCTCTCCCAGGGACTTCTTCTCTGGGTCTCTGTGGCCACATGCCTCCTGCAGCACTTCCATCACACACCCTGTCTTGGAGGTTATTGTATCTCCAGAGAATACCCTTTAACTACCCTTCAAAGCTCAGGTGTGCAGTGGGCATTGTGGACTACTGCAGATGCATGGTTGGCTTCAGGCGATGGTTCCCATAGCTCAGCTCAGACCCAGGCAGTTAGTATCCTACTCTCTCTACAGTGCGTCACTGCCTGACTGCCGCCTCTGCTTATGACTCAAAGGGCCAATGTTGCATTAGTGGCTTGTGTTTTTGTTTTTTGACTAACCCAACCAGTCGTCTACAACCTCAAAATATGGCTCCCACGTACAGAGTATAGTAGTTAGTTGTTTATTTTTGAGCAAACTGGCTATGGACACAAATTGCAGTTTTAATTGAACCTTGCCAAAAAGTTTAGTATTTGATTAGAATTCAAAACAATATTTTAAAGAGCTACGTTCTGASTCTCTGGAGATGATTGATGTCCTCATGATGTGCTTTCTTCTTCTACTATTTTAGGCAATATGACCTGCGGGAGAGCAGTAAGCGTTCAGAAGTGCTCATCGACCTGACGGAATACTGTGGTCAGCTGGTGGAGGCCAAGTGTTTGGCTGTCAACCCGCAAAATAATAACTACCTAGCAGTGGGGGCCAACGGGCCCTTTGTACGCCTCTACGACATGCGCATGATCCACAACCACAGGTGTGTAGTAGTCGGGCTCGAATCCTAACTTGAGATCGACGCTTGTGGCTCATGTTTCCATTGGCATCAATACATAATTTACCTGAAAGTCCAAGACATCTCGAATCTGAAGTTAGGATTTCGCTCTCACTGCTTGACTGTCAAATTTGAGTTTAATTTAATAGTTTTTAATTTTGTATCACATAAGGAATATGCAGGACTACTGGATAGAACGTCCAATATGTCTCCCTACTAGTCTGGGCTATCATAAGTCATACCAATGTTATTTTCTCAGCTTTGAGAGTTTTTGGTAATCATTTATGTTTCTCTCCTCCACTCCCATTCACAGGAAGTCTGCGAGTCAGAGCACATCGGCAGGAGTGCACACATTCTGCGACAGGCAGAAGCCCATCCCAGACGGAGCGGGGCAGTATTATGTTGCAGGTGTGTGTGTGTGATTGTATGGTTTGGCATATTGCACCAAATGTATTAATAAAAAACAGCTGTGAACACTTTCTATGAAGCCCATACAGTATCTACAATGTATTATAAACAGGTAAAACACACATGGACAATATGTGCGTTATAACACAGTCATTTACAATACATGGAACTAAACTAGTGGAACAGGTAAGTGATTCTGTATGCCTCTCACCCAACTTGTTCTCCTTGTTTCCRTTACCTCAGGGCACCTGCCAGTGAAGCTCCCTGACTACAATAACCGCCTGAGGGTCCTAGTGGCCACCTACGTCACCTTCAGCCCCGACGGCACCGAGCTGCTAGTTAACATGGGAGGAGAACAGGTAAAGGCGGCTTTAGAAGTTAAACTCTTATTTTAGGTCAAACCTCCAGGTCAGCCCACTAGGCAAAAATCCATCTCTTTCTCAGATTGTCAGGTTTGAATTCCAACAAGCATAGTACTTTAACTCGCAAACCAAATCATTAAAGTTGATGATTACCTGTGGTTGGTTCAAAAGGGTAACTTTGCCAGGAATGTGTTTTCTCTTGTCTGCAGGTGTATCTATTTGACTTGACGTTCAAACAGAAGCCGTACACCTATCTGCTTCCCAAAAAGTGTCAATCAACAGGTATTATGATTATGGAAATAGCCCAACGCTTACTACAGTATTTGGTCATTAAAATGACATATACAGTATGTATTATTTATGACCAATGAGTTATATGGAGGGGTGAAGTTGCTTGCTAAAAGTCTGCCCATAGTTTATATACAGATCTGGGCATTAAAAAGTGAATTCTTCAAAATGCCTTGCAGCAGCAATCTATATCAAGGTACATTGTCTATGTGACAAATTACTCTCTCGGAGGGTGACATCAACCACCAAGGTCATTATCAATCACTCGACAATAACCCATGTGATGAAATGCGTTTTTGAAAAATGTTCCTGACAGTGCAGTTACATCCACTTTGCGGCAAGCGTTCTTTACTGTGCTGCAGTACAACTTTGTAATGCCCAGAACTGTATGGTGTGATATCCCAACAGATGTTCAGAATGGAAAGACAACCAACGGTGTGTCAAATGGAATTCACTTGCCTGCCAGCCGACTTCGATTCGCAGAAAGCAAAGTCTTCTCTGGGTAACCTTTTTCTCATGTTTGATTTTAATCGTTCATTTTCACCCACATATTACATTTAGCAACAGCCTAGCCCCAGTGTATTTATAGAAACACTACCGTATGGGGCGGGGGGGTGACATCCCTAGTTTCTCTCTTATCACTCTCTCATCGTGTCCTCCTCTCATCGTTCTTCCCTAGTTCTGGTGAGCTGCCGCCTCACTTGGAGCGGATAAAGCAGCAGGCCAACGACGCGTTTGCGCGGCAGCAGTGGACTCAGGCCATCCAGTTCTACAGTCTGGGCATCCACGAGGCCAGCCACAACGCCATGCTGTACGGGAACCGCGCCGCCGCCTACATGAAGCGCAAGTGGTAGGCAGCTAGCTAACCCCTAGCCTCATTCACTCTTTTTCAGTGTTTCTCCTATTACAGAACATGGTCATGTTCAGTAGGGCATACTGTAGCAAAATGTTTTGCAGCGAAAAACAAAACATTTGAGTTCAGGTATAACGTCCTTGTTTCATCGCGTTTAAAACAGTTTACCACTATGCTGGTACACGTGTGTGTGACTGTGTGGTATATACGGTTGTGTGTGTGATGTGTTCTCTCTCTCCCCCAGGGACGGTGACCACTATGATGCGCTGAGGGATTGTCTGAAGGCCCTGTCCCTCAACCCTGGGCACCTGAAGGCCCACTTCCGGCTGGCGCGCTGCCTCTTTGAGCTGAAGTACGTGGCCGAGGCTCTGGAGTGCCTGGATGACTTCAAGGGCAAGTTCCCCGAGCAAGCCCACAGCAGCGCCTGCGACGCCCTGGATAAGGATATCAAGGCCGCCCTCTTTTCCAAGATGGACTCTGGTGAGAAGGGGTTTTAATTGTGATGCTGGCTTGGGTAATCGTCTGTTTCCCCCCAAAAAATAAAGTGTTGATTTTGGCTGACCTCTGACTTTTCCATCACCTTTCCACGTTGACTTACAATATGTTTTTTACATGTTGATTCAATTTAAAATACCTTATATATTCCACCAGGGCAATTATGCAAATGAATACAGTGTTAATTAGTGTATGGATTTGATATAATGCATTGTTTAATTTGTATTTTTTGTGTTTATTTCCATGTCGTGTCTGTTCGTAGCTGAGGACAAAAAGGGCAACAGCTCAATCCGCTTCCACGCGTTCAACAGGAAGGAGTCCATCCCGGAAGACGAGGTCGTCTTGAGAGAGCGCAGCTACGACTACAAACACCGCTACTGTGGTCATTGCAACACCACCACAGACATCAAGGAGGCCAACTTCTTTGGCAGGTCAGTGGAGCATTTTAGACACGGATATCTTATACATTCTAAAAACACTGTTAATATTAGTTGTGTAAGGGAAAAGTAAAAAGCATGAGCTGGCGTACACATTTTTTTGGTCGAGGTGCTGACTAAACGTATAGTCAACCCTGAAGAAGACACTGCATTCTGAAACGTTGGTTGTGTTTCCCCATTCCATTTTTGGGAGAGTACAGTGCGTTCGGGAAAGTATTCAGACGCCTTTACTTTTTCACATTTTGTTACGTTACAGCCTTATTCTAAAATGGATTAAATCGGGGGCGTTTTCAGCAATCTACACACAATACCCCAAAATGACAAAGCAAAAACAGGTTTTTGGAAATGTTCTTGTTTCTCATGGTCTAAGGGCTTTAGATGTCTTTTGCCAAGCGGGCTGTCATGTGCCTTTTACTGAAGAGTGGCTTCCATCTGGCCACTACCATAAAGGCCTGATTAGTGGAGTGCTGCAGAGATGGTTGTCCTTCTGGAAGGTTCTCCCATCTCCAYAGAGGAACTCTGGAGCTCTGTCAGAGTGACCATCGGGTTCTTGGTCACCTCCCTGACCCAAGGCCCTTCTCCCCCGATTGCTCAGTTTGGCCGGGCGGCCAGCTCTAGGAAGAGTCTTGGTGGTTCCAAACTTCTTCCATTTAAGAATGATGGAGGCCACTGTGTTCTTGGACCTTCAATGCTGCAGAAATATTTTGGTACCCTTCCCCAGATCTGTGCCTCGACTCAATCCTTTCTCGGATCTCTACGGACAATTCCTTCGACTTCATGGCTTGGTTTTTGCTCTGACATGCACTGTCAACTGTGGGACCTTATATAGACAGGTGTGTGCCTTTACAAATCATGTCCAATCAATACCACAGGTGGACTCCAATCAAGTTGTAGACACATCTACATGATGATCAATGGAAACAGGATGCACCTGAGCTCAATTTCGAGTCTCATAGCAAAGGGTCTGAATACTTATGTAAATAAGGTATTTCGCTTTGTCTCTATGGGGTATTGTGTGTAGATTGAGTATTATTTATTTAATCCATTTTAGAATAAGGCTGTAACGTAACGAAAAAGGAAAGGGGTCTGAATACTTTCACATGCAATGTATATACACTACTGTTCAAAAGTTTGGGGTCACTTAGAAATGTCCTTGTTTTTGAAAGAAAAGCACATTTTTTGTCCATTTAAAATAACATAAAATTGATCAGAAATACAGTGTAGACATTGTTAATGTTGAAAATGACTATTGTAGCTGGAAACGGCTGATTTTTAATGGAATATCTACGTAGGCGTACAGAGGCCCATTATCAGCAACCATTACTCCTGTGTTCCAATGGCACTTTGTGTTAGCTAATCCAAGTTTATCATTTTAAAAGGCTAATTGATCATTAGAAAACCCTTTTGCAATTGTTAGCACAGCTGAAAACTGTTGTTCTGATTAAAGAAGCAATACAACTGGCCTTTAGACAAGTTGAGTATCTGGAGCATCAGCATTTGTGGGTTCGATTACAGGCTCAAAAACAAATAACTTTCTTCTGAAACTGGCTCTAACTAGAATAGAAAGAGGAGTGCGAGGCCCCGGTGCACAACTGAGCAAGAGGACAAGTACATTTGTGTCTAGTTTGAGAAATAGACGCCTCACAAATCCTCAACTGGCAGCTTCATTAAATAGTACCCGCAAAACATCAGTCTCAACAGTGAAGAGGCGACTCCAGGATGCTGGCCTTCTAGGCAGAGTTGCAAAGAAAAATCCATATCTCAGACTGGCCAATAAAAAGAAAAGATTAAGATGGGCAAAATAACAGACACTGGACAGAGGAAGATTGAACAGAAGAATCTAAGTTTGAGGTGTTCGGATCACAAAGAAGAACATTCGTGAGACGCWGAAAAATGAAAAGATGCTGGAGGAGTGCTTGACGCCATCTGTCAAGCATGGTGGAGGCAACGTGATGKTCTGGGGGTGCTTTGGTGGTGGTAAAGTGGGAGATTTGTACAGGGTAAACAGTATCTTGAAGAAGGAAGGCTCACTCCATTTTGCAACGCCATGCCATACCCTGTGGACGGTGCTTAATTGAAGCCAATTTCCTCCTACAACAGGACTATGACCCAAAGCGCAGTTCCAAACTAAGCAAGAACGATTTAGGTAAGAAGCAGTCAGCTGGTATTCTGTCTATAATGGAGTGGCCAGCACAGTCACTGGATCTCAACCATATTGAGCTGTTGTGGGAGCAGCTTGACCGAATGGTACGTAAGAAGTGCTCATCAAGCCAACCCAACTTGTGGGAGGTGCTTCAGGAAGCATGGGGTGAAATCTCTTCAGATTACTTCAACAAATTGGCAACTAGAATGCCAAACGGTCTGCAAGGCTGTAATTTCTGCAAATGGATTCTTTGACGAAAGCAAAATTTGAAGGACACAATTATTATTTCAATTAAAAATCATTATTTATAACCTTGTCAACGTCTTGACTATATTTCCTATTCATTTTGCAACTCATTTCATATGTTTTCATGGAAAACAAGAACATTTCGAAGTGACCCCAAACTTTTGAACGGCAGTGTAAATGTGCAGCATCATTWTTTTTTTTTTGACGTTTGAAGAAAAAACACATGATGATGTTCTATAGAAACAGCGGTGCTTCCTGAAGAACTTCACAACGCATGAGCAGTTCATAAGGTGTCAAATTGGGGTAGTTGACGTAAGAATGAAAGAATGCTCATGTACTGCGTTATGGCGTCCTTATTTAAGTACCCTTCAAATTAAAATGTTACGGAAATGTCTCTGCCACCTGTGTGCAGTATCAAACAAGGTCTAATAGTTGCTTCACTCTCACAAAAATATGAACGCAACATGTAAAGTGKTGTTCCCATGTTTCATGAGCTGAAATGAAAGATCCCAGAAATGTTCCATACGCACAAAAAGCGTATTTCTCAAAACCCCAAAATTGCACGAATGTATTTAYATCCCTAAGTGAGCGTTTCTCCTTTGCCAAGAAAGTCCATCCATCTGACAGGTGTGGCATATCAAGAAGCTGATTAAACCGCATGATCATTACACAGGTGCCACTTGTGCTGGGTACAATAAAAGGCCACTCTAAAATATGCAGTTTTGTCACACAACACAATGCCACAGATGTCAAAAGTTGAGGGAGCGTGGAGTTGGCATGCTGACTGCAGGAATGTCCACCAGAGCTGTTGCCAGAGAATTTAATGTTCATTTTTCTACCATAAGCCACCTCCGTTTTTGAGAATTTGGCAGTATGTCCAACTGGCCTCACAGCTGCAGACCATGTGTATGGTGTCATGTGGGCAAGCGGTTTGCTGATGTCAACGTTGTGAACAAAGTTCCCCATGGTGGCGGYAGGGTTMTGGTATGGGCAGGCTTAAGCTACGGATAACGAATACAGTTGCATTTTATCTATGGCAATTTGAATGCACAGATATTGACGAGATCTTGAGGCCGATTGTCGTGCCATTCATCCACCGCCATCGCCTCATGTTTCAGCATGATAACGCACAGCCACACGTCGCAAGGATCTGTACACAATTCCTGAAAACTGAAAATGTCCCAGTTCTTCCATGGCCTGCATAACCAGACATGTCACCCATTGAGCATGTTTGGGATGCTCTGGATCGACGTGTACGACAGTGTTCCAGTTCCTACCAATATCCATCAATTTCTCAATCATTGAAGAGGAGTGGGACAATATTCCACAGACCACAATCAACAGCCTGATCAACTCCATACGGAGGAGATGTCGCGCTGCATGAGGCAAATGGTGGTCACACCAGATACTGACCGGTTTTCTGATCCACGCCCGTACTTTAAAAAAAAGTTGTGACCAACAGATGCATATCTGTATTTATAGTCATGTGAAATCTATAGATTAGGGCCTAATGAATTTATTTCAATTGACTGATTTTCCTTGTGAACTGTAACTCAGTAAAATCTTTGAAATTGTTGCGTTTTTATATTGTTGTTCAGTGTGTATATATAATCCCCCCCACCCACAGTAAAGGCCAGTACATTGTGAGCGGCTCCGACGATGGCTCCTTTTTCATCTGGGAGAAGGAGACTGCTAACCTGGTGCGGATCCTCCAGGGGGACGAGTCCATAGTCAACTGCCTGCAGCCTCACCCCAGTTACTGCTTCCTGGCTACCAGTGGCATCGACCCTGTGGTGCGGCTCTGGAACCCCAGGCCGGAGGTCATTAACAACAATTATTAAATTCTATTAAATTCAAATAACTTAATTTTCCCAATGAGCAAACTTCTTATGTGTGGAATGGTAGGCTACATACAGCAATAAACAGGATGTACAAAAACAGCTCAGCACCAAGGACACTATACATAGAGTAGATGCATTTAAAAAGCAATCCATTCAATCACTAACATGATTGATTCTTTGATTGAATGTATTTGTTGCAAAACATTTTTTTACTGCCAATACATGCATTAAAAACTATCAAGGATTACGCAATAAATAAACACAGTAGTACATCTGGTTATTGGATTGTCACAATTGAGGCTGCAGTATGATCTATCCTTTCCTATGGCCTCCTTTTGTAGTAGTCTGATGTAAAAAATAAAAATAAAAAAAAAAGGCTGACTTTACAATACACCAGAAGTTAACCCTTTTCTTACCTTTCTTTCTCTCCATCCTTTTCCCCTCTATCATCCAGACGGAGAGTGAGAGTGGGAACGGTCGCGTGGTGGAGGACATGGAGGGCGCCGCTGCAGCCAACCAGCGGCGTATGAATGCCGACCCCCTGGAGGTCATGCTGCTCAACATGGGTTACCGCATCACGGGCCTCAGCGGCCGCGGGCCAGAGGGCTCAGACGATGAGGACAGCTCAGATGGCCAGGTGCAGTGCCGGCCCAGCTAGACTAGCGGGCCCAACACCACATACAGTATGGAGGCAGCAGGACGCAAGGCACTCCTCCCCTACCCCCTCCCAAACCCTGAGGCTGTCTGTGTGTGTGTACGTCTGTGTGTGTGTCTGTGAGGAGGGGGAAAAAGCACCATAGATATTCCGTTTGTCAATGTTTCATTCGCCCCTCTAAAACGAAAGCAACATCGAGTGAATGTCATGTCACAGCTCTGCACTATGCACTGCCCTCCTCCTTCACATCCCGTCCCGAGGCAGGATTGGAGGAAACCAGTTTGGCGAGGGGATTCCACGGGGGTGACGACGACGACCTTTCACCCCTTTTAAGAACACCAACGACATCACCTCGGCCTCTCCCTCCGTTGCTCCAAGGCTGGAGTTATTGGGCTTATATGGTAAAGAAGAGAGTATTCCATCACTCCCTAATCTCTCACTATGAGCTAGGAGTCAACCACTTCTAAACCCTCCTCAAGAGGGAGCGCGTTGGAGGGAAACACTACAAGCAGAAGCCCCAGGCCTCTGGTAGTGTAGCCTGCAGACGGCTCAGAGGTTAGAGGTCAAAGCGAGGCCCCAATAGTCAGTGTCCTCATTGGAGGATGAGACTTGAGGCCACAGGAAGTTGCTTTGTTTCATCTCTAGTGGGCTTTTCAATTGGAGTATAAGAGGTCACTCTCAGCCCCTCTCCAGCTCTGAAAGTCTCTACCTAAAGTTTTTGATTTACAATACTTTTTTAAAAAGTTGTTGGAATATTGGTCAACAGGAAGAGAGCATAAGAAGTCTTGACTTTAAGTGTTACCCAGTCTTGAAGTGTTTCTCCAACTCAAATGAAATGTGTTGATAGGGCTGTGCACCTTGTTTCTTTTAAACTCGGTCTGGCAACAAAAGAAACGTTTCTCTTCATTAGTTTTAAGAGTAAAAAATGGCCAAGGATCCATGTTGCGTTTGCTTTGTCTGTTGTTGAGAAGTTCTTGTCGCTCTATATGCCTATTTTATTGACAGGTATGCAAAATGTTTCCCTTTTACTTTTATTATGTAGGTTAAGACAAAGCTGTCAAACCGAAGCAGTAGCTCCTCACATTTTCTCCAACACTTAGACATTTGCTCCTCTGTCATTTGTTGATAACGATGTAGAACCGGAAGGGTTGTGGGGTTAAGTTTAGGGGGTTTGATTTAATTGATAGTCAGGTGTTGATTGGTCAGAATCTGTCGAACTTTGTTGTACTAAGGTTGCAAAATTCTGGTAATTTCCACAAAATCCCCAGTTTTTAGGAGATATCCCGGTGGGTAGATAACCAGGATCCGGATGGAATAAGCATGAAATCATGAATCTTCCAACCAGTATTTCTGGAAAACCTGGGAATTATGGGAAGGTTAACCTATGTTGGACTAATGCTCTGAACAGAGAGGGAAAGTGATGAAGAGAGAAGGGTATTTCACTATCCTAGGGCAATACTACCAGTCGTAATATCACTCATGCATGGCATAGAGACAATTTTGTAGACGCAATCCATTTGGTGGCTTTTGGGGTTCAAGATCCCTATACAAGCACTTTCAGCTTTCCCCAGAACATTTTGGGGATTGAATGGAATAGGGATTTTTCCCCCTTCCTGTAGCTTTGGACCCAGCATGAGTCCTCTGCTGCAGTTGGAGTTTTACTTATAAGGTTATGAAATTTTGTCTAAAGGTAACATTGTAAATGGCAAATTTGGACAATGAGCCTCTTGGTCCTTTAGCTGACCAGCAAACCACCAGCTCACTGATGACATGTGGGTTCAAAGAAAACCTAAGGATGGAGTCCTCTAACACTAGGCTTCCATGTGTCATTTCTTTGTTAAAAAATGTATTTAAGAAATGTTTCATGTTTATTTTTCTTTGGGAAAAATCCAACTACAAAGTTTGCTGCAAGAGAAAAATAAAAGAGGTCTAATATTGTTGAACCACGTGTCTTGAGTTTGTTTCACCTCCGACTTGTATTTAACCAGGGTAATRATGATTTGGATTGTATTACTAATGTTTTCCACCGAAATACGCTACACACAGGTCCACAACTACCCATTCAGCAGTGGTGTTAAGTAAAAATACTTTAAAGTACTAATTAAGTAGTTGTTTGGGGGTATCTGTACTTTACTATTTTGCCAATTTTTACTTCACTACATTCATAGAAATAATGTACTTTTTACTCCAAACAATTTCTCTGATTCCCAAAAGTACTATTTTCATTTTGACAGGAAAATGGTCCAATTCACTTAGTGAGCATCCCTGGTCATCCCTACTGCCTCTGATCTGGCGGCCTCACTAAACACAAATGCTTAATTTGTAAATTATGTCTGAGTGTTGAAGTGTACCCCTGGCTATCCGTCAATAAAAAAATAACATTGTTCCGTCTGGTTTGCTTAAAATAAGGAATTTGAGATGGTTTATACTTTTACTTTTGATACTTAAGTACATTTTAGATATTCCATTGACTTTCAATACCTAAGTATATTTAAAACCAAATACTTTGACTTTTACTCAAGAAGTATTGTACTGGGTGACTTTCACTTGTCATTTTCTATTAAGGAATATTTCCTTTTACTCAAATATGACAAGATGCACCTTGTGCTGGGGACAATAAAAGGCACCTCTAAAATGTGCAGTTTTGTCACACAACACAATGTCACAAATATCTAACATTTTAAGGGAGTGTGCAATTGGCATGCAGACTAAAGGAATATCCACCAGAGCTGGTGCCATGAAATTGAATCTTCATTTCGCTACCATAAATTGCCTCCAACGTCGTTTTAGACAATTTGGCAGGATGTCGAACCGGCCTCAACCGCAGACCACGTGTAACCATGCCAGCCCAAGACCACCACATTCAGCTTCTTAACATTGGACCTTTGAGAAGTAGTTTTTTGCCCAAAAAAAACAGAGATTTTCCCATTTTAATGGMAATCTAAGTTACTTAATTGTTACCGAGAAATTATTTGATATTGATATAAAAACGTCTGCATTTGGCATTTAATTAATATMCAGGCT
This sequence comes from Salvelinus sp. IW2-2015, assembly GCF_002910315.2. NCBI lineage: Eukaryota > Metazoa > Chordata > Actinopteri > Salmoniformes > Salmonidae > Salvelinus > Salvelinus sp. IW2-2015. The sequence continues at coordinate 17,176,331 of NC_036845.1, forward strand.
GGCTTTGTGATATTTGGTGCGTGACTGCTTTGCAGACGGCCTGGAACGCGGCCGCCATTTTTGAGCTGTGAGTTTAGTAGCCATAGGCTACGTCAGAGTGTCAAAATGACTGATGGCGCAGGAGGTGGACGAAATAGACATAATGATTAATTATCACGGCGGATTCGAAAAAATAGACCGGAAAAACAGCCGTTATCCTTATTGTATCGTTTGGACACCTATTCCAATACTGTCGTGAGTAGCCACTTTTCCGGTTGTTTTCTTTGCTCTCACCATCTGAAATGGAGACACTATTTACGTGACAGATCATGTTGATAAACATCAATGGTCATGTAGGCTTTCACATCTTTTGGACATTTAAATCACTAGCTTGCATTATAGCTAGTGAATTTCCAAATACTATGTGGGCTGGAATTAAAATGCCCATACCGTTAGATGCCTTATAATATACGCACATTTTTTATTCCCAGGACCCCCCAATACAGTGCTGTACCTCTGTTTTGTTCAGGTAGTTGCTCCCCTTCATTGGTCACATGGGGATCTGTACTTCTGCAGGCGTGACAAGAGACTTCGCTGGATCGTACTTAGTGTCTGTGAGTAATGCAGATCATGCTACAGCTTTATGTGCATAAGCCTAATCTTATTGGACCATCTGTTTCGTGATAGTTCCTCAACATTTCCCATCTTTCATTTCAGGAAGATAATATGGCCTTTGGAAGACCAACAAAGTAAGTTGGCTTTGTTCGTGCAATGCTTGGAGCTAGGCCTGGCATATTGTGCTCAAAATGGACATGCAGGCATTGCAGTTATGTAGTAAGGTTATCTGCAGCATTGCTTGTCTCTTAACAGGTACTGGAAGCTTGATGTTGATAAGGTGTGTGGCACTGGCTCAGCTGTCTGGGACAAAGCAGTGCACAATGCATCGGAGGAGTACAAATGCAGGCCGGTATGAACATTGACAGTGTCATAATAAGACAGACAGGAAGGTCTAGTAGTGGAATTATATTTCCTTCCTAGGTTCTATTGAACATCACTTCCACGTGGCCCGGGCCCTCAACCTCATGCGTYACGACAASAGAACGTTCTGGAACATGGTCAACCTATGCCTGCAGACCCTTATCCATGGCAGGCATGTCAGGTGAGATACCATGCAATCATGCAATGAAGAGGTACTCTACTTTATGTAACAGAGTATGCTCATTTCTGTCCTAACCAAGGCGCGAACACTGAACCTTCTGTACAACAATACTTGCCACTCACAAAGCAACATTCTGACTGACCAATCACTCTCTGTGTGTGAGTTTCCTTTGGATCATTTGACTAACTGGTGTGGAAGGACTAGAATCAGACATGCTGATGAAATGGGCAGAATCAAACTATACAACACCGGTCTGTATTGCAAAACAGCATCACCGAGTCTGAACAAGCAAGCATGCACCTGCCAGCAGGCAACGCTCTGCAGGAGGGACAGAGGAGCTCCAGACACGGGGAAACATATGCTGTTGAGAAACMCCCTCATTATTCTCCCCCGACCCACATAGGGAGCTGGCGTCACTGCTTTGTGCAGCATCCACATTATCGTCCGAGGGCACCACGTTCTTAAACAGTGGGGCAGCGTGTAATTCATCATTGCCAGATGTGGCCCCCTCATCACCACATCAACTCTCTGCTGGGGCTCCCACTGCTGGATCGGGGGGGACAGGGGTGGAGGACAGGGTGGAGGACGGGGAGGGAGTGAGGGGAAGGGAGTGGGCTAAACCTCTGGGAGATAAGGGAGTTGGTCTGCCCTCAGTGCCCTGTGTAAATTACCCTGGCTTCGGGGAAATTGAACTGACTGCACGTCCTTACCTGTCCCTATATACTGCCCTACAAAGGCAAATGCTCAAGCATTTTTCCCGCCATAAAGTAAGAACTGTTTCATCACATAGAATGTTTATATCTAAATTTAAAAAAAAAATTGACTGTGTAGATTCTACAATCTAAATGTGTTTATCCAACACTCTTGTTGTTTTTCTGTTTGACTTTGAATGGTCATTTATTTGACTTAGGGGTCATAGGTCAAATCAGTGGTCATGGTTGAACGCATAAAAAATTACGTCAGAATAAGATACTACATCAGTGCATTATCACTTATCTACCTACAACATATTTGTCTGGACAACAAATAAAACTTTAAAGACATTTTTCTCAGTTTCACTGTTGCGTTGAGTTTCACTGCTCTTTGTATTGCAGGGTGGGTAACTGCAGTCAAAACATGGTGGAACAAAACCAAAGTGCAGTAACTTCAGTTACTGCTGTTTTTACTTAGAAATTTGCAGTAACTACAAAATCCAACACAAACTTTCTATGAAACAGAACATAATTGATCCAGGTCACTTTGTCACAAGATAAAACAGATACTACAAAGCCTGATTTCAGTCTTAACTAAATTYTGACCAAAAGTGTAGTTCCTGCATTTTGCCTTTGTAGTGCAGTATAGATTACAAATGTCTTAAGAGTATGTGTTTTTGACCAACAGCTGAAATGTGAAGATTTAATGACTGTCATTCCTGTTCTGACTCACTCACTCACTCACACTCACTCACACACTCACACACAAAAGACCTGGCTGCCCTTCCTCATGCTGACTGGAGTCCTTGTCACCTTCATCCTAACACTCAACCTGCACTGACCACACCAGGGATCTGGAGGAGTGGAGAGATAATACAAGGGATTTTCCTGCTCAGTTGTAATCAGAAAAAGTGAATGAAGAAGAGGAATGTTCCGATGGGACACTTCTTTGTGCAGTACTAATATCCGCGCTCTCCGACATCCAGCAGAAAGGTGTCTCATGCGGGCAGTTATGTCCGGTTGTTCTGGCTTGTTTTGAAGTACCTTTTACTCGATAACAGAAAGGAATGTGGTATAAATGAATGTTTGGCTTGGGATAGTCATAACCATAAATATAGAACTGATATAGCGTCTGCTAAATGACAAGAATTTGAACGTAAATATATTGTCTATGGTCATAAATTCATACGGGTCTCTTTTACTGACCCCTGAACCCCATTTAACCAGTGTAATAACAGCTCAACATCATTTTACTTTGTAATTGTTTACTGTATTTTATCAGACAGTATTCGTTTACGCAATAGTGTAAGTTCTCTGAAGTAACATGCTCAGGAATGTTAATATACTGTACAGTAGTACATAATCATGACCAAGCATTTGATAGAATTACAGAAATGATGGGGAATAGGCTGTACCATATAGGCTAGTAAAGTTAAAACAAATTGCTTCGTAAACAACAGGTGTAGACTAACACTGAAACGCTTCCCATCAATGCAGAGAGAAAGAAAATATAGAAATAATAGAAAAGTAATAATAAATACACAGAGTAACGCTAACCTTGCTATATATACATGGGGTAGCAGTACAGAGTCGATGTGCAGGGGTACGAGGTAATTGAGGTAGATATGTACATATAACTAGGAATAAAGTGACTTGGCAACAGGATAGATAATAAATAGTTGTAGCAGCGTATGTGATGAGTCAAAAARGTTAGTGCAAAATGGGTCAATGCAGATAGTTAACCAAATAACTACCCAGACTATTTAGCTAAACTATTTAACAGTCTTATGGCTTGGGGTAGAAGCTGTTCAGGGTCCTATTGGTTCCAGACTTGATGCATCGGTACCGCTTGCCTTATGGTAGCAGAGAGAACAGTCTATGACTTGGATGGCTGGAGTCTTTAACTGCCTGTTATTGAGGGCGGCACGTAGCCTCGAGGTTAGAGCGTTGGGTTCGAATACCGGAACCACAAGGTGAAAAACAAATCTGTCTCTGTGCCTTTGAGCAAGTCACTTAACCCTAATTGCTCCAGGGGCGCTGGACAATGCGACCCTGGCCGTGACCCCCCACTCCCTGCGGGTGTCTCAGGGGAGTTAGCATATGCCCCCCCCCCCAAAAAAAAAATCATTTATATTACACACTTGTGTGTAGCAGGACAAATATATGCACCGCCCAAATTATTATATGTACCGGGCAATGCGCACTACCCTGTTTTGTGTTGTTATTTATTGGAACAAATATAAATAAATGTACATAATATGCATAGCCTACTTGTTCATTGTTTGTAAACTGTTAAATCATATCACACAAAGACAACACAGAGGTCTACTGGTCGACTGTTCTGTGTAGTATAATATTATTAGCGTCTGTGCCTTTAAAAGACGTGCACTGTAATTCCTCTCCTTGATTCTGCGCCGGTATTTAAACTCAAGCTAACAATTCGCCGGTCCTGTTGATCAGCAGATGAAATGTCCTTCTCACTCAATGCAGACACAAACCATTGGGCTATCCATTCGGCACCATCTAAAGAAAGGCTAACACCTCATACCGGAATCTGAGGKTTTTTTTACGCCTTGATGTGCATGATACGGCGTAATATGACTCACCATCACCTTCTGCATATTCTGGTATTTATCAGTTTATAACTTTTCTGCTGCGTTATGCATAATTTGGTGATCATTGTACTTTTTGGTGCGCTACTCTGTGCGCTCCACCAGTGCTTGGAGTGCCCATCAGGCTGCGGATGCTTTGCTGACACGCGCACAGTGAAATGCGTCTCCAAGGACCTTCGCGCCTTACCACAAGATATTCCAGGATACACAAGGAATGTGATCATCACAGGAAATAATATATTCAGAATTGGATCAGAGACGTTTCAAGACCTGAAAAATGTCACCACCATCATTTTGAGCAACAATAGGTGAGTAAATATTCTCATCAAAGATAATTGTTTACTGAGGCGTCACTACAGATCCGGGTTCAATCCCGGGCTGTGTCACAGCCGGCCGTTACCGGGAGTACCATGAGGCAGCGCACAATTGGCCCAGCGTCATCCGGGTTAGGGGGGGGTTTGGCCGGCCGGGATGTCCTTGTCCCATCGCGCTCTAGTGACTGCTGGTGGCAGGCCTGGCGTCTGCAAGCTGACTCTGGTCGCCAGTTGTACAGTGTTTCCTCCGACACATTGGTGCAGCTGGCTTCCGGGTTAAGCGAGCAGTGTGTCAAGAAGCAGTGCGGSTTAGCAGGGTCGTGTTTTGGAGGACGCATGGCTCTCGACCTTAGCCTCTCCCGAGTCCGTACGGGAGTTGCAGCGATGGGACAAGACTGTAACTACCAATTGGATATCACAAAATTGGGGAGAAAATGTGGTAGGAAAAATATATATAAATAAAATAAAGAGAATTGTATTCTTGCCGTTGCAGAGATTCAACATTTTCAACCATTGAGACATATACATTTGTATTTACTTGCCTATACATTTCTGAAGCTTTGAGTTAAGATTCTAAACTACAACAAAATGATTATTCCATGTTCTCCTGAATGCCATCACACCAACTTATGAAATATTTAGATACCTCTATTTGAGCATGACAATAATTATGCAAACATTACTTCTGTTTGGGGACTGTAAACATGGTCCATCTGTCTTCCCAGGATCACAGAGGTTGCGTCCCACAGCTTCTCTACCCTTTCTTACCTGCGCTCCCTGGACATGAGCTGCAACCATCTGGCTCTCATCCACCCTGAAGCCCTCAACATCCCAGGGAGTCCTCTAAAGGAGCTTAACCTCAGCCGCTCCCTGTATAACTACACCTCACTGACTGATCTCACCACCGCACTGCGCTGGGGAGGCCTAGGTGGGCTGCTCAGCCTAGACCTCTCCGGGAACCGCCTGGTCTTCCTACCCCCAGGGATGTTCTCCCACCTCCCCAGCCTGCAGCACCTCCTCCTGGGTAACAACTCCCTAGCATCAGTCTACAACGGCACCTTCTTTGGCCTGCGCCGCCTGGAGCTGCTCGACCTGACCCGCAACTCTTTCAGGGTGTTCGGAAGCGATGCTCTGGGTGAGCTGGAGAGGCTGGTGCAAGCCCCCCGCATCCTGCTGAGCCACAACCCCTATGTCTGCACATGTGAGATCCAAGACTTTGCCGTGTGGCTCAAGAGCTCCCGGGCTCAGGTGGGGGATGCAGAAGCCCTGACCTGCGCCTCACCCTGGGAGTTTCAGGATAGGCCCCTGCAAGGGCTCGGGGTCCAAGTTATCGGATGCCATGTCACTTCACCACCTCTGGTCGGAATCAGAGACGAGGTGGACAACCTCTCCCTGCAGACCTCCTATGTCCTCCTGGGTCTGGTGCTGGGCTTTGTGGGCATGGTCTTCCTCTTTGTGCTCTACCTCAACCGGCAAGGTATTAAAAAGTGGGTGGTGGAGACGCGAGATGCCTGCCATGAAGTGTTGGAGGGGTATCAACACCGCTATGAGACCGACACTGACCCACGCCGGGAATACCTCTCAAAAGACGTCAGAGTCGAAGAGATGCCACCGACAAACGGTAGTTTTGGACAGGCTCACTCCGATAACCGCTTATCACAGCTACCCACTGACACCTGTTTAGTTCAGATCTCCTCAGACACACAGGTCAAGCCAGGCTCCATCTCGGTGGATTTGTGATTCCTCATTCCCTGGAATGGAACTGGACTGGAGGGGACTTGCATTCAGGGTTGGGTAGGTTACTTTCTAAATGTAATCTGTTACAGTTTAGTTACCTGTCCAAAATTGTAATCAGTAATGTAACTTTTGGATTACCCAAACACAGTAATGTAATCGGATTACTTTCCCCTTATTAGAAGTAGACAAAAAAGGATCAACACACACACGTGGTCTCTGACTTGTGGTCACACTCGCTCAGTTGGAACAAACTTAAACCTGTGCTTTTATCAATGCTGAATTAAATGTCATTGAGAAAACAGCAAACATCCTTTCTGAATTTGAAAGTAATCCAACAAGTAATCATCTAGTTTTTTTTTCTGTAATCTGATTACAATATTTTTTTGCTGGTAACATAACTGATTACAAGTAAATTTAAAAAAAATCAGATTACATATCAGTTTCTGCCCAACCCTGCTCACATTTGTGAGGGACTTATCTGTATCATACATTTCTGTACAATGTGTTGAATATAATTACATCACTTATGTAAGCATAAAACTGCAGAACAGTTATGCTATTTAATAGAGAGCCTATTTTAAGTGTGAGCAGCCGGGCTCGTTGTACCTCCATAGCCTTGATACCTCTTTTACTGTGGCCACATTTTAACTGACTTGCATAGATTTAACCAAGTTGCCATCTGTCTTTGGTGTTGTATGTATTATTATATTATACTTTGTGGGTCTTATTGACATATCTAGATGGAACCAAAGCAATATTGCCTATCTGAAGGGTCTTGACTGCAAAACTAACCTTGAATGTCTACTCTTTTGGGAAGATTGATTGATTCCACACTGCACTAGGTCATCTTTTCGTCCTTAACTGACTTTGTAACCAGACGTGACAGGGCAAGAAAGAAAGGGCACATATTTCCAGAGTGCAGAAATGATATGGTATTGAAGGGATGAAGCAGGATCTAGTGTGGTGTATAAACTCATGTGCATAATTTACCAGTGCTATGTAAGATTATGGAAATGAAACAATTGTAAAACCCCTTTGTGCTGCTCAATAAAAAATGTTTTCAAAATGTTAACCAAATCACATTTRCAGTAAGTTTCCATTTAGTCTTAAATTAACTTTACAAATCTACAGGGTACTCTTGGGAATGATACTGCTCCGTTGCCCCCTTCTGTTACTAAGTGTAGGGCTARTGTGATTCTCCTGCTTATCGCAGATGGGGGAAAGGGAGATGATTAAGTGTGTCTGTAGGGGGAAAGTGGGACAAGATGAAGGATGCTAGACAGAGTTGCACCTGCTGGCTCTGCAGGCAGCGGTGCATCTCTCTATCCTGTGTGCGAGTTTATTTGCAGGATTGTCTAACTAATGATCGCTATTGATCGAAGCAGCACTGACAGAAGATATTCATCCCCACCACAATGCAACTGGCTCTGGTCTGTGTGAGTTTATCTATTCAGTATTTGAATGATCTTATGATATAGCACTAAATGATGCCTGATATGTTGGAGTAACGTAAAGTGCAAATCGTTTTACAGATTGATTGCGTGCTACACACCGGTAAAGAATGATCATATTTTCAAAGATGTCAAGTCCATCTTTTAATTAGTCATTTATGAAGTGGTATCTTCAGCTAAAAGTACACATGCTCAGTCATCCCAAGGCAGGTGACGTATTGCACTGATACACTAGTGACACAGGCCTCGGTTGCTGTCAAAATGATGGAGGTGTACGGAGGACGTGGTGCGCACGGGCAGAATTTCTAAAACACCTGGAAACGCTGGCTATCATCAATAACCCCAGCAAGGTCTACATGCACTCTACTGAAGAGAGTAAATGGGCTGGGATTCACCATGCACAGAGTAAGGTCAGAGCCAGTCCTCTGATTACATGCACTTGGAGCAGAAGAGGCAGCGCATTCCTCCCGGCTCACTCATTATTTGTTGGAAGAGAGGGGCATAACCTACAGAAAGTCAGCACAAAAAAAAAGGAGAGGAGATATAAGGTTCGTATGCTCGAAACAAACGTGACCTGGAAGCGTTTCAATGGTTTTAYGTGACTGATGAGCCCATGTTTTGCTCTATGCTTTTTGAATTGAAAACAGAAATATATGACCGACACTGAATGTGATATAAACAGTTCCTTTTCACCCTTTTACCAAGGAATAAGATCGCCTCACCACACCAACTACATTTGCCAGGCAGCTGTTTTACACCAGCAAGCTCCACTCTCATCAGTTATTTACTGCAGTAAAGTGARAAGTATACAGAAGTTATGCTACTTTTAGGCTGAGGCATTGCTATTATTGTGTGACTCGCTCCTATAGTGGGTTTAAAAAATGTACTCTTCAGGAAACCAACCCATTTGGGTCAAATCAGTCAAATGTATGAGGGTGCCCTCTACTGGCATGAGTCTACTGTGTCTCTGTTAGACATGACTAATCCTATGGACATATCTAACAAAGGGATGACATGTTGCCTTCTGTCACACCATAGGCCACTTAATTGYAGCACCACMACAACCCAATTCCAAGAGTCCAATCAAACAAAAGGAACATCACAAATCMCCTGAGGGGAGGTTGCTTTTTCAMWTTGTACTTCGCAATTGACAAATTACTTTGACGTTTGCCTCCGAAATGAAGTTTGTCAGTATTGTTATCTGGATGGTTGTTTTTTTTGTTACAGATTTTTAGGCAGTTTGTGATACCCTGATKCCCCCCTTGATCCTGAAGCAATGGCCAGCACCCCTCCTATCAACATAGACACACAGCCAGCTCTGAGAAATATCTACCAACACTGGACAATGACACAGGCCACCACCGGACAAAGATCTCACCATACCATCAGAGATGCTAATACACCCAGGTTTGGAGCCATGTTTGGAGAACCTCTTACCCGACTAACTGAGCTTGGGAGTGGGGAGAGCGCAGGATCCAGCAGACCTGTCTGGAGGAGGAAGGTTGGAGAGGCCAATGGGAGTGCTGAAAGAAGGAAGGAGGCTGAAAGATGTGTATTTTGGGCCTCTCTGTTCATACGTTTGGACAGATCTTCTGTGTGTTGGGTGGCATAGGCCTGACCAGCTTCAGATGGCTTCTACAGGTACAGTGATGTGAAGGGCACTGGGGGTATGAGGAAGTCTTCGAAAGGCTATAAGCTAGCACAATACTTTGGTAGCAACCCACTGGGGACACACTGGTTGAATCAACATGGTTTCTACTTAATTTCAATTAGTGGAAAGGCAACAAGATAAATAAAAAACTGCACTTTATGTATAGTTTTGTTGTCTACCAAGACTTAAGCCATGCATTTTTCTTCACTTCCTAAGATATTGGACGTGTCAGAGTTTGATGGACAGGAGAAGCAGGATAGAGTTGAGTGGGAAGTCAAACCAGCATCAACCTCCCATTGCTCCATAAAGAAGATGGGCCCCACAAAGAAGGGGAGGCACTCACCAACCWMCTGATGATTGAAAACCCTTAGATATTGAGGGTCAGAATTTCAAGACCTTTTATACTAGACAGTATTTTATCCAGATTACCAATATGGGGCATCATTCATTCTTATTTGACATTTTTTAATACAACTTTTGCTAATAAAATATACTTTTTGTTTGCACTAAATTGTGTGCTAAATTTTAGGTTTTAAATTACTTTAAAAAAAAACATAGTTTGAGGCATTAGGATTAGAATAGTATAAGGAAAACCTTCAATATAATAAAATACAAATTAATAAAATGATTGAACTGTCTATTTCCATGTATAATCTTCAAAATATAAATTTATTTGTGTATTTTATTTTCTATTTCAGCATTTCCTTTCYAGTTGATCAGTCTAGGATATTTATTTTTGTGTTGCATTTTCYWTTTATCTATTTCATTTCCACGTTTAATTATTTCTCGACTGATATGTATTTATTTCAAGTGACACTGGGCATTCCATATCTCTGATGCTACTCATATCAGTAGATCTCTGGTCAGATACTTTGCAAATTGCGCCGACTACTGGATGATAAATATGTCATATGAATAGATATCCGCCTGGTGGCCGACACACGGCGGAAATGGATGTGGAGCTTGAATACGAGGGCGGTGGAAAAAAGGATGAGTGGACTTTTGTCCAAAAGAATGGAAAGGRTAGCAATGTTGTTGTGGTAAATGTGTTTAGTGCCGCAGATACCTCATCGTATCTCGTAGGAATGCGTTTTGGGGGTAAATAAGACATCCCAACTTAGTGAATCTGTGTGCACAAATTTGTTTACATTCCTGTTAGTGGGGAGGGGGGGTGCTGAGGAGTATTTTTTTCTGGAATAAAGCCTGTTTGTTGGGTAAAACGAATTATGATTGGCTGGGCCTGGCTCCCCAGTGTGTGGACCCATGCACTCCCAGGCCCACCCATGGCTGCACCCCTGCCCAGTCAATTGAAATCCATAGATTAGGTCCTAATGAATTTATTTCAATTGACTGATTTCCTTTTATGAACTGTAACTCAGTCAAATCTTTGAAATTGTTGTATGTTGCGTTTATATTTTTTGTTCAGTATACATTTAAGAAAAGTATAACATGTCTAAAGAGGACTTTTYAACATTGCCTGCTCCCTAGTGTTCTCAATACTTAGAAAAACATAATATTGTAGGTCAGGGATAGTCTAGATTCAGGAGCGGGCCGACTTTTTCAGGAGCGAAGGTCGGGGGCCCAGAACATAATTACAAATATATTTGTAACTACCGCAAGGCAAGCGGTACCGCAGCTCCAAGTCTAGGTCCAAAAGTCTTCTTAACAGCTTCTACCCCCAAGCCATAAGACTCCTGAACAGCTAATCAAATGGCTACCCAGACTATTTGCATTGACCCCACCCTCCTCTTTTATGCTGCTGCTGCTCTCTGTTTATTATCTATGCATAGTCACTTTAACTCTACCTACATGTACATATTACCTTAATTACCTCGACTAACTGGTGCCCCCCGCACATTGACTCTGTACCGGTACCCCCTGTATATAGCCTCGCTATTGTTATTTTACTGCTGCTCTTTTGTTATTATATATATATWTTTTTTTATTTATCTATTTTTTACTTAACACTTCTTTTTCTTAAAACTGCATTGTTGGTTAAGGGCTTGTAAAGTAAGCATTTCACTGTAAGGTGAAACACCTGTTGTATTCGACACATGTGACAAATAAGATTTGATTTGAGACTGCAAATTGACAGCAAGAACATCATGATTTCAAACCCTAGCTTACATTTGAAGAAAACTCTAGCTTACATTTGAAGACAATCACGTGTTTACAAATGCTAAAATCACTTGGARCAGATTTCCTGGTGTTTTTACAGTCTGCTATGTCCAACAATGAAAATTCCACGTTAATGCTACTTCACTACAATCTTACCGTTATCAGGCCCGTTACAGCATGTTGCATAAAATCATAATTCGTACCAAGGCTGGGCATATCATGAACTGAAATTCAATTGTTATACAAAATGGACACGTAAATAGCCTACTAATAATGAGTTAATTATCATAAAACTCAACAGGAATAAACCTTTCTCTAATTATTCCCCGAGGAACTCTCCACAGCAGATATGCTGCCATTTGATCGCTTAAACCACCTCAAGTGGCAGTTTAGAWTTAATCGCCTATCTAAATTTATATATATTTTTTGATTCATTGAGCAACAGGCTTAAAATTTATCTAGGTTTAAAGTGAAAACTAAACTTAGATTAGTGGAAGGATTTAATTGAACTAGGATTCATTTAAAACTAGGTTTAACATTTGGTGCAACAAGATGAATAGATAAACCTTGATTTAGTTGCTGCAACCCACCCAGAAAGTTGTGGTAGAGGTTTATCAGATGAAGAAATATTAAGCTCTATGACAAAACTGAATTAGATGAGCAGCATGTAACTGGAGAGGTTGACGTCGAAATAAGCGAGGAGAGACTGAAATGTGTTTTGTCAGATGGAGGGTTCAGGCATACCACTCCAAATAATGGTGATGAATGGGAGAGGGTCCATTCGGAGGGAAGTGATAGGTATTTCAAAACGTTCTCATGGGTAGGCCTATTTGCAGGACAGATTAAAGAGTAGAATCCTTACTGTGTAGTACATTTTCGAAATCATACATTTTCAGGCATATATATATATATACATATATTTTAGCTCCATAGAGGGAGAAACTTGCATTGTCATTTCATAATACTGCTGCATATAAGGTGCACACCTCCGCTGTTTGGCCACTCAGAACAGAAGTGGTAGATAACATCTGAACATAACATCTGAACAACGCACAAATAACTTTTGGGATTCTGGTGAAATTAAGTCACTACAATTACTGAAATAAAAACTTAAAAATGAAACATCGGCACAAATAATAGTTTTTCCCGTACAGCGCTTTATTTGTACCGTATAGCGTTCAGGCAACCCATTTTAAAATGTTTGACCACAGTAAAAGTCCAGCAACACTGCATATTATTCGGTTCACCATAAAATGATACCACATATAGATTCTACAGACCCTACTGAGTATTCTCTACAATACTTTTATTGCGACATCTAGAAATAGTTTTTGCTCTGGTTTTCTGTTCTACCTGATAATTAATTGCACCCACCTGTTGTTACCAGGTCTAAATCGTTCCCTGATTAGAGAGGGACAATGAAAACAAGCAGTGGAACTGGCTTSGAGGTMCAGAGTTGAGTTTGAGGGCAGAGGGATTCTTATTGTGGGCAATGGAATGGCTGGAGTAAAAGGCCAGYAACATTCTGTATAATCTAGCGCCCCATGAAAAGACACCATATATAGCCTACATTCTACAGACCCTACTGAGTATTCCCTACAATATTTTTTACTGTGGCACATAGTTTGTTTTATACGGTAATAATATTTCATGTACAATGTTTTGCATTGGGGCTATTTATTTGACCTTGGAAMATKTTTTAAAACACACGTGTATTGCAAATGTCATTTACATATGAACCACTATGAATATTGTTCATGTTTAGTCAATTATTTTCATATATTATGAAGAAATACARGTTATTGACACTTTTCTATTATTACGTGGGGGACTTTTATTTTGAACATTTCTGATCGTCACGTCTTCCCTGTGTGTGGGTGTTGTAGAATTTGGATTTACCTGTAGCCGCAGGTAATAACCTACACGGGAAGACGGAGGAACAGAACACTGCGGAATTTACCAAAAGGAGTTTAGTCTTCAGTGGTTAGGGTTGGTAGCTAGCTATTTGTCTTGAAATCGGTTGACTTTGTCGTGAAGAAAACACAATTGGAGAGTTGAGAAACCGATACACACAAACTCGACCCAAAGAAAGAAAGTTTTCCGTACGGACTTCCGTAATTTTATCGGCGTCAAGAGTTAACAAAAGTAACCCAAACGATTTATGCGGTAAGTTAACTTCTCAAGTGTTCACCATATGAAGAAGCTTATCCTTATTTCGAACAAGCTTGACTCTAGCCTGATAAAGTGATCTTATAGATGACATGTTATTTGTGTTTTGAAAAGTCATATTTAAAACTTCCCAATTTCTTTACCCTTAAAAAGGTAGCCTACCCGATCAAAATAGACCGAATGCACGCACGGAAAATGTATCCAAAACAAAGTCCTTGTGACAGTTCCACCAGCCAAATTGATAAGCGATTTAGATTGACTTGAAAGATATCAGAATTTGACTTTTTCCTATGGCATTCTCTCCAATTGCATGATTGTTAAAACGTGTATCTGCAAAGTAGCCGACAACAAACTATGGGCTGTATCTCAAAATACAGTATTAGTTCAATGTTTGGCGTCAATAGTCTACTTGTTGCAACAGGAAATTATTAATGTGACTGTGACTGGCAAAGAGATGATTAGTAAGCATAATAATTACTGTGTTTAGATATGACTATTATAAAGTGTTCATGTTCCCATCACATTGAAAGGTCCCGGGAGGTTTGAGCCATGCCTGGCCACAGCACAGGGGCTCCTCAGAAGTCCCGCCACGACAAACAGCACAGGGGACACAGCACCAGGGCTGACGGCTACAAGCAGGSCCGCACCATCTCTAGAGACCGCACCGCCAGCCAAGAGTCCTACAAGGACCCTCATGCCGACCACAACACACGGGAACAGTACAATGGCGACCACACCCGTCACTCTGAAGGCCAGCAAGGCCGCAGAGGAGCACCCTCGACACGACACATCAACGGGCGGGGGTCAGAGACACTGGGCTTCATCCCTGGCTCAGCAGACTCTCCCCAGAGCACAAATGCATGTGGTTCCTGTGCCTCTATGGGCTGGAGTGGCTGCAAGGCGCTCCTTTGCTGTGTCCTCACCTGTGGCTTCTGTGGCAGCCGGGATCTCTGTCTGCCTGTCAACAACGAGAGCTCCACGGACCACCCCAGCAAGGCCGACCCTGAGCAGCCCCACCCCCCCAACGGCATGTCCGTGTCCAAGCCCACCTGCGGCATCCCTCTGGAGCCCAGCATCAAGCCTTCCAAACAGCCCTCCAAGCTGCCTCCCAGTGACAGCTTCCGCTACAAGGACGTCCGCATCGGTGGCCAGACGGTGGTCTATCCCACCTCGTCGTCGGGCCCCAAACGGACGCGTACGGGCGGCAAGGGCGACAGCCAGCGTCCCGTCAGCAACACCAGCACCATCTACTCCCGGGAGGACCTGGATCTGGACGACCTGAGCGACAGCGGCACGGACATTGACTCGCTCATCACTAAGAAACTTCTAGAGCTCTACGCGCTGCACCAGATCGACCAACTGGCCAAGTGCACGTCTGACTCGTCGTTCTCAAGGAAGACCAATGAGATCAGCGAGCTGATCTGCAGTATTGCTCAGGACTACAACCTGGAGCAGCRGGAGGCAGAGTGCAGGCTGGTGCATGGCGTCATCCGCATCAGCACGCGCAAAGGCAAGAAGAACAAAAACTCCAACTCCCAGGCCCAGGAGCCAGTGCACCAGCAGCCGCGATCAAACGGGGGGAACGACCGAGGGACCCTCCTTCCTGACAGTGGCAATGAAACAATGATGTACACCTTTAACAGCAGTGAGAGTAAGAGAGGGTTACTACATTTATGTAGCCATTCAAAATAACTAGTGCATTTCAGGTATTGAGGGTCTTGAGCGAAATAAGGGTGACAAAGTTTTGTCTTTCAATTTAAGTCAGAAAATCCAACAATGAATTCTATTCCACATTACTTTCCCATTTAACCTCCCAGTTTCCCCCTATTCTTACTTCATGTTTATGTCGCATACCAAAACCATAGATTACTCTGCTTTTGGTGCGCTAGTTAGTGTTTGTTGTCTCACCTCTTCGGTATCATTGAGTCTCCATTTTCTATTCATTCATATACATCTATGTTTGAGTAACTGTAAGTTGTGTTTTTACCACAGTGGAGCCTGAGGTGAAAGTGTCAGAGCTGACACAGTCGGACGAACTAGCCAGGAAGATGAGGTACTACAGTGGAAGAAGTAAGTACTTCTGGACTTGAATTCACTGTCTCACAGTAGGAGTAATGAATGAGATTATATGGACATGGGGTACCTGATSCTAGATCAGCACTCCTCTGAGATGCTTTTTGAAAACGTGCCCTAGTCTAGCTAGTCTTGGCCAAACCTGCACCTACAGTAACATTGTTTGACACTTATTTTACAGTATTTAGACTAGTACTATATCTAGACCCTGTACTTCCCCATACCATAGATGTTGTACTGTATAAGATGCAGTGCATTTGGAAAGTATTCAGACCCCTTCCCTTTCTCCACATTTTGTTACCTTACGGCCTTGTTCTAAAATGGATTAAATACAATGTTTTTCCTCATCAATCTACACACAWTACCCCACAATGACGAAGCAAAAACACGATTTTAGACATTTTTGCAAATGTATTAAAACAAAAAACATACCTTATTTACATAAGTATTCAGACCGTTTGCTATTTGACTCAAAATTGAGCTCGGGTGCATCCTGTTTCGATTGATCATCCTTAAGATGTTTCTTCAACTTGATTGGAGTCCACCTGTGGACATGATTTGGAAAGGCTCACACCTCTATATAAAGGTCCCACAGTTGAAATGTGCATGTCAGAGCAAAAACCAAGCCATGAGGTGGAAGGAGTTGTTCGTAGAGCTCTGAGACAGGATTGTGTCGAGGTACAGATCTGGGGAAGGGTACCAAAAAATATCTGCAGCATTGAAGGTCCCCAAGAACACAGTGGCCTCCATCATTCYTAAATTGAAGAAGTTTGGAATCACCAAGACTCTTCCTAGATCTGGCCAAACTGAGCAATCGGGGGTGAAGGGCCTTGCTCAGGAAGGTGACCAAGAACCTGRTGGTCACTCTGAGAGAGCTCCAGAGTTCCTCTGTGGAGATGGGAGAACCTTCCAGAAGGACAACCATCTCTGCAGCACTCCACCTATCAGGCCTTTATGGTAGGTTGGCCAGACAGAAGCTACTCCTCAGTAAAAGGCACATGACAGCCCGCTTGGCGTTTGCCAAAAGGCATCTGAAGACTCTCAGACCATGAAAAACGAGATTCTCTGGTCTGATGAATCCAAGATTGAACTCTTTGGCCTGAATGCCAAGAGTCATATCTGGAGGAAATGTGGCACCATCCCTACGGTGAAGCATGGTGGTGGCAGCATCATGCTGTGGGGATGTTTTTCAGCTGCAGGGACTGGGAGACTAGTCGGGCTTGAGGGAAAGATGAATGGAGCAAAGTACAGAGAGATCCTTGATGAAAACCTGCTCCAGAGTGCTTAGGACCTCAGACTTGGGCAACGGTTCACCTTCCAACAGGACAACGACCCTAAGCACACAGCCAAGACATCGCAGGAGTGGCTTTGGGACAAGTCTCTGAATGTCCTTGAGTGGCCCAGCCAGAGCCCGGACTTCAACCCGATCGAACAACTCTGGAGAGATCTTAAAATAGCTGTGCAGCGACGCTCCCCGTCCAACCTGACAAAGCTTGAGAGGATCTGCGGAGAGGAATGGGAGTTATTCTCCAAATACAGGTGTGCCAATCTTTCAGCGTCGTACCCTAGAAGACTCGAATCTGTAATCACTGCCAAAGTTGCTTCAACACAGTACTGAGTAAAAGGTCTGAATACTTATGTGAATGTGATTAGTTGTAAAAAATTAATTAGCAAACRTTTCTAAAAAACAGTTTTCTTTGTCATTTTGGAGTATTGTGTGTAGATTGAGGGGGAACAATCRAATCGATTTTAGAATAAGGCTGCAACGTAACAAAATGTGGAAAGTCAAGGGGTCTGAATATTTTCTGAATGCACTGTATATCTTGAATCTGAGCCAGCATCTATTTACAGTTTGGTGGGTTCTGCAGCGTTTCAGTGTAATTGTTCTACACTGGAAATACTCTCCCATATCTGATCCGATACATGTTTTCAGAACAATAACACATTGTTTCCTTGTTGTKGCTTATGGAATGGTTCTTTTCTTGTCCTGGGCAGTCTTCATTTAGGCACCAAACAGCAGAAAACTGACTGGAACAGGGAAGGACTAGCTAGACTTGTCCAATTTAGAAACGCTCATTTTCCGTTGCAAAACGTTTCTATCTGCGTGGCCTAATGAACACAACCCTGGGTTCTATGCGGCAGCAGAGGTAGTAGGCCTAACCTCTGGGCTTGGCTGACTGWYCCGGTAAGTCATGGTAACTGAGGGGCTCTGTTCAACGCAGCTGCAGGCGTTTTCTAACCTTCTCTCTGATCACCAGTGGCATACTGTGTTTTGATGTGACTCCTGGAGAAGGAAAGCCTTCGCATTCCTCCTTTTTCTGTGTGCTGTTTTCTGCTGGCTATTATACCACCTCCCCCTCTCTGCCACCCTATACACCCCTTGCATCCCATCTCAGTTTCCCTATTTGCTCTGGGTAGGTGGTAGTGGCGGTGCATAACGCCCCCCCCCCCCCCCCTCAGGCAGCGTATCAGGTGACATTAAATACCTGCCACATAATGGATGACGGTTTATGAAATTTGGGTAGTAACCCTGATTACAGCTTTTTGTTGTACGGTGGTGAGAATGGAAGGTGAGGGGGAGTCTTGTTACAATGCCTTTTGAATAGAGGAACATTGCGATGTTTTCACACCATATACATCTGTGGGAGTGTGCCAGGATATCAGCTGTCAGAATGTCATTTTTCTATCTTTATTTGATGAAGGGACAGTTTAATGGACACAGATCTTAAGCCTAGTCCTGTAAATAAAAATGCTCAATGGAGAATCTGTAGCTTTTAAATCCAGGATTAAGCTTAACCAGTGTCCAGGAAACCTGTTCCGTAAGGTATGGAGTGGTTCAGTAACCATTTAAAGTGGTAACTTCAAATATTTCTATACCTTATAGTCTCTGTCCATTTTAAATACTGGCTGGTAAATGTCTCTCTCTATTCTGGCCCTGCTAGCTGTCTCCTCCAGCTCAGCTACAGCCTACTCTCACTACCAGCATGACACAGAGACTGACTCGTCAGGGGCCCCACTGCTGCACGTCCTCTGACAAGGTCAACGCAACGTCCAGGGCACAACGTTCTCAAGGGCCTCAACCGAACTGGGKCTGGCTGTTGTGTGGTAGTGGGACATGTTTTTGTTGATCAGCCTRTTGTTCCTCCAACACTGTCATGCTTCACTGGAACTAATAGAAGGACATYCTATAATGACAGAGAGGAGCTTATTGTGGGACTATTGAAGCCAGCTCTTCTCTCTGGTGTGGATTCAGCATGTCCTTCCAAACCACGGAACCGTCTGTGAGGGAGGCCTGCTTGGAAGTGCGAGATGGTGGCACAAGTCTACGGGTGCCCAATTGGCACATATCTGAACATTGGAAGAGCAGGATTTTTTTTAAACTATGGACTTTTATTGTGTATTTGCATGCTATATTGTAAGTTGTTTTTATACCAGTTATGTTGTTGCCTTGCCACTCCTAGCAGAGACACTAAAAAATCACTCCATGCATTTTTAACTCGGTTCTCAGTAAAGTGACTGAACCCTAACGCATAACCGTCCCTGTTTTAGTGTGTGTGTGTGTGTGCGCGTGTGACTGTGTTTGTCACCCTACCATTTGGACCCAGTASCAGGTTTAGCTTCATACTTTACTTTCAGTGTCAAAGGAGTTACTTTGTACAAAACGTTTTTTTCCAAGTGAACGTTGCTTTTTGGTTTGTCTAAAYATCTCTTTCTAAATTGGAATTGGGGCATTTTGTCAATGTATAGGTACATTTTTTATAAAAAAATTAAAAAGCAATGAATCTCCTTGCCTGTTTATTCCAACTTGCTACTGTTTTAATTCAACTCTGTTGATCTAAAATATAGTTAAATCTAATAGAGTATGGATTCGGTATGCACATTGGATTGCATCTTAACTTGGTCTGTGCATGCGATTTCCATTGACACCAATGCTTGAGTTAAACACAGATCTCAAGGATGGATTCAGTCCATTGAGTCTTCAATTACTTTGTGCTGCTTATGTTTACACAGATGTGTGTTATTTGGGAACACTAGGGATGATGTGTTTTTGATGTTAGGTTAGTCTCTAATTTGTCATTTGATCAGATTTATGTTAAAGGTCAGCTATGCAGCAGAAGGGGGGGAAAATATCTAATGTAGTCTACATTTTTAAAAAGCCTGTACTGGTAATTTATTGTCAAGCTTTCAATCTTTCCTTCACCATGTAATGTGTTAACGGGCATCGCTGTATATTCTTTCAACACTAACTAGTCCTACACTCTTTTGCCTGCTCTCACTGTCACAGCAACATGTTTGTGCAACGTTGTTGGGCTACTTTATCAGCACCTCTCTCTCTCTCCCCGTCTCTCAAATTACTGTCGTCAGCCCCCCCTCCACCCCGGTCAATGTGTTGTCAGTCTATTTCCGCCCTCAGCGAAAAAGGAGGAACTCGTTTGACTGGTTTTGACAAAAGAAAGGATATCAAATCCTGCTGCCTGTCCTGAGTAGTTCATCGCAGAGGGGAGCACTATGAAAACCTGCTTTTGAGAATTCCCGACGCTCTGTTGAGATTCATTTCTGTTTCCCCTGGCTCTCTGCCCCCTCTGCATTCCAGTTCTACCTGTGTGAGGCATCGTGAAATTAGTTGTTTCACAACTAACACCTCACACCCGGTCACATGACATTATATGTACCTTCTCTAAACCGAATGGCACAGAGAATGTCTCTTCTCTTGGATGTTGACATGCATGGTGACATATTTCAATAAATACTTCCATGTTGACATATTTCAATAAAGACTTCCATGTTGACATATTTCAATAAAGCTTCATGTTGACATATTTCAATAAATCATGTTGAATATTTCAATAAAGACTTCCATGTTGACATATTTCAATAAAGTTCCATGTTGACATATTTCAATTTCAATAAAGACTTCCTTGTTGACATATTTCAATAAAGTTTTCCATGTTGACATATTTCAATAAAGACTTCCATGTTGACATATTTCAATAAAGTCTTCCATGTTGACATATTTCAATAAGCGTACAAAAAGCCCATGTTTGCAGTGGACAACAGATTTTATGTGTCATGGAGTTTATCATTTTGATTCATGTGCGCATGATTGTTTGGAAGAATTGTGTAAACATTAACCTAATGCAGGTTACAGCCGAACCCTTCTTGCCCTGGTGTCAGTTTAAATGACCACCACAGGAGGGAGCAGCGTACCACAATAATTGAATATTGTTTCCCTGCTCCAGCTTAAAGGGGAAAKGCACCTGCTGATCTGACCTTGTTTTKGGCTTGCTCCTCAAGAAGTGGTGGCGGCCGTGACCCAAGCCAAACGCCAGTTGGTGTGAGTGTTTCTCGAGTCTGTCCTTGCTACACCAAGACACACCTATCTGTCAGAACCTTGCCCGTAGCCGTTTCTCCCCACGCAATCGCAAACAAACCTGCAGGTTGAGTTTAATAAATACAGACAGGTGTATGGTGAGGTGCTGGAGGAAGTTTTGGATAGGTCAGTAGCTAACAGAGTAATATGAGAAGAATGCAATTGCTGAATTTAGGTCGATGTTTTTTTGGGGGGCTATTTTGCTTCCACTGGTCCTGGGTCTCTTTTTAAGGTCAACGGCATCTAGAACTTTACTTAGTACCAGGACATTTCTGCTAAAAAGCTGGTTGCCTCGGCCAGGAGGCTGGAATTTGGCAGCAAGTGGATCTTCCAGAAAGAAAATAACCCCAAGCACAYATCAAAATCCACAAAGAAAGGATTAATTGACCACAAAAATCAACATTTGGCAATGGCCATCTCAGTGTCTGGACTTGAACCCCATTGAAAACCTGTGGTTTGAATTGAAGAGGGCAATCCATAAGCGCAGACGAGGATATCAAGGTTCTGGAAAGATTATGTATGGGGGAATGGGCTATTTCAAGCGCTCTGTTTTTCARGGTGAAATCTGAACTTGAGATCCACAAGTGGGATTGCATGGAAATTCCMCTGACCCAGTGAAGATAAGGTATTTTCTGAGTCTGGGGTAATTTTACGTCTAGGGCTCAGGAAGCTACATTAACTTAATTTTGTATAAAATCATACATTGATGTCAATGAAATAGTTCTATTTTGTATCATAGGATTTGGGCCTCAGTGTGTAAAATTACACTGAACAAAAATAAAAATGCAACATGTAAAGTGTTGGTCCCATGTTTCATGAGCTGAAATAAAATGTCTCAAAATGTTCCATACTGACAAAAAGCTTATTTATCTAAAATTCTGTGCAGAAATTTGCTTACATCCCTGTTAGTGAGCATTTCTCCTTTGCCGAGATAATCCATCCACCTGACAGTTGTGGCATATCAAGAAGCTGATTAAAGAGTGTGATCATTACACAGGTGCACCTTGTGCCGGGGACAATAAAAAGCCACCCTAAAATGTGCAGTTTTGTCAGACAACATGATGTCACAGATATCTTAAGTTTTGAGGAAGTGTGCAATTGGCATGCTGACTGCAGGAATGTCCACCAGAGCTGTTGCCAGAGAAACTAATGCTAATTTATCTACCATTTTATAGAATTTATCAGTAAGTCCAACTGGCTTCACAACCGCAGACCCCATATAACCACGCCAGCCCAGGACCTCCACATCCCGCTTCTTCACCTGTGGGATGGTCTGAGACCAGCCACCCGGACACCTGATGAAACTGTGGGTTTGCACAACTGTAGAATTTCTGCACAAACTGTCAGAAACCGTCTCAGGRAAGCTCATCTGCGTGCTCGTCGTCCTCACCAGGGTCTTGACCTGACTGCAGTTTGGCGTCGTAACCGCCTTCCATGGCCACTGGCACGCTGGAGAAGTGTGCTCTTCATAGATGAATCCTGGTTTGAACAGTACCTGGCAGATGACAGACAGTGTGTATATCATCGTGTGGGCGAGCGGTTTGCTGATGTCAATGTTGTGAACAGAGTGCCCCATGGTGGCGGTGGGGTTATGGTATGGGGAGGCATAAGCTACGGACATCAAACACAATTGCATTTTATCGATGGCAATTTGAATGTACAGAGATACCATGACGAGATCCTAAGGCCCAATGTCGTGCCATTCATCTGCCACCATCACCTCMTGTTTCAGCATACATTATTAACCAACCTCGCACAGCCATTGAAGAGGAGTGGGACAACATTCCACAGGCCACAATCAACAGCCTGATCAACTCTATGCGAAGGAGGCAAATGGTGATCACACCAGATACTGACTGGTTTTCAAATCGACACCCCTACTTTTTTTTAAGGTATCTGTGACCAACAGATGCATATCTGTATTCTCAGTCATGTGAAATCCATACATTAGGGCCTAATGAATTCATTTCAATTGACTGATTTCCTTATATGAACTGTAACTCAGTCAAATCTTTGAAATTGTTGCATGTTGCATTTATATTTTTGTTCAGTTTATATTGTGGAAAACCTTGTAGTACCTCAATAATGCTCAGGTTGTAATAGTCAAAAGTTACCTGGAGTCCATACCATTTGTTTAATAGATCCCTCTATTGCACCAGGAGAAATCTGCAGGCCTAAATCCAAAATGAATGAGTGATGCTGCCAATCTTTCCCATTCATTTGGAAATGTGGCCTCCGAACGCATTGAGCATGATCCACACAATGGATGGCATGAACATCAGACTCAAATAAGTAAGGTTTGAAATATGTCACTGCCCACCAGCCAAGTGTTACATCTGCTCCTGCCACGCCCTCTACTTCTCGTCCTGTCTCCCTAACCTGCCGCCACTCCCCCAGTACTCTCTCCCTCTCTCTCTCTGTGTGTATGTGATGGTGTGAGTGGAGACAGGTGTGCTGGAGGTGGAACAGATCCCCACCAGCTGCAACCAGTTCCATAATCAAGGCCTCTACAAATACTCAGCCCTGCCACTTTCAACTGCCAGTTCATAGCCTCTGCTCAGTCAGTCTGTGTTTGTTCCTGCATAGAGCTTGTTATCCTGTTGTGCCTGTTTCTCCCTAGCCTGACACTGCTTTTCTCTCCGCTCTGCCTCTGGTCCCTGTCTCCAGTCCCTTGTCTCGTCAGTCCTGCTTCCCTGCCCTGGACCCCCCCTGCTTTTCAATAAACACCTTATCTTGTCCCTGTCTCCTCGTCTGAGATTGCACTTGGGTTCACCTGCTCCGCCCCGTGTAATACCAAGAGCTGTCGAAATTACAGCTGCGTTAAGTCCATGAAGCACAATGCGTTTATGTGGTTTGTGTTTAGCCAGTTGAGTTCGCATTGGTCAAAGCAAAATAGTAAGCTCACGTGCCAATCATTAATTAGAAGACACCAGGGGGCTGTAGAGAGAGACCTGTGGTACAACTACACTCACAGAGCACAGAAAGATCATGGCCGRGGATACATTTCACGTACTGTGCTTCTGATGGAGCTACTGATCAGCACTGCTCTTCTTTGGACTGATCCTACATGGGACTTTGGGTATAGTGGAACACCCAATATCGCTCCAGTGTGGGAGGTAAGGTCAGTCTGCCATGTGCCACTTTGCATCCTAAAGGTGATCGTTCCTCAACTATGTGGCTGTTCCACAGAGCTGGATCTCAGAGTGTTATTGAAGTGGACTCCTACGGGWAGATCAATGTTGAAAATACAGAAAGAGCAGAGAGACTGAGTAGGGCCTGGCTGCGCTCTGGTTGGTCATAATATCAAAGCTGAGGATGCTGGACGCTACACCGGTCAACATTACCCTATGGAATATGGCCCAAAATATGGGGATGGTCTGGTTTATCTGTCTGTCCTTTTGATCTCTTCATCGACACCAGCGCAGATCTACAGGCTCTCCCGACCTTCCTTGACTTCACCCCAACATTCTCAGACCAAAGTCRCCTCTCTGTGATGTCAATCAGTTGCATAGGGCTCTGTATGGCACTGCCCTTAATGGTTGTCATAGTTGGTGTTTACACCAAGATGAGGGACCTCCTAAAAGCAGAGGTTTCTTCAGGCATGGAGGCGACAGAGCACCAAGTCTTGGGCTGATGTCCTGCTCCTCCTCACTCTCAGTTCTCTCTTAAAGATGCCATGTTTTCCACTGTCAATGTATTGATTGTGTAAGTCCTTTACTGATTGTATTATTTTTACTGTTAGCTACATTAAATGATGTTAGGAATATTTGAACAGGCATGTATTATATATATTTTAAATGTTTTCTGGAGACGTATCCCTAGGCTCCAAAGCCTTTTTCTTGGTTTCGACATAAAGTTTTGCTTTTGTGAATTGCTCTGTAAAAATGTCTATACTAATTTGTGAATACAAAGGAATAAAACCATGCAGAATGTATATTTGAGATCTGATAGATCTGTCTTCATGGCAGCATAAATAAACACTCTGTACTGTGTATTCRAAGAGCAGTAAGAGACTTATTTTTCGGTAACACTGTACCTAAATACAAAAAAAGTCTGAATAAAAAATAAAACATTTAATCACACATTTTCACCTTTATTTTTGTTGTTGTTGTGAAAAGTTGTTCACGTGTCCAGTCTAGGGAAACTAAAATACAACCTAATGTTAGACGGTGTGACGCTCTACATATGTAGATATTGTATTCTTTATTTAGATATGTAGAACACCGTGACATTTTTCATTCAAGCCCGACCTTGGCTTCATTAGACTGAAAATATTATACCTCATATCTTATTGGTATGATAAGGGGAKCTTAGTGACTGTTATCGACCGTTGAGACAGTCACTATGCAGTTCCGTTGAGRCTGTCTCTCGTTTCTGCGTTGAGCCACTCGTGAGAGGAGAGAGGCAGCAAGATGACGGTACAGGGTACCCAGCTGGTAAACCCCCTTCCAAAGTGCCCTCTGTACCGGTGAGGTATTACAGATAAAGCTTACTGTTCAAACACATTACGAATCAACAGGAACTGCAGCAGGAAGTTATAAACTCGAGGAGCACTCTCACACTACTGTGATAGCCTTGTCTATGTATAAAAACATCACTGATGCTTCACTCATTCCCAATTCCCAACACAGATTCACTCTAACCCAATGGTTAGGGGGGAGAATGTGGGCTTTTAAATTCTACACATATTTTCCCAGTGCTCTGCATATTAGTAGTTACTTTAGAAGAGATATGTTTAAATTGAGCTTGAAGGGCTCCTTGAATGGCAATGCCTGCTGTAATATAGACCTCTTGAACGGGGACGTTTAATCTACTTTGGCTTGGCTAATGCTGTTTGTATTCTTATCTCGCAAACCATATTCCAAATTGTAAAGACACATAACACAGTAATTGTATAAAAATATATTTCGAAAAGATATTCTGGAGGCAGTCCCAGAAATGATTTACATTACTCATGCAAACATTACACAAAACAAACAATGTATCTAAACAGTATTCTGCACAATATCCATGGTTTTAAGGAATGTGTATTGTAGACTGGAGTGAAGCCTGTCTGATATAACCAGTAAAATGTCTGTTATAACTACCAGCCATTGTGACCTCAATTTTTTACCAAAAATGTTGCTAATAWACAGTAAATGTTGCTCATTCATAGTTGGATGTAAACAATAGCAAACTGTTCTCATATTTTCGAGAAAAAAAATATTTTCCTGTTTGGTCAGACATGAAAACCTGTCAGGGATAGTGTTACTGTGAATAAAGAATACACATGTATTTTGTTTCCCCTTATGACGAGCACTTATTTGTCAATTTCTTCACCACATGACCAGGCACTCCAACTCAGTCCTGGGGGCTCAATATCCCTCACAGCGGGAAATTATATCAGGTCTCTGTACATCAGCTCTACAGTAAGCTACCTACTGAAGAGCATATCGACCAGGAAGTCCAGTAGATCTGCTTGACCAATGACAGGACGGAAGAAGAGCTCGGTGATGAGGTTGGGTGTGATGGTCTTGAGCATGGAGGCCGCGAGCAGGATGCCAGCGAAGCGGCCTCGGTCCCCAGGGTGGAGTGATTGGACCACCTCCCTCAGAGCATGCTGAGCCTCCTGCTGTAAGTCCTCCACGAATAGAGCTGCCTTTAGGTCTTTCACATCTGTTGAGGAGGACAGACATGTATCATGAGTGGACAAGCTACATTTTATGCCCAGTTGTACAGCACAGTACTTTTCAGTTGTATATGACATTGCAATAGATTTTTTTGTAACCCTACTGATCAGCTGGATTCACTGAAGTTATTTTATGTTTTGTTGCGTTGAGTCGACATTGTGGACAAGCCCTTAACAAGTCTTATTTAATGTTTGAATTCTGTTAGTAGGTAAAATCCCTACCGAACATGCACTTCCATTGACTGGTTGAAATATTGAAGCTTTAAGGCAAACCTTACCTGGGTTAAATATCATGGTGCCCTTGAGGTATGCGTACTCCTTTGGACTTAAATCCAGACTCCAGAACTTTTTGAGGCATGACTTGAGTTTGTTCACACCAGCCAAGGTGGGCTGCTCTCTTTCCGTCTCTGAGCTCTCTTGAGAATTCAAGAGGATTCTTTTCAGCATGCTATCGACAGGGGTGTCGATGACGTCAAAGTTCATGCCTTCCTGGGCCAGACCCAAAATAAAGAGTGGCACCCAGCAACTTTGGAGGAGCGACAGTTGATCGTTCAGTGGGAGTTGGTTGAAAGCAGGTAAGTTCTTCATGAAGTGAATTGTTTTCACCAGCACTCCCGATGCCCCTTGGCAAATGTCTGCCGGACTTTTCAAGCACACTGTCCGTCGCATCTCACAGTTGCATCTACGAGGCATGAAGTTGTAGTTCAGGCTGTTGTGGCTTGACTTGTAATTTTCTCGATTGAGGATGTTGTAAAGGATAGCATTTGACTGCCTATCATCGTAGTCTGTACATTGACATACGTTATCCATTTTGATGAGATACAGAACAAACTCTCAAAAACAAAATGAAAAGCTGAAATACATTCAAATGTTCTTGTCCTACCAAGACAGGCCCTTGTTGAGGTGGTGTGTGGTTGTGCGGATGCCTTGCMCCATGCTTCTATTTTTAAGGCCAACCCACTGAGCTAAACTTGTGCACCTTGACCTGTCAATACTCCCTCGGTGAAAAACAAAGTGCCCCTAAAGAGCAGACAACTCGACTGACGGTGTCCTCCTAAAGAGCAGATAAGGTTTTCTCAATGGAAACCAAAGGAAAGAGCATATCCATATTGGGCGGGGTGAGCCTAATCTGTGTGACTCTGTCATTACCCCAGGCTGTACCAAGCTACCAAGGACTGTGGGAGTACTCAAGCACACTGTATATAGCTCCGTTCATTGCCAGCTCACACCTAAGTTGAACACGGGCCAACGCAAACAGGTAAGGGACCACTGACCTGTCAGCTAAGTCCTTGAGCGATGTACCCAACCTGAACTTTTTATTTGACTAAGTTTAGTTCAGACTTACAAGGGCTAAATATTCCTAAACCAATAGGCCTGCATAACCATTACATTGAACAAAAGCTTTAAAATTTGTTTGTACAATGCCAGGAATGACAGACGGAATTAGTGAAGGAAAATAATAGTGAAACATATTGTAATTCAGTGAGGATTTGGAAGCTACAGCCCTTCTGCCCTAAACTCTGATCCCAGCCATGTGTCCCCACCATATATTCCACACTGACTCAGAAGCTTGTCTCATCAATAAGTGTTTTCTGGGCAAATCTGGCCAGCAGACTGCTCGATACCCAGACCCAAATTAATACCAGATCCCGACCAAACCAATACACAACCTTTTGAGACACACACACCAAGAACCAGACTCTTGAGACTGAAACCAAGTGTATCGAGAGTCTGACAAGCCCAAGACCAGTGCAAATGTGAACAAACAAGATCCAGAACGAGACCCAGAGCAAAAGACCAATCTGAAGGCATCCCATCCAGCTTCCACAAAAAGYAAGGTGCCCTGACACGTTTGTGTTGCGTCGCTACTTTTAGTCACATAACTCCGACAAGAGATATCTTGACCACATGAGTTGAGAGACAAACTATGGTCTGGGACCATGAGCTGAGATCCCGACCTAGACCTGAACATTGATGCTGGGACCCAGACCCAGTGAAAAGGCCATGACCACATTTACCGTACGTGGCATTGTGTGATCTCAAGACCAAGACAACAAGATCCCGTCTCTGGTTCCAACTAACCCAACCATTTAAAGTATGTAAATATATTTAAAGAGCTTTGCAAAAAAACTGGATTAACGGGAAATTTGTCTCTCTGAACTTAAACAATCGAGTGATCGATTTTATACATGTCTGTCATTGAACAACTCCATGCCATGATTTAATTAGTGAAAAAACACAAATGTGAAAAATTGGTGGATATGGTTTGTTATCTTTGCAGTGCCTAGCACAGAGGTCTGAACCAGATAAGCTGATTACTTTATTAGTCTGATAAATTAACAGGATGTGAGCATGTGTCATACAGTGCATTTGGAAAGTATTCACACCCCTTGAATTTTTCTACATTTTGTTACGTTACAGCCTTGTTCTAAAATTGATTCAATTGTTTTTTCCTTGTCAATCTACACACAACACCCCATAATGACAAAGCAAAAACTGATTTTTAGAAATGTTTGCATATGTATTAAAAATTCAAAACCCTTTACTCAATACTTTGTTGAAGAATCTTTGGTAGCGATTACAGCCACAAGTTTTATTGGGTATGACGCTACAAGCTTGGCACACCTGTATTTGGGGAGTTTCTCCCATTCTTCTCTACAGATCCTCTCAAGCTCTGTCAGGTTGGATGGGGAGCGTCGCTGCACATCTATTTTCAGGTCTCTCCAGAGATGTTCGATCGGGTTGAAGTCCGGGCTCTGGCTGACCACTCAAGGACATTCAGAGACTTGTCCCGAAGCCACTCCTGCATTGTCTTGGCTGTGTGCTTAGGGTTGTTGTCCTGTTGGAAGGTGAGCCGTCGCCCCAGTCTCAGGTCTTGAGAGCTCTGGAGCAGGTTTCATAAAGGATCTCTCTGTACATTGCTCCGTTCATCTTTCCCTCGATCCTGACTAATCTCCCTGTCCCTGCAGCTGAAAAACATCCCCACAGCATGATGCTGCCACCGCCGTGATTCACCGTAGGGATGTTGCCAGATTTCCTCCCGACATGATGCAGTGCTTTAGTTCCAAACTTCTTCCATTTAAGAATGATGGAGAACACTGTGTTCTTGAGGACCTTCAATGCTGCAGACATTTTTTTGGTACCCTTCCCCAGATCTGTGCCTTGACACAATCCTGTCTCGGAGCTCTACGGACAATTCCTTCGACCTCATGGCTTGGTTTTTGCTCAGACATGCACTGTCAACTGTGGGACCTTATATAGACAGGTGTGTGCCTTTCCAAATCACGTCCAATCAATTGAATTTAGCACAGGTAGACCCCARTCAAGTTGTAGAAACATCTCCGGTATGATAAACGAAAACAGGATGCACCTGTGCTCAATTTTGAGTCTCATAGCAAAGTGTCTGRACACTTATGTAAATAAAGTATTTCTGTTTTWAATTTTTAATAAATAAGCAACCATTTCTAATAACCTTTTTTTCGCTTTGCCATTATGGGGTATTGTGTGTGGGTAAAAAAATGATATGTAAAAAATGAGGAAAAAGTCAAGGGGTCTGAATAGTTTCCGAATGCACTGCATGTGTTTGGGTAAGGAGGCGTGGTAGGGGGACCCTGGTTACCACAACACTATTGGTTCAATATCTTTTATACTTTTCATCATATTTTATCAAGCTAGAGTCTCTGATACACTGTTTCAACTGTCAAATACGGCTTCATAGCTATCAAAATGTCTAAATCAGAGATGTCCTGCTGAAAGGAGTCAAGGTCAAGCTCATGAGCTGAACGACTGCAATAAAGAGATTGCAGGTGCAGGTCGCCGAGGGCATCACCAGTCCCCTGAATGCTTGCATGACTTCCACTTTTAGGCACATAATTCTGACATGAGACAGTGCCCATTGGTGTATTTTGAGTAGTTTATCCTAACAGATGAAAAAACATCAACATGCTACATCTGTGGGATATGAGGGTTATGAAGAAATATCCTACCGGTGTGCYGTTTTTTGGCATCACTGATTATTTGGAYGARTCCCGATTTTGTCGGGGTACACCTAGACCTGAATTTCAGAAGGGGAGGGGATTTGGCCCRTGGACTTGGCTGGGAGGATTTTAGAGGAAGGTGTGGAAAGASGATCCGCCCTGGTTCCGCCACTCGCACTAGGCCAAACACCTCAACCTCTCCCCCATAACAAATTGAGTAGCTCACAGGAGGCCAGCGCTCACGCAAGATGTGGTTGATGCAARATGTGGTTTGCTGAAATACATTGGTGGGGTGGTGTGCATAATTGGTGTGCGTCTGACTTCAAATCCATCATTTCAGATATAAAGCCCTTATTGAGTAAGGACGAAGAGGCAAACTGGCTAAATAGGCAACTGAATTTAAGACAGACGACATTTCTCTGGCAATAACCTGTCTCACACCTCCCGGTCTGCACAGGGAGGTGTGAGATCCGTATTGTGTCGTCTCCTCGGGCTCTTTTGTAATGTATCTGTATTCTCACAAACCTAACTTGCTAGTTTCACGAAAA
Source organism: Salvelinus sp. IW2-2015 (assembly GCF_002910315.2). NCBI lineage: Eukaryota > Metazoa > Chordata > Actinopteri > Salmoniformes > Salmonidae > Salvelinus > Salvelinus sp. IW2-2015. The sequence goes on from NC_036845.1 coordinate 17,207,850, forward strand.
CATGGGTATATTTTGCCAGATACATTCTCTGCAGTGAAATAGTCAGACATGCAGGTCTCCACTCCCCAGGGTAAGCATCCAGGTATTGTAACTTGCGAGGCATGCTGGCAGTCGTAAATGCCTTTGATAAGGCTTGTTTTTTATTGAGGCGAGGAGCAGTCTGAGACGGGCACGGAGGACAGACGCTTATCACCGCAGAGATAGTAAAAAAAAAAAAAGCAAACACTGTCCTTCATTCTGGAAGAACGTCGCAAGGGCTGCATTAAAGCAGCCCCTAAAGTGCTACATTTGCTCTGAGGCGTATGACGCAATGGCCATCGCTGTCACCTGCGGAATGTCCTTGCAACAAGTTGTTGACATGCTTTTATTGCTTTCACACTGCTTTTAATACACCCCAGGCAATGTCTAATGTCTCTACTTTCAGCTTGTTACACTGTTAATACTGTGTTGGAAAAACAGAAACATTTGATAGTAACAGCAATCATTACTGGAACGTTTTCTAGCGAGGAAGTTTATTGCCCAGTTCAACCAAGAATTAAATGATTGTCATGAACTTACAACACAACTGTAATTATCGTGGTATATCTCTTTGTCATATTCAATTTCCCCTGAACAATATCACTTATTAAGCACAGGGATAGATAGTAAACTGCAGCATCTCTCCTCTCTGCTACCACGGTCATTGAGTTCGAGAGCGGGAAATACCATCCTGTCTGACTCTGTGTGTGACGGGCACAACTCTTATTGGCCTTGATCTACTATACATGTCACAAAGGTTCACGTGAGTCACCGTTCATGTGGGCACCAGACCCGGTCGGTGACATCGCCTCCTCGTGACAGCATGTCGAACTCCCAACACGGCACGCTCTCTAGTTATCTGAAGGATCTCGTGTATGGACGTGGAGCTCCCTCAAACGTGTACAGTGGGCCAATATCAAATCAAATCACATTTTATTTGTCACATGCGCTGAATACAACAGGTGTAGGTAGACCTTACCAACAATACAGTTCTAAGACAATAGAGTTAAGAAAATATTTACAAAAAAAAGTAAAAAATTGAAAGAACACAATAAAATAACAATAATTAGGATATATACAGGGGGCACGTACCGAGTCAATGTAAACAGCAATCAACAGTAGTGTAAAAACAAAGGGGGGGGGGGGGGGGTAGAAGCTGTTGAGGAACCTTTTGGACCTAGACTTGTCGCTCTGGTACCGCTTGCCGTGCCGTAGCAGAGAGAACTGTCTATGACTTGGGTAACTGGAGTCTTTTGATCGTTTTTTCGGCCTTCCTCTGACACCGCCTAGTGTCAGTATGTCTATTCGTAGATCATGACGCTTGCCAAAAGGATGTGATTTTCATTGCTTTACTGATTGGATGACTGCTCTTTTTTGGCTTTTTCTTATTTTCACTATTAATTCAGTTTTATGGGAAAATACAAACATGTGTTTCAATTCCTTTTGGTGTCACGCCCTGAACATAGTAAGCTGTTTTTTCTCTGTGTTTGTTGGTGCGTGATGGTGACTTGGGTGGGTTATCTAGGTGAATTTGTATGTCTATGGTGCCCTGATATGGTTCCCAATCAGAGGAATCGTTGTCTCTGATTGGGGATCATATTTAGGCAGCCATTTCCCTTTTGTGTTTGTGAGATCTTGTCTATGTTTAGTTGCCTGTCTGCACTATTTGTATAGCTTCACGTTTCGTTGGTTGTTTTTGTTCAGTGTTCACTCATTAAAGAGAATGTACACATACCACGCTGCACCTTGGTCTCTCTCATACGACGATCGTGACATTTGGAGACCTATTTCTCCAACTCTATTTGAATTTGATCTGTATTCTAAACTCTTACTGAAGGGTTCTGAATTCAAAGTTGAGTGACACTTGTGAAAAGCACATTTCATCAGCCCAATTATCTATACTTTTCAGGCTGAAGTGGATTTGTGTCACTTGGTGCCGCCACCCAGAAGCCACCTATATTTCTCATTTTATTGTCTCCAACTCAAAAATACTGCCATAAAAGCAGAGTTCAAGGCCAAGGAGAGGCCTTCCTCTTTGTCGTCTCCAGGTTGCTGAACTGTGATAACCTACAGGTATTCTACAATAGTTGTGTCTAGGGCAAGACAGTAGTAACAAAGGAACTCAGAAAGAAATTGATTTTCACGGCATTGTACGGAAAATAAGGTTATGATTCATGGATTCAAATAACCTTATGGATTATTAGAAATATGCCAATCTGTAATAGTTGTGTTATTATACAGTAAGCAACCTGTTGTTTCAAAGTCTACGTTGGAGGGACAAAACCTGTAAAATATGACCATCTCATCAAGACTGCTCAGGGTTCTGGGTAGGGAATTTGGGATGCAGCCTAAAAGCCTAAGTGGGGTCCTCTTCTCATCTCAATTTCTGCACTGATCTAAAACACCTGGACATTTGATCGCAAATCAGCTGGTGGCCCCTTCAGTATAAAGGAATGAGAAATGACGAGACGACACAACCCTGGTAGCAATACTGCACACCACCCATGCTGTATCTAATCCAGGCAAATACCTAAATGCAGGTATTATGGGTTCTGTGTTATTACATGTATTACTAACCCTAGGAACATTTTAGCGCCCTCTAGTGTTTTTCTAGGAGAAATATGGTCAGCCTTTCAAGCAGTGTTTATTTGCAATGGGTTTACATTAAAATGTATATCAAGCTGTCACGTTCGTTGTATGGATGAGACCAAGGCGCAGCGTGAGATGAATACATCTTCTCATTTAATGAAACGAAGAACACTTAAACAAACTTACAAAACAACAAAACGAACATGAAGCTATATACACTGCTCAAAGAAATAAAGGGAACACTTAAACAACACAATGTAACTCCAAGTCAATCACACTTCTGTGAAATCAAACTGTCCACTTAGGAAGCAACACTGATTGACAATAAATTTCACATGCTGTTGTGCAAATGGAATAGACAAAAGGTGGAAATTATAGGCAATTAGCAAGACCTGTCTCTTATACACATCTAGATGTGTATAAGAGACAGCTGTTGTGCAAATGGAATAGACAAAAGGTGGAAATTATAGGCAATTAGCAAGACACCCCCAATAAAGGCTGTCTCTTATACACATCTAGATGTGTATAAGAGACAGGTCCAGAGCATGGAGGCGCTACCAGGAGACAGGCCAGTACATCAGGAGACGTGGAGGAGGCCGTAGGAGGGCAACAACCCAGCAGCAGGACCGCTACCTCTGCCTTTGTGCAAGGAGGAGCACTGCCAGAGCCCTGCAAAATGACCTCCAGCAGGCCTAAGTGGACAGTTTGATTTCACAGAAGTGTGATTGACTTGGAGTTACATTGTGTTGTTTAAGTGTTCCCTTAATTTTTTTGAGCAGTGTATGAAAAGTGCACACAGGCAACTAACACATAGACAATCACCCACGAAATGCTCAAGGAATATGGCTGCCTAAATATGGTTCCCAATCAGAGACAACGATAAACAGCTGCCTCTAATTGAGAACCAATCTAGGCAACCATAGACATATAACTACCTAGACTAGTCAAAAACCCATAGACATACAAAAAACCATAGACTAGACAAAAACTAAACAAACCACCCCTTGTCACACCCTGACCTAACCAAAATAATAAAGAAAACAAATAATACTAAGGTCAGGGCGTGACACAAGCCGTCATTGTTAAAATCAATAACCATTTGCATTTCTACTTGCAATTATATCATGCTTCTTTGAGATAACTAATCAAAAGGACCAAAGAGCAAATGCTGGTTTGTTGCGTGAAATCTATTTATTGATGATGACGAGGCATCCCGCAAGGAAGACGGGCAGAGTTTCAGTCAGTGTCCAACATAGCCAACCMTTCCTCTCTTAGTAAAGACAGCTAGGTACAAATGACTAATGAACGTAATGAAAAATTGGAGATGGGGACTGCGTTTCTAACCATCCATGTCATATAATTTTGACTGTGATGAATTAAGCAAAATTACTGGGAAAGTAAACAGTGTACTCAATGCACGGGCATCATTTATCATCTCCTGACCTGATAGACTACCGTATCAATTAAGGCGCATGCATTAATCAATTTTCAAACTTCACCAACGAACAGGGATGTCACATGGCTACGGTGATTAATCACTGACCAATGTTAATTGATACATTGTGTGTCTGTCTGGAGTGATGCTCCCACTTGTGGGCTGTATACAATTGCCAATGAAACAGAGCAGTGGAATACAGGGACAGTGCAAAAGAAGTCTAGGGTCGAAGGTGAATTACAGTGAGAAATAGTGCATGTTTGAGATCAACAACATTGCAGTCAGACCGTGCAGAATCACTGATCTACAAATCACCTTGCGTCCCAAATCTACTCACTATGAGATTGTGATTCTGCCTTCCTTGCCTTGCTGGAACTGAGCCCCTGATCACAGGTGTGATCATTTGATACCTGTTGTTGAGCATCTCAAATCGTCTAAAAAGTAGGCTAGTTTCCTTTCTGCCATCTAATTTCTTTCATCTGCAATTATGTGTAAGAACGTAGGCCTACAAGTGAAAGCCTGGTTATCAGCCTCCATATTTCCCCCAGGCTATCATGTCTTTGAGGGCAGATTTTCGAGCTCMCAGTTGTTTTGAATCTTGGTCCCCACCATAATGTCGCGTTTACGTGCTAGTCGGAACTAGGAAACTCTGAAATAGGTATACACGTTGAAGTTATACACGTGCTGCGTTTAACGACTCAGCAAGTCAGACATTTCTAAATTTCCTAGTTCCCGACTAGCATATGAACGCGGCATTAAACCCCAATCCATCATCTTTCTTTTTTAATCCCAAAAAACAGGATAAATACAAACAGACAATGATAACACATGCTATGCTAGGGGTTACAACAAATTACACAAAGATGAAAATATACAAACGTATTGATTGTTTTAACAGCTTTCTTATTAGAATAATGTAGAATGGTCTTAATGTACTGCTTGAATTCCTTATAGAAAACAAGGAAGAGTGTTTTTTTATTCGTGAATTTACATTTATGAATATGACATTTTTCCATTAGCACAATTAGATTGAGGTAAAATTGTTTTTCCTTATCCTTATTATAGTTAAGGAAACCGAGCAGCACATTCTCCTATAAAAAAATAATATTAACAATTATAAAACTATGAATATCTTTCYATAATTGTTTTACATGTAGACAATGCCAAAATAAATGTGAAACTGTTTCTGGATGCTCAACACAAAAAGTACAATCAATGTTAATGTCTTTTTTGAGTTTCTTCAGGTAATGATTCACAGGGTAATACTTATGGATCATTCTGAAAGAGACCTCTGACCTTGTTAACAAGCAGGTATTTGTGTGGTAATAACCAGACTTTTTCCCAACATATATTAGCGACCAATGTATTCCAGTAACTTGTGACATAAGGAATGGATACAATATCCCTTTGAAATAAAGCACGTATAGATCTATTGTTCTGAAGGTGCAAGGAGAAACATATTTTCCCTATTGGAGAGTCACCTGGATTAAGCGAGGGTAGGTCAAGAAGGTGAGGTCTGGTTACACCTCTAAACAACATGAGAGTTCCAGATGGAATAGCATCAAAGACTATGGCGACTATGGCTACACCTCTGTAGGTGTAGCCGGGATATGGTAAGGAGATTTTTTTTAAATACTCATAATTGAGTAACAATCCTTCTGCATTAAAAAGTTGACTCACAGGCAGGATATGATTATTAAACCAGTTCTTAAAAAATAAATACTGGTTTCTATACAAAATATCCTTATTGTTCCAAATTAAATACCTATGCGGGGAAAAATGGTTTATATATTAACGACCACGCTAACAAGTATTGTCTATGAACAGCAGATCATTTTGTAGGAATCTTATCAATGTTATTGTTACAAAGTAACATAAAATTGAAGCCACCAAAACGGGAGAAGATATAATGACGGATGAAATTCCAAAATGAAGTGTCCATCATCCTTCTAAATCGGAACTTTCCGAGTTGTCCTGAACACGGCATCAGTTTGCTAGAGTGACGTATGGTACGTGCTACGGTACGCCACTTGTGACCAAGGGGGAAAAGCGCGGACATTGAGAATACTGGGGAAATTGTAGGTAAGCTGTTAAAACTACCATCATATAGATTACTTAAATACGAGTCTGTAATTCCTAAACCATTATGGATATTTACAATTTATGTATAGCAACTGTTTAGCTTACAAACACCTATATTTCAAAGGTCGACATTAGCTTCCTTTTTGGGCCTCTGTGCTGCCGTCGTTTTTAGAGCATAAGAGCAAACAAGTCCCACCTCTATGCCGCACTCATTGGACGACAGTGAAAATATTGTTATCTGATAGGACTGGCTTCACGTAACTTAAATTACTGGCTCCTCTGAATTTTCATGAATATTTTGAACATAAATCGGATTGATGTTTGACACAAATAGGAACCAGTCGAAATCAAATAGCTACATCCAAACCGAGTTTGACGCCAATTCCCCAAAAGTCGATTATTACTTGATACCCTTGTTCTCAAATTATTAGAAATACGTTTGGAAGGATGACCCATAAATTGAGAAGTTTTGCCGCACCTAAGGTTACTTTAGCTACTTTTGGCAGCACTCTGGCATTGGTAGCAACTAGCCAGTGTGATAGCCGACCAGCAGTGTCGTCAWATTAGCTGACGTTAGTCCTTTTGCTGCCAATTTATATGCAGACCGTCGACATTAACTATCTTGTACATGCATAAYCACCGGACCAACCATGCTAGCTAACTAGTTAGACCCGCGTGGCTGTAACTGGCTAACGCAAGCTAATGCTAAGCTAGTTAGCTAAGATGCTACTAGGTAGGAAAGCTGGACTCCCAGTTGCAAGAGCCTAGCTCTGCTTAACATTCCGCTGTCCAGGGTAACGGAGAAAGGGACTGAAAAACGAGTCTTCAGCAGGAAAATAAAGTTTGAATTCGTGTAGTAATATGTGAAATGTACCTGGTTGGCTGTCAAGGGATAAACACAGTTCGTCAGATAATTGTACTCCCTGACTGATTAAACATGCCCTTAATGATTCTACTTTAGTACGGTATTTTCTCACTCCAGTAACCACCTGACTTTCTTCAAGTCTTTAAATTACACTGAACAAAAACATAAACACAATGTTAATTGCTGGTTTCATGAGCTAAAATAAAATATACCAGAAATGTTCCATATGCACATAAAGCTTATTTCTCTCAAATTTTGTGGACAAATATGTTTACGTCCCTGTTAGTGAGCATTTTATCCTTAGTCAAGATAATCCATCCATCTGACAGGTGTGGCATATCACAAACGGATTAAACAGCATGATAATTACATAGGTGCACCTTGTGCTGGGGACAATAACAGGCCACTCTAAATTGAGCAGTTTTGTCACAACACAAAACCACAGATGTCTCAAGTTTTGAGGGAGTGCAATTGGCATGCTGACTTCAGGAATGTCCACCAGAGCTGTTGCCAAATAATTACATGTTAATTTCTCTACCATAAGCTACCTCCAATATAGTTTTAGAGAATTTTGTAGTATGTCCACCCGACCTCAACCGCAGACCATGTGTAACCACGCCAGCCCAGGTACTCCACATCTGGTTTCTTCACCTGTGGGATTGGTTGGTGCAGAGGAGTATTTATGTCTGTAATATAGCTCTTTTGTGGGGAAAACCAATTCTGATTGACTGGGTCTGGCGCCCAGTGGGTGTGCCTATGCCCAACYATGGCTGCGGCTCTGCCCAGTCATGTGAAACCATAGATTAGGGMCTAATTTATTTATTTCTATTCACTTATTTCCTTATATGTAACTCAGCAATTGTAACTCAGCAAAATCTTAGAAATTGTTGCATGTTGTGTTTATATTTTTGTTTAGTATACATACCATGTAATCTCTCATCAATTTGGACACCGTCTTGAGATAAATCAATACTTTGAAGACATGTCCTGGCAAGGCATGTGAGAGGGTGGCTAGACTGGCTACTGGAGCAGGTGGGCAGAGGTTCAGGTCAGGTTTAGTTCATTTAGATTTTTTTTTAAATAAATCATTGCCTACTTTTAAACCACACTTGACCACGCATATAATTCATTTGACGTAGTATCTAAAAGTTTGAGGAGAGTAGTCATAAAATTTGATGGGGGAACAAAAAATGAGTTAATGTGATGTCAAGGTGGGGCGAAGTCCCATGTAATTGGGAATTATATTTTTGGCATCAGGTTGAAAAAGATATTGCATAGCAATGAGAYTTTGACCAAAATTCTCACAAGTGATTGGCACCACATCCAGAGAGATGGTGCCTAAATGTAGACTACAGTAGATGGGTCACTAGAAGGGAGAGTGAAATATCTAAGCCGGCTAAGTTGTTTTTAGGAGACTCKTCTGTGTCAACCATCAGCTGTACAAAGTCTATTGTAGAATGTTTATAAATTAGGTATCTTTTGAAGTTAAATAGATTTAAAAGGGAGAGGTAAATAGAATCTAGGCCTAATTAATTGTAACCTACTTCAATCTATGCTACTGACCACTCACTGTCTTTCCCTGGGGGTTTAGCTCCTTTTTATCTAGATTTAGTTATTTGATCACATGCAAATATCCAACATCAACCACCTTATCATTGAACAGTTTCATTCTAAAAGCACTAGATGGCGACCGATAGCTACATTTGGCCTACTTCATTTTTGTACATGCAGAATGATCTCTGAGTAGCCTACTCCATCTATACAATTTGAAACCCAGTTTTGTTATACGAAACAGTATTGTTATGTGATTATTATTTTGTTCAGCTAATTTCACAGTCAATTATATGAGGATTGCCCATYTTAAATGTTACTTTACAGGAAYAGGATCATAACTTAATTGATTGCTGGAACAGAGTCCAATTTCCTCTTCTCATGTAAAGGCATCAGGAGGTGTCTAACATGGACRGAGAATTAAGGTCAGGGAAGGAAATTAACGAGGACAAGGTGCCTCATCATGGTGACASAGGAAGTGTCTCCACAGAGGAAATGGAGAGTGRAGGAATTCCTTCCCTAGCAAAGAGGCCCAGGCCTGATGATGTCACAGCTGACAGCACAGGAGAGATTGAGGAGGACATCGGCGGTGASGTGGCTGATGGGAAGGAGTCAGACCAGCCTCCTCGGGCTGAGGTGAACATTACCCCGGAGACATGTTACGGCTGTGCCTGTCCCATCTGTGGCTTTGTGGCCAAAACGCCAACTTCCTTGAAGATTCACTCCAAGAGGAAGCACACTGGTAGAGGAAAGACCAGGGCTGTGAGCTCAGCTGAGGTACTTGTTGAAATAGATGGCTCCACAACCGGAGCAACAGCACRGAGTTCAAATKACAAGACAGGTGGAGACACTGAGTGGAAAGTGAGCAGCAGTGAGAGACAGCAGGATGCCACAGAGAGTCAGGGCACAGAGGCAGGAGGTTCTGAGGGGGAGGTGACTACAATAATAGCCAAAGAGGAAATTGCTGAGAAACAAGGRACAGGGAGAGATACTTTTGACAGGAAGGTGACTCCAATAGSTACAGAGGAGATTGCAGAGGAGGAGCAAGAAAAGACCCCCGGTAAGAAGATGGTAGGTAAACGGGGCCCCAAGCCAAAGACTATACATRCTTGCAGCTACTGTGGTCACGAGTTTAAGGACAAGCCGAGCCTAGATACACACATCAAGAGAAGCCACACCAAGGAGACGAATTACTTCTGTGAATTCTGCTTGTACGCCTGTGTGGCAAAGTGCGACTACGAAAAGCACTGTCTTAGTAACAAGCACAACAAACGAGTCACGGAAAGCAGGGAATCCTCTGGCCTCTCGTCACCCATGGACAAGAAGACAGCCGAACAGGCTCAAATCTTTGCCTCCACGAYGACTCAGACCCGGGCGTCCAAGCGTGCGCTCGGTGCCAGGTTCCAGCTGCAGTGCGGGAGTTGCGAATTCAGGGTCAGCAACTCTGCTTTGCTGGAGAGCCACGCTCGGCTTAAGCGCCATGGCGAGCATCGCTTCCTCTGTAACGTCTGCCGCTACTACACCGCGACATCCGAGTGGATGGACACACATGTGTCCTCGGAGAGCCACCGGCGTGTGGCTGAGGAGAAAAACGCAGGGTCCTCCTTTGAGGACTGCGTTGAGAAGGTGAGCATAGATGCGGTCGGTGACGACATGCTGACAGATGACGTGGCTGTAGGGCTCATCGGACATGATGGAGAGCTGCACCCTGATGTTAATGAGGAAGCTGTCGAGGCTGCGAAAGCCATGTTGGAGAACATGGAAGAGCACATGGACGAGAGAATCCCTCCCAAGAGGAGGAGAGGCAGGCCAAAGGGGCCCGCTGCAACTACATGTGAATACTGTGGACTTCTCGCCTCCAATAGTACCAATCTAAACGTGCATATTCGTCGTAAGCACAGCCGGCAGTACAGCTACACCTGCAGGCTTTGTTCTTACAACTGTGTGACGAAAGGCGACATGGACCGACACTGTGTCACAAAGAAGCACCTTAAACGCATGGAGGATGCTAGCAGCGATGGCCAAGTGGACCTGGATACGTCAGTGCAGGTCGTGAGTACAGAGTCAGGCTCTCAGGCCAGCGAGGGTGAGGCTCTACATCAGAATAGTCCAGTCAGTGGAGGGTCCAAAGGAGAGGGAGGGGCCACGGACAAAGAAGGAGAGCTGTCGCAAGACGACGACAAAGCACAAGTTAGCAGCCCGAAAAAGAGCAAGTACGACTTGGTCAACTCCTGCAGCCATTGCAAGTTCGTAGCTCATTCGATTCCCTCCCTCGACCTCCACGTGAAGAGGAGACACACCCGGGACTTTGAGTTTGTGTGCCTGGCGTGCAGCTACTATGCGGTCACGCGCCGAGAGATGTCTCGCCACGCCTCCACGGACAAGCATAAGCAGAAGAGTGAGGTCTACCTAGAGAACCTGGAGAGCTTCGTGGCGAAAGACCTGGCGCAGCCGGAGGAGGAGGCCACAGAGCTGGGGAACAGAGCTGACCCTGATGGTGACAACAATGCTCGCACTGAGGATCCTTCCCTTTCAGTGCCGCCTGACACAGACATGGAGCAGCCCACTAACACAGACACAACTACAGACCAGCCTAACATTATAGACACAGACCAACCCACAGACACAGATACAGACCAGCCCAACAACACRGACACAGACCAGCTCCCTATCATCGATGCAGAGCAACCCACAGACACAGATGCAGACCAACCCACAGACACAGACCAGCCCAACAACACAGACACAGACCAGCCTCCTATCATCGATGCAGAGCAACCCACAGACACAGATGCAGACCAACCTACAGACACAGACCAGCCCAACGACACAGACAAGGACCAGCCCCCTTGCACTGATACAGACCAACCCACTAACACAGATACAGACCAATCCAAATACATAGACCAGCCCAACATCACTGACATAAACCAGCCCAACATCACAGACACAGACCAGCCTCCTATCACCGATACAGAGCAACCCACAGACCCAGCTACAGACCAGCCCACATACACCGAGCATGTTACCACTAACCCCACACAGACTTCTGACGTTTTGAGCAACGAGCATGCAACCCCAATAGTGGAAGTTAGTGGCACTGTTGTTGAGGAAAACATGGAGATCCAGGTGGCTGGTGAGGCGTCCGGTGGTGGCTCGGAACAAACCAGCAACGAAGCCCCAGGTACAATTGAGCCTCAGGAAGCACCAGCAGAAATCACCATAACACCGCCYGAGGAAGGCCAGAAGGAAGGGGCCGAGGCGGAGCCAGAGCCAGTCTGTTCCGACGACGACGTTGAGATGGCAGATGAGAAACCTGACATCTCTTACCCAGAGAAACAGCTCACCAGGGCGCTGCCGTTCGACGCTTGCATCGTACCTCTCAAGTCCTTGACTGAAGCYGAGCTGGCTTTGCATGAAGAACGCATGGCTCACTCTGTTGAGGGCCACTCTGGCCCGGCTGTAAGTGGCCTGGCCGGGGCAGGCAGTTTTCAGAAGATCAAAAGAACCAAACCTGTAGGGGCTTCAGGTCTGTCCAAGGGGTTAACTCCCAACCCCCGCATCCGCTGCGAGGACTGTGGCTTCATGGCGGACGGCATGAGCGGCCTCAATGTGCACATCTCCATGAAGCACCCGTCCAAGGAGAAGCACTTCCACTGCATGCTGTGCGGCAAGTCCTTCTACACGGAGAGCAACCTGCACCAGCAYCTGACCAGCGCCGCYCACCTGCGCAACGAGCAGGCCAGCATCGAGGAGCTTCCGGAGGGCGGCGCCACCTTCAAGTGCGTGAAGTGCACGGACCCGTTCGAGACGGAGCAGGAGCTGTTCGTGCACATCAAGGAGAAGCACGAGGAGCTGTTGCGCGAGGTCAACAAGTACGTCCTGGAGGACACGGAGCAGATCAACCGCGAGCGCGAGGAGAACCAGGGCAGCGTGTGCAAGCACTGCGGCAAGGTGTGCAAGAGCAGCAACTCCATGGCCTTCCTGGCGCACATCCGGACACACACAGGTACGTTGTCTCCCAAAACACTTATTTGAAAACCTTCACTGATATAGTTTTTTTAATGATACATATTTCGTTTTTTTACGAGTTATTATAAAGTTATTGATAACTGCATCACTACTATTCATAGGTGTTATTATACAGTGTATTCCCCACTTAGAATTTACCAGCAGTGTCAATCATTGCATGCGTTGGAAATCTTTKAAAAGTTTTGAGATACTGGGGTCCAGCCTATATTAGGGCCAGGCCAGGTATCAGAGGAGAGACATGGTTCGCGTTGGAGAAAAGGAGAAGGTAAAGACTGAGCTGCAGTAGGAGAGATGCTAATGGACTACGGATTAGGATTCCCTGTGCACCGCCTGGTCAAAGACATGTGCGACTCATAATTGATGTGTCCATTACCAAGACTCAGTTGTAATTATAGTCAATAAGTCTCTGTAAATGTGTTAAAGCTCTGGCTAAAAGCATTGGCGACCCAAAGAGAGGTGGGCTAATAATTTAAAATAATCAATGCAGGCGTATTCAAAGCTCTTAATTTCCCTTGTGTGTGTGTGTGTGTGTTTGTATGTGTAATTTGTGTGTGTGTGTGTGTCAGCCTACATGGTGAGCTGATTATCCTCAATCCATTAAGATTTATCTTGTCATTTATAATGCAAATCAGGGTTCGGCTGGTCAGGTCTATGACTGGGGAATGTCCGGCGGGTTAAGAATAGAGGGCGCTCCATTACTCTTCCCTGACCATGTGTATTAATTGCTTTTAAAATCAGCTTAATGTAGGAATGAGAAGTGAGGGCGCCATCAATAAATGCCCTTCTCGGCTTCCTCCCGTCCGTCCCCCTTTCAGCCCAAACTTTAATGGGACTTTAATTGGAGTACAGACAGAGCTCTATGGTCGGGTCTGGGTGGATTATGTGTCTGTGTGTCTGAGGTTGTGTGTGTCTTGTGTCTCTCTCTGTGTGTGTGGAGTGACTGACTAATGGCCGAGGAGTGTTAAGATGTGTGGAGAGTTGACGGAGAGGTTGCCAGTAGCAAAGTCAATGAGAGTGCTGCCACGACGCACTATGGTAGTCCGGTCATGTGGGTCAGAATACTCACATACTCAGGCTGCTGCTTTCTCTAAGTGTGTGCCCTCACCCATCACCGAGACGACATGATTAGGMCTACTTCTGTTTGTGATGACCTCTCAACTTCTAATATAGGGGAAGAGTCACCATGGTCTCACCATTGCGAACTGGTTCAGGTTGGCAAATGGTCTGTTTTGCTGGGATACGTCCTGCTATTGATTATATCCGCAAAATAAAAGCATACAAGCAGAGCAACTAACTGTCTTTACTTTGGCATTCGCCTCATTGTCTCTATGGCTCAACAAAACCACACKTTGTGTTTACGTGGTATGCGGAGAGACACACACACTGTACAGTAAGACTGRATTGCAATTCTGTTTGTYGTACAGTCGAGTAGCCTGAAAGGACGGACAACGTGAATAAGAGAAGGATTATGAGGCCCAATGATCAACATTTTGATGTRTCCTTTGCGGGATATTTGTTGAATCTGTAACATCCGTTTATGAGCCTACTACAGCATTTCACGTTGCCATGTAAACAACACCATTACTCTGGGTCCAGCTGAGGAAAAGTGTTACTTAAGCAAATGAAAACAGTGACACTTTAAGAAGATGTGTTTATCAAAGTCAAGGGCACATTTGGAGGTCTCGATTTGAGTATTGTCGTTATTTTTTTTAGGTGGCTTTTTCGATTTGAATKATCTCTTTTATTTATGAGTTTGCTCATTTTTTTCTGTCGCCTATTTGTAGAATGGTCCTATTTCTTAGCATTTTGACAGCTTATGCAGTTATTATTATTGCTAAGTTCCCTCATAACATTGAGTTATTCTCTCTTTGCATGTGGTCATTTACCGTGTACACTTCTTCCAGTGCTGTGGAGCAGGACTGTGGGGTCCGCCAGTGTTTGGACTGGGAGCACGTCCAGATGGTTTTAATTAAGCCAAGATTTTATTTACTTGATTAATCAGTGAAATCAGGAGATGGTGGGAGGCTGCACGCATATTTGTCAATTTGTCCCCTGAAAAAAAAAGAAGGCTTTTTTGCCAATGAGGATGCAACTGGATTTGCATTTTGAGCTAAATTGGTCACTTTTTCACTTGAGAGAGCTGTCTGACCTTCTGAGGTCTGGGGTGGGTTGAAGTAATGGCCACACACACACATAATCACCACACACACTCTTTCTCTCTAACACAAACACACACACACACACACACACAACACACACACACACACACACACACACACACACACACACACACACACACACACACACACACAATGAGTTTCTGAAGGTGTATAAAAGCTAGTTACAGGAGCTTGGTTTGTATGTGTTGGTCTGGCTGTATGATGTCTGACCAGGCCTCTGTTGATAAAAAAAGTTTATCTTGGGGTGGTAGACAGACATGGATATTATGTTCCCACGATATTTGATTGAATATTCAACCCTGGGGAAAAAAGATGTCCCTTTGAATATGTTTTAAAACGGGGTTTGCCGTTTTCAAAGCGGTATTTCAGGATTTTGGCAACGATGACCTTTATCTAATTCAGATGAACTCGTGGATACCATGTTTATGTCTCAGTGTCCAGTATGAAGGAAGTTAGAGGTAGTTGTGCAAGCTAATGCTAACTAGCGTTAACGCAATGACTAGAAGTCTATGGGTATCTGCTAGCATTGCCAAAATCCTGAAGTATCCCTTTAACATTCCGAAAATTAGGCTAACAAGTAAGGCTTTAGATATGGGAGAGGTGAGGATGAGGGTGGATAGAGCGAGAGAGAGAGAGGGTTAAACATTGCGGGAGGGTTCTCAAGGAAATGAATTAGTCATTACCCATCTCATCTGGGATGAGGGAGCCACATTGTGGTTGGCAATATTAATTTAACATGCCACTGCATTGATGGTCAATTTCAGTTTCATGGAGGCTGTTTAAGTGGAGTGGTGGTGTATTAATTTGATGAGATGTGGGAAGGGAGGAATACCACATCTCTCTCCTCCTGCCATGTCTCATACTCACTCACACAGCCATCTGGCCAGATCCTCTCCCTCTACGCCTGTCTCTTGCYTCACCTCGGCTTGGGCGCGTGTCCGTGTGTCTGTGTGTGTGGGCGTGTGTGTATTTGTATGTTTGTTTTGGGTGCGCATCATAGGGGTGTGTGTGTCGAGGCTAAATGAAGAGGCCCGATTCACCGGCGCTCATGTGTTAACGCCCCTCCCTCGTCTGTTTGCAGACCTTGTTAGCACGCGCTTGCCTTTCAATCTTCGTTACAAGCTTAAAATTCAACGTGTCGTACTTCCAGCTCGCGGCAAGTGAACCGTGTATGAACGAATTAGTAATCTACACAAAGTGCTTAATCAAATCAGCGGCTGCCCCTGAAATAAATATTGAATACCCTTGAATGAGTAGATGTGTCCACACTTTTGACTGGTACTGTAAAAGAAAACAACAAGCTCTCTACAGTGAGTACATGGCTTTTCTCTCCTTCAATCTCCTCTCTATCTTTCCCCGTCACTCTCTCCATCTCTCTCTTACCTACTCTTCCTTCCTTTGCTTCTGGATGCATAAATTGGATACCAAAGGTCAGGCAGAATACGTAAATCAATTTTGTGTGCACTCACTACCACGTTCCATCATTAAAAGCGTTAATCACTCTGCCTGGCTTTGCACGGAGGTTTCCTTCTAATCATTGTCATTAATAAATGGGGAGGGTGGGGTGGCGCTGGCGTTTGAGAGAGGGGCACAGTCTCTGCCCGCCATTTGTCATTTAAGAGCAGCAGAACGAGAGAGGGGGCTGCTATGGATCGTCAGCGCCCATGATGGCTAGAAGGGACACCACACCCTAGGCTAATAGAAACACACTGACTGGGGAAGGCCTATTCAATCAAACAAGCGCTGCAGCATGCCACAGAATAGTACTGCAGACAGACTAGGGCCAGGTCCCATGCAGACAGACTAGGGCCAGGTCCATGCAGACAGACTAGGGCCAGGTCTCATGCAGACAGACTAGGGCAGGTCCCATGCAGACAGACTAGGGCCAGGTTCCATGCAGACAGACTAGGGCCAGGTCTCATGCAGACAGACTAGAGGCCAGGTCCCATGCAGACAGACTAGGCCAGGTCCATGCAGACAGACTAGGGCCAGGTCTCATGCAGACAGACTAGGGACAGGTCCCATGCAGACAGACTAGAGCCAGGTCCCATGAGACAGACTAGGGCCAGGCTCATGCAGACAGACTAGGGCCAGGTCCCATGCAGACAGACTAGGGCCAGGTCCATGCAGACAGGCTAGGGCCAGGTCCCATGCAGACAGACTAGAGCTGCAGTTCTCCAGTATGACAACCAATCTGACTGGGAACCTCCTATAAATACTCGCTATGCATTTTTTTTTTTTTTTT
>NC_036845.1:17230109-17231758 GCF_002910315.2 Salvelinus sp. IW2-2015
GTCTGTCTGCATGGGACCTGGCCCTAGTCTGTCTGCATGAGACCTGGCCCTAGTCTGTCTGCATGGGACCTGGCCCTAGTCTGTCTGCATGGGACCTGGCCCTAGTCTGTCTGCAGTACTATTCTGTGGCATGCTGCAGCGCTTGTTTGATTGAATAGGCCTTCCCCAGTCAGTGTGTTYTATTAGCCTAGGGTGTGGTGTCCCTTCTAGCCATCATGGGCGCTGACGATCCATAGCAGCCCCCTCTCTCGYTCTGCTGCTCTTAAATGACAAATGGCGGGCAGARACTGTGCCCCTCTCTCAAACGCCAGCGCCACCCCACCCTCCCCATTTATTAATGACAATGATTAGAAGGAAACCTCCGTGCAAAGCCAGGCAGAGTGATTAACGCTTTTAATGATGGAACGTGGTAGTGAGTGCACACAAAATTGATTTACGTATTCTGCCTGACCTTTGGTATCCAATTTATGCATCCAGAAGCAAAGGAAGGAAGAGTAGGTAAGAGAGAGATGGAGAGAGTGACGGGGAAAGATAGAGAGGAGATTGAAGGAGAGAAAAGCCATGTACTCACTGTAGGAGCTTGTGTTTTYTTTTACAGTACCAGTCAAAAGTKTGGACACAYCTACTCATTCAAGGGTATTTCTTTATTTGTACTATTTTCTACATTGTAGAATAATAGTGAAGACATCAAAACTATGTAATAACACATGGAATCATGTAGTAACCCAAAACATATTTTAGATTTTTGATTCTTCAAAGTAGCCACCCTTTGCCTTGATGACAGCTTTGCACACTTTTGGCATTCTCTCAACCATCTTATTTCATAGTTTTGATGTATGTCCTGGACTCAGGCCGTCTGGTKGTTTTACAGTCAATCTTGGGCAGTAAAGTGGTACAGTAGCTGTTAACAATATTCCAGATTTCAACAACCTGCCTAACAACAAGAATTCACCACGTCATCGTTCACAGTGTCACCATCTCTGCAATTKKGCAAAGATCTTTCTGTTTGAATGTTATTAAAGAATGTCCCCTCCCACTGCATTATAGCTCTTCTCTACCTTCACCCCTACGTCTACAACCACTCCTTTCTTTTTATTATACTGTTTATAATCATTTGTGTATTTTTTCCAATACATAAAGTAGGATAAATTGACTTCACTTATTGTTCTGCAGGATCGAAGCCGTTCAAGTGCAAAATCTGCAGCTTTGCCACCGCCCAGCTGGGTGACGCCAGGAACCACGTGAAGAGACATCTGGGCATGAGAGAGTACAAGTGCCACATCTGTGGGTGAGTACCACAGTCAGTGACTAGTCACTACCTTTTTAACTGGGGATGCCCGGGTTGTGTTCGTTAAGTTCCAAACGGAAGAAAAAAGGTCCTAAACGGAATGAAACGGCAAGGTACTATCTGAACTTAAGAAGAAACGCTTGTTTTCCTTTTACGTTGCTACGGTCTTATTGGGGTTTTAAGTMATTTTTTKGCCATTTAGGTTGGATCACAAGAAAAATACCCTCTTGCTCGGCAAACCATTATTTCCTCTCTTATTGTGATACGTTTCAATACAATCTGTCATATCTCACCATAGTCAACATTATAGCGCAACAGCGCAGGGCTAAGCCCATAAACTCAAGGTAAAATGCTTCTGCGT
>NC_036845.1:17231858-17235155 GCF_002910315.2 Salvelinus sp. IW2-2015
TCCAATAGGACGAAAGAGTACCTACCAGGAGACGAACTGAAGCAAACAGCCAATGAGCTGGTCGCAAAGGTCAATGACCCCAAGTTACAGAACACTGAGGTGTGTGTGTTTCCGTGTCGCGTGTGTTTCATACTTTTTTTTTCTTTTCTACATATCTATCCCCATACCCTTTCCCCATTCTTTGCCCATCGAAGTAATGTAGCTTTGTAATAACAGGATCATTGTAGTTGTAGCCGTTTCTTTTGAAGTGTTTAGTGAGACACACTTCTTTGTAGTCAATTAGACATCAAAATGTTCCATGGGAAAGCATTTTGCAGTGATGGACCGTAGTAGCATAGTGACTCTTTACAACCTGGTCTTCAGAACTGTTTGTGTGGTATCCAACTCCCCTGTCATTATTTGGGATTTGGCTAAAGCACAAACTGATTTAATGACCAGTCTAGGTCCATTAGCCATAGCCATAATGGTTATTGTGTCATTGTTATGTTGTTGTTGTTGTGTTGCACTGTAGTTCCTGCGGTTCATTAGGCAGATTGGCGAGGGCAGTGTCACAGTGGAGGACAGAGCAGGCAAACAGCACACAGATAGAGCTCAGGCCAAGGAGGCTCAGAACTGGGCCTCCAACCTCAACCAGGTAGGAGCCAACTTCCATTGAAGACACAAGGGGAAGGGTGCAACTGTCAACCTACAGGGAGCCATCTTGGCTCAAACTTCCTCATTTTGTGCCTCATGACCCCCCTCACGTCCCAGTATTTGGTGCAGACCCCTGCAACTGTTACTAACTACATAACCAAGTTATGGCCATGAACTTTTCTGTATGTGAGCCTTGCACTAAGCTGTACAATGTATAATTTGGAAAAGGTATATGTAGAAATAATTTATTGTGGAAAAGAGCGCATTGTCCTTTCTATACATGCGATTTCTATATGCCGACTTCTGCCAATGAAAATTATCATAGCTGTTCCCGTCTTGAATCAGACTTCCAGTTCCCCTTGTGAAGTGAAGTCGTATGTTGACAGGGTTGGGGCAAATMATTTTTCAATTCAGGTAGGGGATTGAAAAATAATAATAGGCATTTTWGTATTGTTTTCATCATGAATTGAATTCCAAGTCACTTCCTGAATTAGACCCCAGCCCTGGTGTTTACCATTGAGTATGTAGTCATAGGAGTTCTCATTAACTGTGACATCTACTTTTCCCCCTTTGACCCTGCCGTGAACTCTTGGCTTTCCCCTCCTTCGATTAACAACCCCCATTCATTTGTATCAAATGAAAACTCCTCCGTCCTCACCCCTCCCAAAACAAAAACCCAACGCCTCACACCTGCTACAAAACAATCACGCCTCCCCCCGTTCTCCGCTCCCTGGTTGCCATAGTTCCTGGAGGAGACTGGGGGAGGGACTTTACCCGTGACAACCCAAGAGTGGGATCAGAAGATTGCTAAGGCTAAACAGGCACATCAATGGGCTTCTGTGACCCCTGACGCCATGGCAACACTGCCCAGTGGCTCCGCAACCGGCTTTCTGTCAAGAAAGTTGCGTTGAGCTGATTATATTTTTCATCCGCCTTTTTTTGCGGCAGTTGGAAAGCTGTCTTTGGTGGCAGAATGTTGTGCCCACTGTAGTTTTTCCCGTAGTTTCTTAGCACTTTGTAAACCCAAGGAAGATGCATTGTTTTTGCTGATTAAACTTGCATTTAGATTATAGCGACTACTTTTAGAGAAGTAGTAAAAAGTACCTGCACTAAAGGTGAGTACATTGTAGGGGAGAAAGGGACTGGGAGAATGGGTGTGGTTCTCTGATTTGTTTTGCTTCTTTCCATTCCTTTATCTTGTCTTCCTCTCATCCTTCTTCCCCATCTTTTTCTGCTTCTCCTTTACTGTCACAACCTCAACGTCCCACTTTAAGTGTTGTTATAGAGTTATGAACAACTTGGTGTCCACATCTGCCATTGCTACCTCTTCTTTCCTGTTCAGGTCTCAGTGGAGTCAGCGGAATCATGGGTAGATGAGTTTGCCACTGCAGGTCCAGATTTCCAGCAAGCTAAGGCTGCTGTGGGGGTAAGAGATGCAGGACAATACAATAGGAAAGATAACAGAATAATTATCATAAATGTCTTTTTAAACATCTTCCAAATTGTATCTATCAAGAATAAATCCAGCCTATGCCCAAATCAATTCATTATGCCCTAATCTTCACATGACTGTGCAAGGGTGCAGCCATTGGTAAGCCTGGGAGGGCATAGGCCCACCCACTTGGGAGCCAGACCCACCCACTGGGGAGCCAGGCCCAGCCAATCAGAAGGAGTTTTTCCCAACAAAAGGGCTTCTATTACAAACAGAAATAGTCCTCATCACTCCCTCAGACGATCCCGCAGGTGAAGAAGCCGGATGTGGAGGTCCTAGCCTGGCGTGGTTACGCGTGGTCTGCGGATGTGAGGCCGGTTGGACGCACTGCCAAATTCTCTAAAATGATGTTGGAGAAGGCTTATGGTAGAGAAATGAACATTCAATTATCTGGCAACAGCTCTGGTGGACATTGCTGCAGTCAGCATGCCAATTGCACGCTCCCTCAACTTGA
Organism: Salvelinus sp. IW2-2015; assembly: GCF_002910315.2. Lineage (NCBI taxonomy): Eukaryota > Metazoa > Chordata > Actinopteri > Salmoniformes > Salmonidae > Salvelinus > Salvelinus sp. IW2-2015. The sequence goes on from NC_036845.1 coordinate 17,234,438, forward strand.
GACATCTGTCGTGTTGTGTGACAAAACTGCACATTTTAGTGGCTTTTTATTGTCCCCAGCACAAGGTGTAATGATCATGCTGTTTAATCAGCTTCTTGATAAGCCACACCTGTTAGGGGGATGGATTATCTTGGCAAAGGAGGGAGACATACTCACTAACAGAGGTGTAAACACATTTTTGCACAACATTTGAAAGAAATAAGCTTTGTGCGTATGGAAAGGTTCTGGGATCTTTTATTTCAGCTCATGAAACATGGGACCAACACTACATGTTTCATTTATATTTGTGTTCAGTATATATTAAGCTCTTTACATATACTATATTTCACTAATAATGCCATTGCACATTTTCACTTCACACATCAGGTAATTACATTGGCTTAAAGTACACTGTATATAGAACCTTTATCAAAGTTCACATTGACCCTTGGGCATCCCCTAAAAATAGTGGTTTGGACCAATGTTAATGTTAGGGGGATTCCCACAGCAACTGGTATGATGGTGATGCCCAGCACCTCCATCATTTGACCCCTGACTTTGACATTGTGACTGTTCCTCTGTATCAGAGCGACTTGGACTTCTGGGAGAAGCTGCAGCAGGAGTGGGAGGAGATGGCCAAGAGAGATGCAGAAAGTCACCCCTGGCTCTCCGATTTTGACCAGATGCTCAGCAGCTCCTACGACAAGGTACTTGACATAGCTTCCTATCCACCTGTGGA
>NC_036845.1:17235180-17251468 GCF_002910315.2 Salvelinus sp. IW2-2015
TAAGGGGTGGTTGGAGGGCAGTAGGAGGCAACTCTTTTAACTCTGGTCTAAACATTTTTATCCATGGCAACTTTATCGTAAGAGTAGGGGTGTTAACCCCGGTGTCCATGGGCCGCCTAATCCAACCCCAGCTTCCAACTGGCTTCATTCACCCACCTCCTCTCCCCCCTCAGTCAACTTTCCTGGTTAAAATAAGGGTTAGTTTAAAGTTAAAGATAGTTTGCTTTCATTTCAACAATGAATAAGTTCAAGCATTTTCTGTCCAGGCAAAGGAAATTGCCTTGTTTGTTTGCTAAGTTGCTGTTCATAGATTTACTCTCTTCTTTTTCTTCCCTCCCTTTCTTTTCTCCCCTCGCTCTCCTCACCCCCTCCAGGGGTACCAGTTTGAGGAGGACAACCCTACAGTCGCCATACCCAGGACCGCCCTTGCTGAGGGGGTGAGGAGGATGAGGCCAGGGGACATCCCTTGGGGCCGTGCGCCTGTTTGAGAGCGCGTACAGAGAGAACCAGACACACAGCTGGTGAGACCACTCATAATTAATAATAATAACTCTGATATAATAGTATCTCAAGGTGAAATTTTTCTGGCTAACAAGCGCTGGGACTAAGGGATTCTTTCCTACCGCTGTAGCATTAGTGGGTGAGGTAAAGAGAATAAGCATCTCTCACACTTTTTTCCCCCTTCTTTTTTTTAGGCATGGCCAATATCTGGGATCCTGTCAGGCAGAGAACGAACAAGAAGTTTGCAAAGCCATCAGTGCCCTCCGCGGTAAAGAGTGGAATAGCAGCCTCACTACTGGAGAGAAGTCCCTCCACGTGTGTCCCTCACGCTACTTTGGGTACAAAAGTAGTGCACTATATAGAGCAGGGTTGTCAAACTATTTCATCGGGACCGCTATCTGTCTTCAACAAGGTTCGAGGGCACACTGAAAATGTGTTATTTCTTGCTGGTCAAAATGTGCAAAAACTTTCCTGTTCATGTTTTTTTAAAATGTTTTTTTTGCTCCTGATTACTAGCTTTTGTTTCGGTGATTGTTAGCAGCTGGCAGAGGTGAGGAATTGTATAAATTAGTCCATTTCATATACTGAGCAACGAAGTTTCAACAGGTTTTTTACTCGAGTTACAGTTCATATAAGGAAAGTCAGCTCAATTGAAATAAATTCCATTAGGCCCTAATCTTATGGATTTCACATGACTGGGCATGGGGTGTAGCCAATGGGTGGGCCTGGGAGGGCGTAGTCCCACCCACTTGGGAGCCAGGCTGCCCAATCTGTAAGGAGTTTTTTTCCCACAAAAAGGGCTTTATTACAGAACAAAAATAGCTCCTCATTCATCAGCTTGTCCGGTGGTGTCTGATAGATCAGAGATCCGCACCGGTGAAGATAGCATGGATTTTTGGAGGCCTGGGGGCTGGGATGGTTACACGTGGTCTGCGGTTGTCAGGACAGGTTGGACATACTGTCAAATTCCTCTAAAATAACGTTTGGAGCGGCTTATGGTAGAGAATTATCATTTAAATTCTCTGTAAAAGCTCTGGTGGACATTCTGCAGTCCGCATGCAATGCGACGTTCGATCAACTTGAGACATTTTGTGTATTTGTGTTGTGTGACAAAATTTCACATTTTTAGAGTGGCCTTTATTGGTCCCAGCCACAACATGCACCTGTGTAGATGATCAGTGATTGGAAAAAGTACCCAATTGTCATACTTGAGTAAAAGTAAAGATACTTAATAGAAACTGACTCAAGTAAAAGTTGAGTCACCCGGCAGTAAAATCTACTTGAGTAATAAGTCACAATATACCTTTAAGGTATCAAAAGTTAGTCCTAAATCATTTAATGTTCTTATATTAACCAAACACACCAGCACCATTTTAAATTTTTTTTAAATTTTTAATTACGGATAGCCGGGGCACACTCCAACTCAGTACATTAATCTACAAACAAGCAATGTGTTTTAGTGAGTCCCCTAAAATCAGAGGCAGGTAGAGATGACCAGGGATGGTTCTCGTGATAAGTTGTTGAATTAGACAATTTTCACTGTCCTGCAATAGGCAGATTCCTCTGTCCAGTGTTGCTTCTTTTTCCCATCTTAATCTTTTTCCCTTTTATTGGCCGGTCTGAGATTATGGCTTTTTTCTTTGGCAACTGCCTAGCAAGCCAGCCCATCCCCGCGCCAGTGCCCTTTCTCGCCTGCTTCCGCGATGTTGACGGCTCCCTCGCGCTGCCTTCTCTCGCCGCGCGTTCACTTCGATCCTCCTACATCAAACGTCCTCCGCCAGTCCTGAACGCCTACTCTGTGAGCGCCGTCCTCTCTCTCACACTTCACCGCACCACTCCCTAATCCCTGACTCTCGTCCCTCCGCCTGGTGCCTCAGTTTTGTGCACCGGGCCTCCCCACTCCTCTTTCTTTCCTCTCTCGGCTCTACCCGCACGCAAGCGTTTGCTGCTGTTCCTGTGCCCAAGCGGCAGTACCCGTCCACCCCAGCCGCCTTGTCCCCCCGGCCAGATCCCTTCACCCACGCCTTTCCCTTCCCGGCACATCCCTCCTCCTCCTGCGACTCCGCACATCCAGCCCTTCTCTCCTCCTCCACCGCCCACAAGCACCTCAGATTCTGACGAGTTTCAGAAGAGAAGGTCTTCTCGTTGTCTGGCCATCTTTTGCAGCGCTCACACTCAACCTACCAAATGCTCGATACAAAAAAGAACTAACACAGAAATAACTAACAATCTAAAGAAGGCCAGTTTTATTGTCTTCTTTATTCAGGTCTAACACTGTTTCAAGTGTTGCTAGACATAATTAAGCAAAAAAAAGGGTTTTCTTAAAGTATGATCAATTAGGCTTTTTTAAAATGATAAGACTTGGATTAGCTAACAACGTGCCATTGACACAGGAGTGGAGTGGGTTGGCTGATGAGATGGGGGGGCGCGCTGGGGCCTGTGGGGGGAAGGCAGGGGGCGCGCGGATGGTGGAGAGTGATGGTGGCCGGGGTGTAAGGAGAAGGAGTCTGGCGCTGGTGGGTGGGTGTGGGGAAAGAGGCGCGCGTGTGAAGCGCGGAGGAGGTGAGGTCGATGGGGTGTGAGGCCCGGAGCAGGTTGGAGGGACGAGAGGTGGTGTTAGTTTCTATCTGTATTATTTCTGTATTTCAATGTTTTGACTCGTTTTTTATATTGGACATAAAGAATTAGCTTTTCTTTCAAAAACAGGGCACATTTTTTCAAGTGACCCCAAACTTTTTGAACGGTAGTGTGTGTGGTGTGTGCGCACAAAGCTGTCATCAAGGCATGGGTGGCTACTTTGAGGGAATCTCCAACTCCCTACATACTCACTCCCTTTTGCATCTCTGTCTCCCTCAACTTCTTCTTGGTTCCGACTCCACACCCCTCTCCCTCGTCCTTTACTCATTGCTGGCTCTCACTTCCTTCTTCCATCCAGTCTCCTCCTCGGACTTGCCTCTTCACATCTTCTCTCTTTATTCCCCTACCCAATACTCACGACCAAATGCACGTCAAACCCACATACACCGCACACAAACCCCTTCGAATGAAAAAAAGAAGAAAGATGTTAAACCACCCATGAGCCGGCATTGAATTGGGTTTGTGATGTCCTGACACCCTGAATAGAGAAAAAGGGTGCCTTTTGGGACGTAGCTCCTAGTGTGACATTAAGAGTAATGTCACGAAGGTTGTACTTATTTTTGATTTTGAATACATGTTTATGTGTGGCTTGATACAAAGCTGCTATGATAAGCATGAACTTGGGTGCAAAATAGGAAGTCCTTGAAGTTACATGATGCCTGTTGAGGACTTGTTGCCTTTTGGTGTTGGCTGACAAAAATTTCTCATTTTTTTCTCTCTCTTTCTTGTTCTCTCTGTTCTTGCTCTCTTTTCTTCTCTCGCCGTTAGATCTGCATGAGTTGAAGAAGGAACAATCCCTGACCGCTCTGATGGCACTGGCCGTCAGTTTTGCCCAAACGGATCGCTGCACAGGCTAGGCCTGTGAGACCTTTGGCGCGATTGGCTGAGGCAACCCGGCGTAAAAACCGGTCCAGTTCCTGGAGTCAGAGTGAGGGAGGAGAGAGGACGGAGGGACCAGAGCGCGGAAGGATTTGGCTCACTGGCTGCCGAGTGAGTTTGACTATTTCATATGTGTAAATGTGGTGTGCATGTATATTCAAAATAGTCTTTAGAACTCCAATCAATATAATCCACCCATGAAATGCTAATATCAATCAGGAGGGTGTGCTGGCTGTTATTTTCTCAATGTTTTATATTGTTACTAAAACATGGATTCTCTATTCTGTTGGCTTTAAAATATTGGTATATTTTCATCTTTGTTAAATCTTCTTTCTCTCTTCTCTCTTTTTCCCCATCTCTTGGTTGCTTCCTTTCCTCCTTTACTTCTCTATGATCTTTTTTGTTTACATGTAGGTGCAGTCCTGTTCTCATGTGCGGCGTAAACCTTCTGACTCGTCGCCGCTGTCGACCCTTCAGTCTTTATCATGTGTCGGCCTGGGACGTCCCTCTTCAAATCTGAGCGAGCCCGGCGGCAGTATGACAACGCGCCCGTGCGCCACCTCTGTTCCTTCACACCCCCGCGGCCCCTCTCTCGTCAACCCCGGGGGGGGGGGGGGGCGCGCGGGACGGGAGGGGTACAGGGCGGTCGTAGGGGGGGGTTAGCGCCTGTCCCTTTTGGCAGAAAAGCATCCCCAAAGTAACTGATCGTTTCCACCTCATGCTTAACGGTTGGGATGGTGTTCTTGGGGTTGTACTCATCTTCTTCTTCCTCAAAACAGCGAGTGAGTTTTAGACCAAAAAGCTCTATTCTTTGTCTCATCAGACACATGGGACCTTCTCCCATTCCTCCTCTGGATCATCCAGATGGTCATTGGCAAACTCTCAGACGGGCCTGGACATGCGCTGGCTTGAGCAGGGGGACTTGTCGTGCACTACAGGATTTTATCATGACGGCGGTAGTTGTGTAGCTAAAGGTTTTCTTTGAGACTGTGGGTCCCCGCTCTCTTCAGGTCATTGACCAGGTCCTGCCGTGTAGTTTGGGCTGATCCTCACCTTCCTCATGATCATTGAGCCCCACGAGGTGAAGATCGCTTGCATGGAGCCCCAGACCGAGGGTGAATTGACCGTTATCTTGAACTTCTTCATTTCTAATATTCGCAACAGTTGGGTTGCTTCTCACCAAGCTGCTTGCCTATTGTCCTGTAGCCCATCCGCCTTGTGCAGGTCCTAACAATTTTATCCCTGATGTCTTACACGCTCTCTGGTCTGGCATTGTGGAGAGGTTGGAGTTCTTTTGATTGAGTGTGTGGACAGGTGGTCTTTTTATACAGGTAACGAGTTCATAACAGGTGCAGTTATACAGGTAATGAGTGGGAGAAAGGAAGGGCTTCTTAAAGAAAACTAACAGGTCTGTGGAGCTGGAATTCTTACTGGTTGGTAAGCGTGATCAAATACTTATGTCATGCCAATGAAATGCAAATTAATTACTTAAAAATCATACAAATGGTGATTTTTTCTGGATTTTTTGTTTTAGATTCGCGTCTCTCACAGTTGAAGTGTACCTATGAATAACAAATTACAGACCTTACATGCTTTTATAAGTAGGAAAACTGCCAAATCGTCAGTGTATCAAAATACTTGTTCTCCCCACTGTATATATATTCTTTCTATTACCGTTGATGTTGTACATGGAGAAGCGGTTGCAGAAGTTAGCCATGTTGGTCTCCTGTCCTGAGAGGGCTTTCTGAGGGGCCTTCTGGACTGTCTCTGTGAAGCCATCGATCTAGATTCTGTACAGGGGACAGATTCAGCATAGAGACTCTGTACGGGGGACAGATTCCATCATCTAGACTCTGTACAGGGGACAGATTCACATCAGAGATCTGTACAGGGACAGATTCACAATCATCTAGACTCTGTAACAGGGGACAGATTCACATATCTAGACTCTGTACCGGGGACAAGATTCACATCATCTAGATCTGTTACAGGGGGCAGATTCCATCAGAGACTCTGTAACAGGGGACAGATTCCACATCATCTAGACTCTGTCAGGGGACAGATGTCAATCATCTAAGATTCTGTACAGGGGGACAGATTCAAATCAGAGACTCGTACAGGGTGACAGATTCACATCATCTAGACTTGTCAGGGGACAGATTCCACTCAGAGACTCTGTACAGGGGACAGTTCACATCAAATCTAGACTCTGTACAGGGGGACAGATTCACATCATCTAGACTCTGTATCAGGGGGACAGATTCACATCATCTAGACCTCTGTACAGGGGAGGACAGATTCACATCAATCTAGATCGTGTACAGTGGGGACAGTTCACATCTCTAGACTCTGTAGCAGGGGACAGATTCACATCATCAGAACCTCTTTTTTGGGGGTAACAGGGGACAGATTCCACATCATCTAGACTCTGTACAGGGGAAGATTACAATCATCTAGACTGTGTACAGCGGGGAACAGATTCACATCATCTAGACTCTGTACAGGGGGACAGATTTCCATGCATCTATGACTCTGTACGGGGGACAGATTCCACATCAAGAGACTCTGTACAGGGGGACAGATTACATCAGAGACTCTGTAACCAGGGGGACAGATTCACATCAGAGACTCTGTACAGGGGACAGATTCACATCATCTAGACTCTGAACAGGGGACAGTATTCAACATCATCTAGACTCTGTCAGGGGACAGATTCACCATCAGAGACTCTGTAGGGACAGATTCACTCATCTAGACTCTGTAACAGGGACAGATTCCCATTCATCTAGACTCTGTACAGGGGGACATTCACATCATCTAGACTCTGAACAGGGACAGATTCACATCATCTACGAACTCTGCTTACATTGGCGACAGACAGAGTCAATTCCTACTCATATCATCTAATGACTTCGGTTGTCATTACAAGGTGTGGACTCTAGATGGAATAGTCTTAGACCTACTCGCTCACTCTGATGGGCTATAGGATATCATACATCATAGGTCTAGACTTCGATTTTATACTCATGTGCAGAAACATGATATATTCAACGCTCATGTCATCTAAGAACTTCTTGCTAAACAGGGGACAGATATTTTCTCACGATCATCTAAAGTACATATCTGTGTACACTGCGCGGCACATGTACTTCTCTCGCAGTATCTAAGTACTCTCTTGTGCAATCTGGGGAGTACAAAGTTTCCAGAATCATTCACATCTTAGCAGAATATTCGGGTACATGGCGCGATGGCCGACTATGATTTCACAATGCTAATCTACGATCTCCTGGTATACGATGCGCGAGCACATTGTATTTCTACATTATTTCATTACACGGCTGTGACAGTGTGGAGGAGTAACTGGTTACACACCATATAAAGAATCTCGCTCGTTACAAAAGGGGAACAGAGACTCACTATACTCCTAGATCCCTGTAAACCGCGGGAGAGATCTCTAGCCATCATCTTAGGTTCACTCTTCGTCACTCACACCGTATCCGGGACCTGGAGATCTTACACCACTTATCTAATTCTCTACGAAGTCTAATGCTCCACAGACGCGCGTATACAGTATCTTCACAATAAACTCTAGACCAGCTACCCCTCCTCACATCGCTGGCAGATCACATCATCTGACTCGTTGTCACTACGCACTGTGTGTGATCAGCCTATGTCGCACTAGAATATTAAGATAACGGAAATCGTTCATGTGAAAGTTCAGGGAGAATAAAGATATTTACACAGATAATTACTAGACTCATGTATCAGTAGGGACCGATTTCTAGCATAAAGAGACTCTGTTTTAGCAGGGGTGATCGATGATTTCACGAGTGTGCTATTCTTAGACATACGCTTGGAATGAACTATGTGTGTGCTTATCAAGGAATTGCAATGTCATCTTGTATGACTCATGTTACAGTGGGGACAGATTTGATCAGATCCTATATAGACTTTCTGGTTTACTACGCCTGGTGGGAACACTGTTTGTCTCACAATTCATCATCTAGAATCTTCTTGTCAGGGACAGGATGATTCGACCTTATTCTGACTTCTGTACAGGGGACAGATACTGTTTCTAGCTATTCACGATATCTATTCGCTAACTCGTATACATACGGCAGGACTCGGGTAATATACACATATAGATCAATGAAGAGCTAGTCGCACGCTGGGTTTAGCACAACATGGTTTGGGATCTATGCGACTCAGTCAACAGCAGTCATCTAGACTCTCTGCTGCTACAGTGGGGACACAGCAATGTTAATACATTCTACGATCTTTCTTGTGTAAACTGGAAGATATCTCACAAGTCAGAGCTACTGAATCCTCTGATAATGGGGTATAGATATCCACGTATACGTAGTAGAGCCATCTGGCAATAAAGGGCGGAGACATGATTCACACTAATCATAATAGTTTCCAGAGAGCACAGAGATTTGGAGCATGCAGAATGTTGGCACCACTCCATGAGACTCCTGCTAAACCAGGGATCAGGATGAATCGGAACATCAGATATCTGAGTATCTAGAAAGGTGGATCAGGATGTCGCATGTAAGAAGCACCAGTTGCTAGTCAGTAATGGGAGACGCTATGAGCGAGAGGCTCATAACTATTCGATCTGTCCAGGAGGAAAACAGATTGTCTCTTATCCTTTGGTGTGATCATAATTGTTACAAGATGTGCGTGGAGACTATACAACTCATTAATACATAGTGTACTCAGTGGTACAGTGGGATGAATTTCCGAGATTTATACTAGGAGCATACTGTCGATAAAGGGGTGGACAGATCACATTCAATTTTCTATGCAATATAGTTCATGCAGGGGGACTCATGTTATTTTCACTTCTATCTAGACTGTACAGGGGGACAGATTTCCACATCATCTACGCACTCTGTAACGCCGCGGGGACCAAGATTCCCATCATCTAGTATTTTCTGTATAAAAGGGGAGTCAGATTGTTTCAGCAACTTTCATTCAGTATCGGTTGGAGCTACCGGGGGAACAAGATACTTTCATTGATCTTTCTATACTACAGAGCATCACTCGTCAAGAGTGGAGACTTCAAGGATAGAGTACAGAGAGGATATTAGGAGCATGACGTTGCGAGGGGAGATGGGACTATGATTTTTACGCGTATATCATATCTTCAAGAACTACGCGGTATATCATGTGACGGTACAGTTTCAACATCATTTCCTACCTGAATCTGCAATACAGGACAGCAGGTATCTTACATCCCACCTCCTAGACCTTCCTGCTTTACATATGGTGAGACATGATTTTCCTATATCCATATACTATCAGTATTCATGTATTTCTACGTGGGCGCGTATGAGTAAACTATCCACGCAGACTCTGTACAGGGGGACACGCACGTTTACGACTCATTGATAGCATTGATCCTCTGCTACAGGGGAACACCTGCACTGGCTTCCTGTCTGTGATTGTTTTTCCTTTTTTTCACAAGACACTAAAACTACCACCTCTTGAACTATTTTACTCAGCTCACCTGTTTGTGGCAATGAACAGAATGTACTCTCTCTCTTTCTCACTCTTGTCCTTTACGGCGCTGTGCTGGGGAGTCTGAGGTGAGCTGTTCTCCCTCATCCAGACAGCTGTCTCTGCTCCTCCTTCAAGCTTCTGGGTCCCTTGTTCAGCGTGTATTGTTGTGCTGGTCTGTTTGTCTGGGGTCTTTGCTGTCCTCGAGTGGTGCTGAACAGCTCGAGACAGCAAAAGAGCTGCGCGAGCTTCATTTTCCAGCTTGGCGCATTTCTACCTCGGCATCAATGCAGGAGCAGTGCATTGTGGGACTGGGTTTTCTCAGGACTAAGGGGGACACTCCTCTTGGGGCTGCTCATCTATGGGGTGGGGAGGTGGTCCAAGGATGAGCTTCTTATGCTGTGCCTCTCTTTGATCTTGTAGAAGTCTTAAACTGCAAACTTGTTTGAGGCCAACAATACTGTTCCAGATCTGTACAGGTTGAACATGAACCTTTGTCAAGTGTCAGGGTCTTCGTTGTCCATTATTCTTAGTTTCCCACATACCCACTTTCCATTAACAGAAGGGTAGTGTGCTCTTATAGCACTGTGCCATGCAGGGGATGGTCTGTGAGGAAAATTAAGTGTATGATCCCCGTTTGTAAGAGTAGCAAATAAGTAAGTAGGTTAGTCACAAAATCAAAAGGTTGTAAATGTTCTCATTTTTAAATTTGGTGTTTACGTAATGCTAGAGGGTAGTTTTCTTGTATCAAGTCTGTGTGAAGAAGACTCAGAAATGTATCCTTCTCCTTCTCCTTCTCTCTCAGGACTACCTGGCTGTGGAATAAACTGGGCGCTACCCTGGCCAATGGACAGCCGCAGAGGAGGCTGTTGCCGCTACAGGGAGGGCGCTGGACACTGCAGCCAGGCTTCATCCGCAGTCGGTAACACCTGGGAATCACTGTGGTCAACCTGAGCCACAAGGTGGAGAGAGAGATACAAAAATTCACACAATACGTTTAAACATATATATATTGATATTTGAATCAAAACCACTTAATAATCCTGTGCTTTCTTATGTTGTCAAGGTAAGTTGTGATTAAGTCATAACAGGAGTAGAAATTTGGACTTTAGTTAATGTATTGACTTTGTTCACGAATATAATTATTTTTGCCTTAATCAATCTATTGAATGCACCACAATTGCTATTTCAGAGTTTTGGACCCCGTATTCTCTTTCTGGTTTACAGAGAGGCCGTGGAGCACTTCCTGAAGCCCTGTCCCTGATGCGGCCAAGGCGTCGGGGGATGGGCGGAGACGGTCAGTGCAGCCGGGCCCCGGGGGGCGCCGCAGCCACCATGATAGTCCGAGACAACATCTGGTCCACCCTGCGCATGGGCCTTAGCCATGATGGGAGAGAGCTCGTCATACACGGGCCTCCCCCCGTTCTCCGCTCCCTGGTTGCCATAGTTCCTGGAGGAGACTGGGGGAGGGACTTTACCCKTGACAACCCAAGAGTGGGATCAGAAGCTTGCCAAAGCTAAGGCTAAACAGGCACATCAATGGGCTTCTGTCGTCAGGCAGGTAGGACCCCTGACGCCACGGCAACACTGCCCAGTGGCTCCGCCACCGGCTTTCTGTCAAGAAAGTTGTGTTGAGCTGATGATATTTTTCATCAGCCCTTTTTTACTGTAGTTTGATGGCTGTTTTTAGTGGCAGAATGTTGTGCCCCATGTAGGTTTTCCCGTAGTTTCTTAGCACTTTGTATAAACCCAAGGACGATGCACTGTTTTTGCTGATTTTAAACTTGCATTTAGATTATAGCAATTACTTTTAGAAAAGTAGTAAAGACGACCTGCACTAGAGGTGTATAGATTGTAGGGGAGAAAGGGAGTGGGAGAATGGGTGTGGTTCTCTGATTTGTTTTGCTTCTTTCCATTCCTTTATCTTGTCTTCCTCTTTCACCCCTCTTCGCCATCTTGTTCTGCTTCTCCTTTACTGTCACAACCTCAACATCCCACTTTAAGTGTTGTTATAGAGTTATGGACAACTTGGTGTCCACATCTGCCATTGCTACCTCTTCCTTCCTGTTCAGGTCTCAGTGGAGTCAGCGGAATCATGGGTAGATGAGTTCGCCACAGCAGGTCCAGATTTCCAGCAAGCTAAAGCTGCTGTGGAGGTAAGAGAGATACGATACAATAGGTAAGATAACAGAATAATGACCATAAGTATTTTTAAACATCTTCCAAATTGTATCTATCAAGAATAATTCCAGCCTATGGCCTAACATTCACATAACTGGGCAAGGGTGCAGCTATGGGTGGGCCTGGGAGGGCATAGGCCCACCCTCTTAGGAGCCAGACCCAGCCAATAAAAATGTGTTTTTCCCCACAAAAGGGCTTCTATTACAAACAGAAATACTCCAAAGCACCCCCTCAGACGATCCCGCAGGTGGAGAAGCCGAATGTGGAGGTCCTAGTCTGGCGTGGGTACACGTGGTCAGCGGTTGTGAGGCCGGTTGGACGCACTGCTAAATTCTCTAAAATTACGTTAGAGAAGGCTTATGGTAGAGAAATGAACATTCAATTATCTGGCAACAGCTCTGGTGGACATTCCTGCAGTCAGCATGCAAATTGCACGCTCCCTCAACTTGAGACATCTGTTGTATTGTGTGACACAACTGCACATTTTAGTGGCCTTTTATTGTCCCCAGCACAAGGTGCACCTGTGTAATGATCATGCTGTTTAATCAGCATCTTGATAAGCCACACCTGTCAGGTGGATGGATTTTCTTGGCAAAGGAGGGAGACATGCTCACTAACAGGGATGTAAACACATTTTTGCACAACGTTTGAAAGAAATAAGCCTTTTGTGCGTATGGAACGTTTCTGGGATCTTTTATTTCAGCATCATGAAACATGGGACCAACACTACATGTTGCGTTTATATTTTTGTTCAGTATATATTAAGCTCTTTACATGTACTAATAATGCCATTGCACATTTTCACTTCACACATCAGGTAATTACCATGTATCATTGGCTTAAAGTACACTGTGTATATAGAACCTTTATCAAAGTTCACATTGGCCCTTTGGTCCAAACCACTATTTTTATTGGATGCCAATGTTAACATTAGGGGGATTCCCACAGCAACTGGTATGATGATGATGCCCAGCACCCCCATCATTTGACCCCTGACTTTGACATTGTGATTGTTCCTCTGTATCAGAGCGACGTGGACTTCTGGGAGAAGCTGCAGCAGGAGTGGGAGGAGATGGCCAAGAGAGATGCAGAAAGTCACCCCTGGCTCTCCGATTTTGACCAGATGCTCAGCAGCTCCTACGACAAGGTACTTGACATAGCTTCCTATCCACCTGTGGACGTGGTGTTGGAGGGCCAGTAGGAGGCACTCTGTACTCTGGTCTAAAAAAAAATATATCCCAATGCCCCAGGGCAGTGATTGGGGACATTACTCAGTGTATGGTGCGGTATTTTGGATGGGACGTTAAACAGGTGTTCTGACTCTCTGTGGTCACTAAAGATCCCATGGCACTTATCATAAGAGTAAGGATGTTGGCCTCCAGAGTGGCACAGTGGTCTAAGGCACTGCATCGCAGTGCTAGCTGTGCCACTAGAGATTCTGGGTTTGAGTCCAGGCTCTGTCGCAGCCGGCCACGACCGAGAGACCCATGGGGCGACGCACAATTGGCACAGCGTCGTACGGGTTGGGGGAGGGTTTGGCCAGCAGGGATGTCCTTGTCCCATCGCGCACTAGCGACTCCTGTGGTGGGCTGGGCGCAGTGCACGCTGACACGTTCGCCATGTGTACAGTGTTTCCTCTGACACATTGGTGCGGCTGGCTTCCGGGTTAAGTGGGCATTGTGTCAAGAAGCAGTGCGGCTTGGTTGGGTTGTGTTTCGGAGGACGCACGGCTCTCGACCTTCAGCTCTCCAGAGTCCGTACAGGAGTTGCAGCGATGAGACAAGACTGTAACTACCAATTGGATACCACGAAATTGGTGAGAAAAAGGGGTAAAAAAAAAGAATTTAAAAAATGAGTAGGGATGTTAACCCCGGTGTCCATGGCCACCTAATCAACCCCAGCTTCCAACTGGCTCATTCATCCCCCTCCTCTCCCCTCTAACTCTTCCCCAGGTTGTTGCTGTAAATGAGAATGTGTTCTCAGTCACCTTACCTGGTTAAAATAAGGGTTTGTTTTTAGTTAAGGATAAGTTTAGCCTTCTAGATCACAATGAATATGTTCAGCATTCCTACCTGTCCAGGCTAAAGGAAATCTGCCTTGTCTTGTTTGCTAAGTTGCTGTTCATGATTTAACTCTCTCTCTATTTTTTCCTCCCTTTCTCTTTCCCTCCCTCGCTCTCTCACCCCCTCCAGGGGTACCAGTTTGAGGAGGACAACCCATACCTATCCCACCAGGACCCCCTTGCTGAGGGGGTGAGGAGGATGGAGGCAGGGGACATCCCTGGGGCCGTGCGTCTGTTTGAGAGCGCCGTACAGAGAGAACCAGACAACCAGCTGGTGAGACACTCAGTAATTAATAACTCTGATATAATAATATCTCAAGGTGAAATTATTTCTGGCTAACAAGCGCTGGCGACTAAGGGGGTTCTTTCCTACCCTGTTAGCATTATGTGGGTAAAGAGAACTAAGCACTCTCACACTTTTTTCCTGCTTCTTTTTTTTAGGCATGGCAATATCTGGGAACCTGTCAGGCAGAGAATGAACAAGAGTTTGCAGCCATCAGTGCCCTCYGCAGGTAAAGAGTTTGAATAGCAGCCTCACTAACTGGAGAGAAGTCCCTAGTGTGTCCCAAGTGGCACCCTATTCCCTATATAGGGCACCCATAGGGCTTTGGCCAAAAGTAGTGCACTATATAGAGCAGGGGTGTCAAACTCATGTTGACCCGCATTCTGTCTTCAACAAGGTTCGGAGGGCCACACTGAAAATGTGTTATTTCCTTGCTGTCAAAATGTGCAAAAATCTGTTCATCGTTTTTAGTTTTTTTATGCTCCCTGATTCTAGCTTTTGTTTCGGTGATTGTTAGCAAGCTGGACAGAGTGAGGAAACTGTATGAATGTAGGTCCATTATATACTGAACAAATATATAAACGCAACATGCAACAATTTCAACAGTTTTACTGAGTTACAGTTCATATAAGGAAATCAGTCAATTGAAAAAAATCCATTAGGCCCCAATCTATGGATTTCACATGACTGTGCAGGGGTGTGGGCCTAGGAGGGCATAGGCCCACCCACTTGGGAGCCAGGCCCTGCCAATCAGAACTAGTTTTACCCACAAAAGGGCTTTATTACAGATAAAAATACTCAGTTTCATCAGTTTGGTCTCAGAAATCCCACAGGTGAAGAAGCCGGATGTGGAGGTCCTGGGCTGGGATTGGTTACACATGAGCTGCGGTTGTGAGGCAGGTTGGACATACTGCCAAATTCTATAAAACAACATTGGAGGCAGCTCATGGTTGAGAAATGAACATTCAATTCTCTGGCAAAAGCTCTGGTGGACATTCCTGCTGTCAGTATGCCAATTGCATGCTCCCTCAAAACTTGAGACATCTGTGGTGTTGTGTGACAAAACTGCACATTTTAGAGTGGCCTTTTATTGTCCCCAGCACAACATGCACCTGTGTAATGATCAGTAGTGGAAAAAGTACCCAATTGTCATACTTGAGTAAAAGTAAAGATACCATAATAGAAAATTACAAGTAAAAGTGAGTCACCCAGTAAAATTCTACTTGAGTAAAAGTATTTGGTTTGAAATATACTCAAGTATCAATGAAATTGCTAAAATGTACTTCAGTATCAAAAGTTAAAGTATAAAATGAAACATGGGACCAACACTTTACATGTTGCATTTTTATTTTGTTCTGTATAATTTCTACACCATTTCGATTTGGTTTGAGTCATTTTAAAGTATATGTGCAGTTGAAGTCGGAAGTTTACATACACCTTAGCCAAATACATTTAAACTCAGTTTTTCACAATTCCTGACATTTAATCCTAGTTAAGGTCTGTCTTAGGTTTATTTTAAGAATGTGAAATGTCAGAATAATAGTAGAGAGAATTATTTCTTTCAGCTTTTATTTCTTTCATCACATTCCCAGTGGGTCAGAAGTTTACATACACTCAATTAGTATTTTGTAGCATTGCCTTTAAATTGTTTAACTTGGGTTAAACGTTTCAGGTAGCCTTCCACAAGCTTCCCACAATAAGTTGGATGAATTTTGGCCCATTCCTCCTGACAGAGCTGGTGTAATTGAGTCAGGTTTGTAGGCCTCCTTGCTCGCACACGCTTTTTCAGTCCTACCCACAAATTGTCTATTTGACTGAGGTCAGGGCTTTGCTGTGAAGTGGATAACCTACTAGTGTACCTGTGGTGTGACAGAGAGGGCTGCTGTGAAGTGGATAACCTACTAGTGGTACCTGTGGTGTGACAGAGAGGGCCGCGGTGAAGTGGATAACCTACTAGTGTACCTGTGTGTGACAGAGAGGGCCGCGGTGAAGTGGATAACCTCTAGTGTACCTGTGGGTGTGACAGAGAGGGCCGCGGTGAAGTGGATACCTACTAGTGTACCTGTGGTGGTGACAGAGAGGCGCGGTGAAGTGGATAACCTGCCTAGTGTACCTGTGGTGTGACAGAGAGGCCGCGTGAAGTGGATAACCTACTAGTGTACCTGTGGTGTGACAGAGAGGGCTGCTGTGAAGTGGATAACCTACTAGTGTACCTGTGGTGTGACCAGAGAGGGCCGCGGTGA
>NC_036845.1:17252880-17304467 GCF_002910315.2 Salvelinus sp. IW2-2015
CATGACATACTCCTAATGTCACATAGGAGCTGCGTCCCAAAAGGCACCCTTTTAATGCGGCTCAAGGGTGGTTTAACAAAATATATATTATAATATATTATATATATATATATATATTATATATATATATACACACATACACACATATACACACACAGTACCAGTTCAAAAGTTTGGACACACCTACTCACTCAAGGGTTTTTCTTTATTTTTACTATTTTCTACATTGTAGAATAAAGTGAAGACATCAAAACTATGAAATAAGACATATGGAATCATTTAGTAACCCAAAAATTTTAAACAAATCAAAATATATATTATATTTGAGATTCTTCAAAGTAGCCACCCTTTCCTTGATGACAGCTTTGCGAACACACAAAAACACACACAGTTGAAGTCGAAGTTTACATACACTTAGGTTGGAGTCATTAAAACTCGTTTTTCAACCACTCCACAAATTTCTTGTTAACAAACTATAGTTTTGGCATCTACTTTGTGCATGACACAAGTAATTTTTCCAACAATTATTTACAGACAGATCAATTATCTTATAATTCACTGTATCACAATTCCAGTGGGTCAGAATTTACATACACTAAGATGACTGTGCCTTCAAACAGCTTGAAAAATTCCAGAAAATGATGTCATGGCGTTAGAAGCTTCTGATAGGCTAATTGACATCATTCAGTCAATTGGAGGTGTATCTGTGGATGTATTTCAAGGCCTACCTTCAAACCTTCAAAAAGATCTCAGATTTTTTTTTTTTTAGACCTCCACAAGTCTGTTTCATCCTTGGGAGCAATTTCCAAACGCCTGAAGGTACCACGTTCATCTGTAAAACAATAGTGTACAATAAAACCATGGGACCACGCAGCCGTCATACCGCTCAGAAGGAGACGTGTTCTCTCCTAGAGATGAACGTACTTTGGTGCAAAAAGTGCAAATCAATCCCAGTACAACAGCAAAGGCCTTGTGAAGATGCTAGAGGAAACAGGTACAAAAGTATCTATATCCACAGTAAAACGAGTCCTATATCGACATAACTGAATGGCGCTCAGCAAGGAAAAGCCACTGCTCCAAAACTGCCATAAAAAAGCCAGACTACGGTTTGCAAATGCACATGGGGACAAAGATCGTACTTTTTGGAGAAATGTCCTCTGGTCTGATGAATCAAAAATAGAACTATTTGGCCATAATGACCATCGTTATGTTTGGAGGAAAAAGGGGGAGGTTTGCAAGCCGAAGAACACCATCCAACCGTAAAGCACCGGGGGTGGCAGCGTCATGTTGTGGGGGTGCTTTGCTGCAGGAAGGACTGGTGCACTTCACAAAATAGATGGCATCATGAGGCACGAAAATTATGTGGATATATATTGAAGCAGCATCTCAAGACATCAGTCAGGAAGTTAAAGCTTGGTCGCAAATGGGTCTTCCAAATGGACAATGACCCAAAGCATACTTCCAAAGTTGTGGCAAAATGGCTTAAGGACAACAATGTCAAGGTATTAGAGTGGCCATAACAAACGGCCCTCTCTGTCACACCACAGGTACACTAGTAGGTTATCCACTTCACCGCGGCCCTCTCTGTCACACCACAGGTACACTAGTAGGTTATCCACAATCTGTGGTTCATGTGTGTTTGGAGAATAAACACACTTGATTATAATTAGCTTAATTTTATTTAAACAGCATAAAGTTGATCAATTCAAACGTGTCCGAATGCATCCTTCCTTGCTTGCTTCCTTGAAGTCATTTCTGATCTGTATGCTAAATGGTTACCTGAAAGCAATTGGGTCCATCTCATTGTAAAAAATATTGTGATCAACCTTTTTTTTTTTTTTCAGACTGTGGGTCACAGGTACAAAAATGATAAAAGAAATGCATACATAGATAACCCCAACCCGGTCCCCATCCACCCTCCCCACCCGGGAAACCATGTTTCCAACCCCTTCCCATCCAGCAACCGAAGTTGTCTATCAGTCCCCCTCCCACCTATCCATCCCGAGTCACCCCTTACATTTCTGATAAATCCCTGCCAGCCCTCCCTAAGACGACAAGAGACCCCTCCATACCACCCTTTCCCTGTGGGCCTGAAMGCAAAGAAAGTAACAAAAGTTCAWATATATATACAGTATATTATTCTGTTTCATATTCTGTTCCAGTTAAAGGGTTGTTCAGATTCAATTAGATCTGTGGACCATACCTCATTGTTTTAATCATAGACTGTCATATACTTAAAGGAAGGAGACCGGGGAATGCATTTTTAGGTATTCCAAAAGGGTCTATTACTTTCCTCCTCTTCAAACAGTATGTCTAACCACACCCCCCCTTAACTTTCTTTCCCTATTCAAACTCTTTTTCTCTCTGAAACTACCCATCCCATGTCACATGTAGCAGTTACCCCCTTCTGCTTCTGTGATTGCCCTTCCTTTTTCACAGACACYAACTACCCCCTCTTGAACAACTTTACTCAGCTCACCTTTTTGTTTCAATTAACTGATGTACTCTCTCTCTCTTTCTCACTCTTGTCTTTACCTTCTGTGCTGTGGGTCTGAGGTAGACTGGTCTCCCTCATCCAGACAGCTGTCTCTCCTCCTTCTGGGTCTTGTTGAGGGGGTATTGTTGTCTGGGTCTTTGCTGTCTCAAGTGTTCTGAACAGCTCCTTGAGCTGCGCCAGCTTTATCTCCAGCTTGGTCCATTTCTCCCTCAGATCAATGTAGGAGCAGTGCATTTGTGGGACCTGGGTTTTCTCAGGTCTAGSGGAGGGGACACTCCTATTGGGGCTGCTCGCCTATGGGGTGGGGGCGTGGTCCAAGGATGAGCTTCTTRWGCTGTGCTCTCTCTTTGATCTTGTAGAAGTYCTGCTGAAAACGGTTTGAGGCTGCCCTGCAACAATAGTGCACCAATACTGTTCCAGATCTGTACAGGTTGACATAACCTTTGTCAGTGTCAGGGTCTTCATTGTCCATTATTCTTAGTTTCCACCCTTTGCTCGTACCCTCTTTCTTAACAGAAGGATAACTGTGCCATGTATGTGAGGAAAAATAAGTGTATGATCCCCAGTTTGTAAGAGTCAGCAAATAGTGTCTCTGGATTGTCCTTAAGGAGCTTCTGTTTGTACTGTTTCCGTGCATTCTCATGTTTAATTTCCCGGGGGGTACTGTTTTGTGATTGCCTCTGCACAGGGGTGGGGGAAGCTGTGGGTCTGCTGTCATTGTTGGCTTTCACACCTTTCACTTCACACCACAGTGTGCAAATGCCGTTTCAGCCGGGACGTCTGTCCTGAGTCTGTATAGTAAGATATAGATTACTATAATGTATTTTACTTCTTGGCTTTAGAAGTAGCTTCAGACTGAACATCTACTCGCTCAGTTGCAGGTTGGGTGGTGTTTTCAGGTTTCTCCGGAGCTTCTTATGCTGATTGTTGGTTTGCTAGAAAGTTTGCTGGATAATTCTTGGCAGTAAGTCATTTTGTCCAAAATCAAGGTTGTAAGTTAGAATTTTTCTATTTGATGTTTAGGTAATGCAGAGGGTAGTTTTCTGTATAAGTCTATGTGGAAAAAMTCCAAATGTATCCAACACTAATTCAGGAGCTCATGATCTCTCTGTCTGTCTCCCYCTCTCTCAGGACTATTTGCTGTGGAATAAACTGGGCGCCACGCTTGCCAATGGAAGCCGCTCAGAGGAGGCTGTTGCCGCCTATAGGAGGGCGCTTGAACTGCAGCCAGGCTTCATCCGCAGTCGGTACAACCTGGGAATCAGCTGCGTCAACCTAGGAGCCCACAGGTGAGATGAAGAGCCTTTTGTGGCCAGAGATGCACCGCTTTGTCCCAAAAAATTTCACACTATGTTTATTTTTAAAATATTTGATCAAAACCACTTAAAACACTGTACTTTCTTATGTTTGTCAAAGTTAAGTTGTAGATTCAGGTCATACCAGGAGTAGAAATGGACTTTATATAATGTATTGACTTTGTTCACAATATAATTATTTTTGCCTTAATAAAAATCTATTGAATGCACCACAATGACAATTTCAATTTGACTCCTATTCTCTTCCTGGTTTACAGAGAGGCCGTGGAGCACTTCCTGGAAGCCCTGTCCCTGCAGCGACAGGCGTCGGGGGAGGGCGAGAAGGTCAGTGCCAGCCGGGGCCCGGGGAGCACCGCAGCCACCATGATGTCCGACAACATCTGGTCCACCCTGCGCATGGCCTTAAGCATGATGGGAGAGAGCTCGCTATACGCGGCGGCCGACCGGCGAGACCTCGACACGCTGCTCTCCTACTTCTGTCAGGCGGGGGGGGAATGAAGGTGTGGGAGGGCCGAGGGAGGGAGAGGGGCAGGAGGAGAGTTGATAGTGTGTGAGTGCGCACTTAGGGGAGAAAGGTGTCTGGGAGAGGTAGAGAGAGAAAAGGAGGAGAGAGAGAGAGAGGTCCTGTCCACAAACAACCCCCTAACCCTATAGGCACTTCATATAAACCAGAAATGATTGGATAAGTATAAACAACATGGAAGTAGCTCCTTTCGTAGCATTTCTGCCATCTTATAACTACCAGGGTTTGGGTCAGTTTACTTCCTGAATTGAAATGGAACTGACTCCAACCCTGATACCTATCCAATCCTTTCAGGAAGAGAGGGATGAAGAACTGTGACAAGGGGAGAGTAGGCCGAAAGGGAGGAGAGGTGAGAAGGACATTTGATGTGTCTTTCAGCAACCAAGGGAAATGCACAGTGTACACCAGGTGTATTGAATACATACTATTTCCTCCCCTGATCACTCTGACATCGCCTGGTTGCCAGTTGGYTCCTACTTTTTTCATTATCATGTTTGACACAAAGCAGAAACAGACTGGCACCCAGACTAGTTCACAGATGTCTGGTTCACTCCCCTCGGTCCTCAGCAACGGGCGCAGGGATGTTCTTGTTGTGTCCCTCATAATCAGAGGCATCGTCATGCCTATTGAAACTGAGGAGCCACTTGACTCCCTTAGTTTCATTCAGCCCTATGATCCATGGATGTATACATTGGATACTAGTGAAAAGTTTGCACCTTAGGTTTTCCAGAGGGAATAAAACAGACATGGTAGARCAAAATATCAAGTTGAGATGAATGTTCCTGTAATGTAAAGAAAAGATAGGATCTTGTTTGTTTGGAGGATCTTTGTTTTTCTTTTTTTATTCCCCCTTGAAAATAGGAAGTTCAAACGTTGTAAAGCTGGCTTACTGATTCCCGAATCAATTGCTGAAAGTAGAAAAGAGATCATTACAGTAATATAGATATCTGGCTTTGGAGCAGGGGTGCTGAACTCCGGTCCTTGAGGGCCACAGTGTCTTTAGTTTTTCCCCCCGTTATTTTATAGAGATCAGAGAATGAATTATACTCGTACTCAGTCCAATCAATGACATATCAATCAATGAAGTACTTGAGAGAAATGAAAGACTGCTGACATGAGTTGTACACACCAGAGTYGTATTCACTAGTAGGAACCCARTGGAAGCGAACGGGGAGGGACATACCTGAATTTGTCCGACAAGAAGCGCTAGTTTTCATTTTCTGTTGCTACAGTGTGCAATAATGAATGACTCAGCTTTGGACAGAGGATGACATCAGTGTAAAGGTGATGGTATACTGAAAGAGGTGTCTTTGGACKTCTTCCTTCCCTCAACCCTTATTTCTTCAAACAAATGCCCTTGTTGTAAAATAATTAGCTTAATTGTAAAATAATGCTTTTTTGCCATATTGTCTGTACTATAATTATTGTACTGTTTTCCAAATAGTTAACCATACTGTAATGATTATTAATGTGATATTCAGCAATAAAGCTCTGACTCATTGATTAGGTCTACTTTTCATGTTTGAAAGGGCAGTAATTTCCCATATTTGTATTTTCCTTGGCCAGTTGCARGATAGCAGACCCAAATAGACCAAAATGACYCAGGATTAGGCTGCTTTTACAGCAYGAAAAAGCAAATGGTCAATACAGTTTGTTAATTCAGCCAAGAGTATCTGATACAGGGACTACTTTGTTTTGCACGTATCCAGCTCTTTCTATGAATAGTAAGTAGCATACAACAAGTTGACAAGTACTTGTAAGTACAARGGGGTTTGGGCGGGGCATGTACATTCACATATGTATTCACAAGGTAAGTATTCGGCTTTTAAATACACTATATATACAAAAGTATGTGGACACCCTTTCAAATTAGTGGATTTGGCTATTTAAGCCACACTCGTTGCTGATGGGTGAAAAACTCGAGCACACAGCCATGCAATCTCCATATACAAATATTGGTAGTAGAATGGCCTTACTGAAGARCTCAGTGACATTCAATGTGGCACTGTCATAGGATGCCACCTTTCCAACAAGTCAGTTTGTCAAATTTCTGCCCTGCTAGACCTGTCCCTGTCAACTGTAAGTGCTGTTATTGCGACGTGGAAATGTCTAGGAGCAACAACGTCTCAGCCAGGAGGTGGTAGGCCACACAAGCTCAGAACGGGACCGCTGAAGCGTGCTTATTGTGTAAAAATCGTCTCCTCGGTTGCAACACTCACTACCGTGTTCCAAACTGCCTCTGGAAGCAACGTCAGCAAAATAACTGTTCGTCTGGAGCTTCATGAAATGGGTTTCCATGGCTGAGCAGCCACACACAAGCCTAAGAT
This sequence comes from Salvelinus sp. IW2-2015, assembly GCF_002910315.2. Taxonomy (NCBI): domain Eukaryota; kingdom Metazoa; phylum Chordata; class Actinopteri; order Salmoniformes; family Salmonidae; genus Salvelinus; species Salvelinus sp. IW2-2015. The sequence goes on from NC_036845.1 coordinate 17,259,544, forward strand.
CACTGTGTGCAAGGCCAAGCATCGGCTGGAGTGGCGTAAAACTCACCGCCATTGGACTCTGGAGCAATGGAAACGCGTTCTCTGGAGTGATGAATCACGCTTCACCATCTGGCAGTCCGTCGGACGAATCTGGGTTTGATGGATGCCAAAACAAAGCTACCTGCCTCAATGCATAGTGCCCACTGTAAAGTTTGGTGTCGGAGGAACAATGGTCTGAGGATGTTTTTCATGGTTTTGGGCTAGGCCCCTTAGTGAAAGGAAATCTTAACGCTACAGCATACAATGTGCTTCCAACTTTGTGGCAACAGTTTGGGGAAGGCCCTTTCCTGTTTCAGCATGACAATGCCCTCGTGGAAAAAGCGAGGTCCATACAGAAATGGTTTGTTGAGATCGGTGTGGAGTAACTTAACTGGCCTGCACAAAGCCCTGACCTCAACCCCATCGAACACCTTTGGGATGAATTGGAATGCCGACTGCCAGCCAGGCTTAATCGCCTAACATCAGTGCCCAACCTCACTAATGCTCTTGTGGCTGAATGGAGTCCCTGCAGCAATGTTCCAACATCTAGTGGAAAGCCTTCCTAGCAGAGTGAGGYTGTTATAGCAGCAAAGKGGGACTAACTCCATATTAATGCCCATGATTTTGGAATGAGATGTTCAACGAGCAGGTGTCCACATACTTTTGGTCATGTAGTGTATGTTGCATTGCCCAACATTGACAATTATCAAACAAAAGTTCAAATGTATGCCTACGATTTCTATCTGCCAATGAAAATCATCATAGCTGTTCTCTTGAATCAGACTTCCAGTTCCCCTTGTCAAGTGAAGTCATACAGTATGTTTTTAACAGTTGAGGCAAATAAATTTTCAATTTAGGTAGGGGATGAAATATAATMTTTTTTTGTGTGTGTTTTGTTTTTATTATCATGATTTGAATTCCAAGTCACTTCTTGAATTAGACCCCAGACCTGGTGTTTACCATTGAGTATGTAGTCATAGGAGTTCTCATGGTTGCCCTTTGACTGTGACATCTACTTTTCCCCCTTTGACCCTAACGTGAACACTTGCCTTTCACCTTCCATTATCAACCCCCATTCATTTGTAACCAAATTAAAACTCTCACCCCTCCCTTGTAGTTTTTATGTTGTTTCTTTGTACAAACCCCAGGAAGATACCGTATGCATAAGCAAATCGTTTTCGCTGATTCAACTTGCATTTCGATTAAAGCAAATCCTTTTAGAAAAGTAGGAAAGACGACCTGCGCTAGAGTTGTGTAGATTGTAGGGGAGAAAGGGAGTGGGAGAATGGGTGTAGTTCTGTGTTTTGCTTCTTCCCATTCCTTGTCTTCCTCTTTCATCCCTCTTCCCCATCTTTTTCTGCTCCTCCTTTACAGTCACAACCTCAACATCTGTTAGTCCCACTTTGTGTTGTTATGGACAACTTGGTGTCCACGTCTGCCATTGCTACCTCTTCCTTCCTTCCTGGTCAGATCTCAGTGGAGTCTGCGGAATTGTGGGTAGGTTCAGATTTCCAGCAAGCTAATGCTGCTGTGGAGGTAAGAGAGATACACCAGGAATATAGGAGATAATACAGGACAATAAAATATGAACATTTTACACATAGTATCGATCAAGAATAAATCCAGCATAGGCCCAAACATACTATTTAAGCTCTTTACATGTACTACACTGAGTGTACAGAMCATTAGAAACACCTGCTCTTTCCATGACATAGACTGACCAGGTGAATCCAGGCGAATGCTCTGATCTCTTATTGATGTCACTTGTTAAATCCACTTCAATCAGTGTAGATGAAGGAATACATGGAATTTCTATGTGTGCCATTCAGTAGGTGAATGGTCAAGACAAAAGATTTAAGTACCTCTGAACTGGGTATGGTATATAACGGGGAGCCAGGCGCACCGGTTTGTGTCAAGAACTGCAAAATTGCTATGTTTTTCACGCTCAACAGTTTCCTGTGTGTATGAAGAATGATCCACCACCCAAAGGACATCCAGCCAACTTCACACAACTGTGGGAAGTATTGGAGTCAACATGGGCCAGCAACCCTGTGGAACGCTTTCGCCACCTTGTATAGTCCATGCCCCAGGGAATTGAGGCTGTTCTGAGGGAAAAGGGGGGAGGGGGTGTTCTTAATGTTTGGTATATTATGCCATTGCACATTTTCACTTGACACATTGGGTAATTCTAGTGTGTAATTGGCCTAAAGTATAGTACACTATAGAACCTTTATCAGAGTTCACATTAGCCCTTGGGCATCCCCAGTGACGATTTTAGCATGTAAATCTTGGTGGGCCCTCCAAAAAAAACAAGTGGAACTAGGGTTGCAAAGGGTCATAAACTTTCCTGGAAATTTTCAGGAAATTTTCCATGGGGGAAGTTAAGCCCAGGAATTCTGCTTAAATTCATCAAAAAAGTTAGCTTATAACAGTGRACMTTTTTTGTGGAATATACATAAGGCAATTCTAGGTCTTGTGGCATATTTTGGTTAAACTATCCCCAATTGAATGGAATTGCAACCCTCTGCATGCACAGTGCATTCTTCCATCACATGTACAGGTGATTCTCAAGATCTCGCACACTAATGAGATGCTATTGAGCCCACACTTCTACACTGTCTGAGCCAAGGACTACATGCTTTCTGGTAAATTTTGATTACAATACTGGGTGGGGTGAATATATTTTATATGACATACATGATTTTTTTGTTAACTAGTAAATAGTAGCCTACAGCAAAGTGTTTAAATCCTTTCTAACTTGTTAACAATTTCTGCTAGTTAGTTTTGGCTACCATGTGGGTTTTAGCTTGCTGAGGAGAGTTAATTCACCTGTTTCCATACATGTTTCATTTTTAAACAACTCCTTTGTAAGATAAATGTTTTAACTGCTTAACTATTTATCTGTACATGGAATTGAATTTGGTTTTTTTTCATTCATTTTTTCTAATCTTTACAGGACAATGCCACAGGCACTATCTGATGTGTGGAGACATTTCACTGCAGCTAATGTAGAAGGAAAAGCTGTAGAGAAATGCTGATGAATATCTTGCTCAAGCTGTGTATGCAACTGGTTCACCTCTGATGCTCACAGGCAATGTGTATTGGAAGAGATTTCTGTATGTTCTTTGCCCAGCATACACCCCTCCAACTAGAYATGCTTTATCTACTCATTTGCTGGATGCAAAGTTCAACAGAGTTCAAGTGAAGGTCAAGCAAATCATAGAGAAAGCAGACTGTATTGCAATCATCTCTGATGGGTGATTGAATGTTCGTAGGCAAGGAATAATTAACTACATCATCTCTACCCTTCAACCAGTATTCTACAAGAGCACAGACACAAGGGACAAGAGACACACCGGTCTCTACATTGCAGATGAGCTGAAGGCAGTCAATAATGACCTTGGACCACAGAAGGTATTTGCACTGGTGACAGACAATGCTGCGAACATGAAGGCTGCTTGGTCTAAAGTGGAGGAGTCCTACCCTCACATCACACCCAYTGGCTGTGTTGCTCATGCATTGAATCTGCTTCTCAAGGACATCATGGCACTGAAAACAATGGATACACTCTACAAGAGAGCCAATGAAATGGTAAGGTATGTGAAGGGTCATCAAGTTATAGCAGCAATCCACCTCACCAAGCAAAGTGAGAAGAATACGAACACCACATGGAAGCTGCCCAGCAACAACCCGTTGGGGTGGTGGTGTCATCATATTTGACAGTATCCTGGAGGGGACAGGTCAAAAAGCATTAAACCTTTATGGCAATTTAGCTAGCTAGCTTGCACTTGCTAGCTAATTTGTCCTGGGATATAAACATTGAGTTGTTATTTTACCTGAAATGCACAAGATCCTCTACTCCGACAATTAATCCACACATAAAACGGTCAACCGAATCGTTTCTAGTCATCTCTCCTCCTTCCAGGCTTTTTCTTCTCTTGACTTTATATTGCGATTGGCAACTTTCATAAATTAGGTGCATTACCGCCACTGACCTCGTTCGTCTTTCAATCACCCACGTGGGTATAACCAATGAAGAGATGGCACGTGGGTACCTGCTTCTATAAACCAATGAGGAGATGGGAGAGGAAAAACTTGCAGCGCAAACTGCGTCACAAATAGAACTGACTTCTATTTTAGCCCTTGGCAACGTAGACACTCGTTGGCGCGCGCGAGCGAGCAGTGTGGGTGCAATAATTGAATAATATAGATCTCTAAATTTATTTTGCAACACTCGCGCACGAGACGTGAGCGGTGTAGTCAGCCTGTGAGCTATGTTGATGTAAATTGAGAAGAGCGTGGGGCCTAGGATTGAACCTTGGGGTACTCCCCTTTGCAACTGATAAAACATTTATTTCTTGGGGAAAGAGCATTATTTGTGTGAGCCTAGCTTCTTTTTTTATGGCAGGTAAATTCGCACTGACACTTAATATTAGTTTGATGGCGATTCGTTTTACCAATTTATATGGCGCAATGTTATTTGCAATTGTTTAAAAATATACTTTAGGTCTGCCACCTGCGTGGTGCAAAGGACTGTTTTATTTGCACCTAGTAAGAATGTTTCATTTTATGAGAACCTGGTTCATGTGAACGTATACAAGTTTATAATTCTTCTTATAGTCACTGTGATAGTAAATGTCAATTTCTGTTTTTTCTATTAATGCCAGGGGATTCCGTAATATTTTGAAAAGGAAATCTTTGTTTTTGTATTGTAAGGGTAAGAGTGCCGACTTTTATTTAATTTAGGAAACTCATGCCTGTTCCACAGATACTGCGTTTTGGAAGTGTCAATGGGGAAATTATATTTGGCTTTCATTTGGTACCAATCGGTCATCAGTTAYTTTAAAAGTAAATATTAAGGGTTATATTGTTACGCTCGTTGATAGAATGAGACCAACGTGCAGCGTGGTAGGCGTACATTTTTATTTTATTAAAATGACACCGAATAACAACAAAATACAAAAACGAACATAAAGCTATATGCAGTGCAGAAAGCAACTACACACAAACAAGATCCCACAACTGAAGATGGGAAAAAGGGCTGCCTAAGTATGATCCCCAATCAGAGACAACGATAAACAGCTGCCTCTGGATTGGGAACCATACTAGGCCAACAAAGAAATAAGACAAACTAGAATGCCCACCCAAATCACACCCTGACCTTAACCAAATAGAGAAATAAAAAGGCTCTCTAAGGTCAGGGCGTGACATATATACAGGGAGATGGATTAGGCTATTGGTAGATTAGGCTAAATTTCCATTGGCCAAAATAATATGGGGTGGAGATTTTAATACAGTATTACATGATAATCTAGATAAATGGCCTCCTAAGGATAGCAATTATGTTTGTGAGATAAGGAATATATGTCATGGTTAGTGTTCGAGATATTTTAAGACATAAGAACCCAGATAAGATTATGTTTACATGGAGTACCAAAGATTTATCTATACAATCCTGTATTGATTTCTGGTGGATATCTGAAGATATGCTGACAAGGTTGATACAGTCTCAATTGAACCATCAATTTTAACAGACCACAAAGGGATTTCAATAAAGATAAATTGCAATGCTTTGTCAACAGAAAAAGTTAGTTAAGGTTACTGGAAAATGAATAAGACTTTACTAGAGAATGAAGTATTTAAGAAGGAAGTAGCAGGAATTATTGATAAATATTGGAATTGTGCGTGTGTTATGAATACGTTTGGAAGTTACTGGGAGCTAATGACATTTTGGCTATTTCAATGGGAAAGAAAATTGCTCGTGCCAAGAGAGAGAAAGAATATGACACCATAAAGAGAATAATGGATATATACTTAAAAAACTGATCTAACTAATCAGAAATTACTGGAGCTATCATCACTGCAAATGCAGTTAGACTGTATCTACGAGGAAAATGCGGGGACGTTTGTAAGATCAAGACAAAAATGGATGGAAGAGGGAGAGAGAATACAAAATATCTTTAATTTAGAAAAAAGGGCAGGCGAAATGACTTCCATATATAAATGAATTATCAATTAATACTCCAATGAAAATCCCAAAAAATAAACTTTCAGCATGTTGCCCAGTTTTATCAGAATCTGTATACATCAGCCCAGTCAACTTCCAATATGGATCCTTTCTTAGACAATGTAGCAAACATTGCTAAGACGATAGATAATGATTTCAGGGATTTTGTGATAAAAGATTGTATAAAAACCTTAAGGACAAATGTCCTCTGGAAATGATGGTTTAATAAGCGAGTTCTATAAAACATTCAATGTCAATTGATTCCTTTCATTCTTGCTATGTTCCAAGAATCAATAGAGAAAGGGTAGTTACCGGCTTCCTTAAAGCAAGGTGTAATTACTTTGATTCCCAAACCTAATAAGGATTAGTCTTTATATAGACAACTGGAGGCCCATAAGCCTGTTGAATAATGATGAAATTATTTGCCCTTGTATTTGCTAAGAGGTTAAACAAGGCTACATCATATAATTTATTGAAGAACAATCTGGTTTTATGCTGGTCATGTCACGTTCTGACCATAGTTCTTGTGTTGTTTTGCTGTTTTAGTGTTGGTCAGGACGTGAGCTGGGTGGGCATTCTTATGTTGTGTGTCTAGGTTTGTCTGTTTCTATGTTTGGCCTAATATGGTTCTCAATCAGAGGCAGGTGTTTTGTGTTGTCTCTGATTGGGAATCATATATAGGTGGCTTTTTTGTGTTGGGGTTTGTGGTGTTGTTTCCTGTCTCTGTGTTTTCTCTGCACCAGCTAGGACTGTATCGGTTTGCACATTTTGTTATTTTTGTATTGTTGTAGTGTTCACAGTTCGTATTATTAAATATGTTGAGCACCAACTACGCTGCGTCTTGGTCCGATCCCTGCTACACCTCCTCTTCTCCGTGAAGAGGAGGATGGCTGCCGGTTACAGAACCACCCACCAATCTCGGACCAAGCAACGGGCAGCAGCGGCAGCAGCAGCGCTGGTACCAGGAGGAATGGACTTGGGAAGAGGTGTTGGACGGAAAGGGTTGCTACACATGGGAGGAGATCCTGGCTGGTAAGGATCGCTTCCATGGGACAGGTGGAGGCAGCTAGGAGAGCGGAAGCAGCCGCGAAGGGGAACCGGTGTTATGAGGGAACACGGCTGGCCAGGAAGCCCGAGAAGGAAAACCCCAAAAATGTATTGGGGGGGGAGGGGCTAAAGGGAGTGTGGCGAAGTCAGATAGGAGACCTGCGCCAACTTCCCGGGCTTGCCGTGGGGAGAGCGAGAGTACGGGCAAACACTGTGTTGTGCGGAAAGGCGCACGGTGTCTCCTGTACGTGTGTATAGCCCGGTGCGGTACATCCAGCTCCACGTATCGCCGGGCTAGAGTGGGCATCGAGCCAGGTGCCATGAAGCCGGCTCAACATATCTGGTTCCAGTACGTCTACTCGGGCCGGTGTACATGGCACCAGCCTTACGCATGGGGTCCCGTCGCCAGCACAGCCCAGTGCGGGCTATTCCACCTCGCCGCACTGGCCTGGCTACGGGGAGCATTAAACCAGGTAAGGTTGGGCAGGCTCGGTGCTTAAGAGCTCCTGTACGCCTTCACGGTCCGGTATATCCGGCGCCACCTCCTCGCCCCAGCCCAGTAACACCAGTGCCTACACACGCACCAGGCTTCCTGTGCGTCTCCAGAACTTGTTCCTCCTCCACGCACTCTCCCTGTGGTGCGTGTCTCCAGCCCGGTACCACCAGTTCCGGCACCACGCACCAAGCACTGTGCGTATCCAGAGCCCTGTACCACTGTTCCTTCTCCCCGCACTCGCCCTGAGGTGCTGCCCTCAGCGCCGGTACCACCAGTGCCGGTACACGCACCAGGTGTATAGTCGCCTGAGAGTCCAGTGTGCCCTGTTCCTGCTCCCCGCACTAGCCTTGAGGTGCGTGTCTACAAACCGGTACCACCAGTTCCGGAAACACGCACCAGGCCTACTGTGCGCCTCAGCAGGTCTGAGCTGCCTGACTGCACAGCGCTGTCTGAGCTGCCTGCTGACCTCAGCTGCTAGGTCTGAGCTGCCTGCCTACCCAGCGCCGTCTGAGCTGCCGCCTCCAGCGCCGTCTGAGCTGCTGCCTGCCCAGCGCCGTCTGAGCTGCCTGCCTCCGCGCCGTCTAGCTGCCTGCCTGCCAGCGCGTCTGAGCTGCCTGCCTGCCCAGCGCCGTCTGAGCTGCCTGCTGCCCGCCATCTGAGCTGCCTGCCTGCCCAGCGCCATCTGAGCTGCCTGCCTGCCCAGCGCCATCTGAGCCATCCGTCTGCCCAGCGCCATCTGAGCCACCCGTCTGTCCCGACCGCTAGAGCCGCCCGTCTGTCCCGAGCCGCTGAGCCGCCCGTCTGTCCGAGCCGCTAGAGCCGCCGTCGTACGCAGCGCCGTCTCGAGCCGCTAGAGCCGCCGTCTGTCGAGCCGCCAGGCGTCCGTCGTCGAGCCGCCAGCCGCCTCAGTCAGAGCCGCCAGAGCCGTCGTCCAGTCGGAGCCGCCAGAGCGCCGCCGTCCAGTCAGGCGAGGCCGCTCGCGCCAGCCGCGTCAGAGCCGCCAGAGCCGCCAGCCAGTCAGGAGCCGCCAGAGCCGCCAGCCAGTCAGGAGCGCAGAGCCGCCGCCAGTCAGCCAGCCGCAGTCAGAGCCAGAGCGCCGCCAGTCACGCCGAGCCGCCAGTCAGTGAGCCGCCAGCAGTCAGAGCTGCCGCGCAGTCATGAGCGCCCTCCAGTCATGAGCGCCCCCAGTCATGAGCGCCCTCCAGTCAGCGCTCCAGTCAGCGCCCTCCAGTCATGAGCTGCCATTCAGTCCGGAGCTGCCATTCAGTCCGAGCTGCCATTCAGTCCGGAGCACGTCGAGCTACCTCTCGGTTCGGAGCTGTCTCCTCAGTCTGATGGGGCCCTTTGTGAGGTTCCTAGGCCAAGGTCGGCGGCGAGGGTCGCCACTCAAAGGACGCTAAGGAGGGGGACAAAGACAATGGTGGAGTGGTGTCCTCGTCCAGCGCCGGAGCCGCCACCGCGGACAGATGCCCACCCAGACCCTCCCCTAGAGTTTTAGGGGGTGCGTTCGGAGTCCGCACCTCAGGAGGGGGGTACTGTCACGTTCTGACCATAGTTCTTGTGTGTTTGCTTGTTTTAGTGTTGGTCAGGACGTGAGCTGGGTGGGCATTCTATGTTGTGTGTCTAGTTTGTCTGTTCTATGTTTGGCCTAATATGGTTCTCAATCAGAGGCAGGTGTTTTGTGTTGTCTCTGATTGGGAATCATATATAGGTGGCTTTTTGTGTTGGGGTTTGTGGTGGTTGTTTCCTGTCTCTGTGTTTTCTCTGCACCAGCTAGGACTGTATCGGTTTGCCACATTTTGTTATTTTTGTATTGTTGTAGTGTTCACAGTTCGTATTATTAAATATGTTGAGCACCAACTACGCTGCGTCTTGGTCCGATCCCTGCTACACCTCCTCTTCTCGTGAAGAGGAGAAGGCTGCCGTTACAGGTCAACCACATTAGTAATAAACATCAGGTTGAACTTAGATATAATTGACTATAATGACCTCATCCTTGATGATAGTTTTCTTATGTTTGTTGATTTTTATAAAGCTTTTGACACTGTAGAACATGAGTTTATGTTCAAAGCAATACATTTTTKGGGGGKTTKGKKGSYTTTTTTTAAAGCAGTCCAAACTTTATAGTGGTTGTACTAGCTCTGTGAAATTAGCTCACGGGACATCCCAAAGATATGATATTGGGCGTGGCATTAGGCCGGGCTGCCCAATTATGGCTMCTCAAAAAATTGAATTTTCAAGGTGTTTCAGCACTTGGCAAGGAATTTAAATGATGTCAACTGGCTGATGATACCACCATATTTTTGAGAGACATGAATGAGGTTTCTAAAGCAGTTTCCTGTATTGAAGACATTTCCTTAGTTTCAGGTTTGAAAATTAATATCAATAAGGCAGTCTTATTTCCACTCAAGGACTGTGTTTTACAGGAAGTATATGGAATCCCAATTAAAGATAAGGTAACTTATCTTGGAATTGTTATATGCAAGGATGAAAAACAAAGGAGTGAATTAAATTTTAACCCCATTATTGAGAAAACAAAGAAGAAATTGAACCTCTGGTTACTGAGAGATATTTAATTATATGGTCAGGTTTTATTGTCCAAAGCTGAAGGGTTATCCAGATCGGTTTATGTCTCGTTATCACTTGACTTACCCCCTAAAATTGTAAAGGGACTTAGATAAGATTCTTTCTCATTTTATTTGGAGGAACGAGCCTCACTATCTAYGGAAAGATATTCTCAGTAMTACCCAAGAACAAGGAGGTCTTGAGGTTTTAGATTTCAATACTCTAAATAATACCATATTCATGTTATTTTTAAGTTTTGGCGTACTTTTCTTAGCGGATGTACAATCATCGCAAAWTAAATTATGGGGCGTTTCAGCSCCGAAGTGAACATACACTGGCAAACTCGATCAAAAAGGGTTGAGGGGCTTACGTTGTCAACTTCCGTTGCTTAGGGACCAACGAAAAAGATGGCCGCGGGGATTCCCCCAAAGGAATCACCATGCACTTTCAACACCCTGTGAAATTCATCATAACGTTTCATCTGTAGCCTAATAAACTGCATGCCTTCCTTCGTCATAGTGGGAGGACCACACAACATATCATCGTGTGACTCGATATGATGGTTATTATATCAATATTTGCGCATAAAGGCGTTTCCACCACCATTTCAAGATCCCACCATATCATGTCAAACTAAGAAATTCTGTCAGCAGGAAATGCATTTATAATTCTATCGAAACTCCTGTTTCCATCACAGCTGTCTTGATATTTTTTATTCGGTATGACTCTACTCACATAAAAACTGTATGGAAACGTGCTTATTGACAGTATTTCCCAAATKAATATTTTTCTTGGCCAGTTGCTGTAGAGTAGACCCAAATAGGACAAAAATACCSAGGATATGGCTGCTTTTACAGCACAAAACAGCAAATGGTAAATTCAGTTACTATTATCTGCTGCAAGGACTACTTTGTATAGAACGTTATGGGTTTATATACATCATTGAACTTGACTTATCTATAGGTTTTGCACATATACAGTATTTTGCTATGGGCTCTTTCTATGGGTATAGCACAACCAAACATGCTCCTTCACAGACGTATTTCCATTCACGAGATAAGAATGCGGCTTTCAAATAATGATGCATTGCACACCATTCAAGAGGCTCAAGTTCAAATCGGCAATGCAAGGCCAGAGTTTGTGTAGGTTTTAAATTTGTTTTCAGTAGCAAACCACGCCCATTTTAGACGTCGTAGTTGCAGTCAGCCAATCTCWGTTGGGAAGGCGGAGGCACCAACTTCACTGATTGGCTGGTTTGAAAATAGCTAAATACATTATTTTCGCAATTTAAATCCTMGTTTTGCTGCGAAAAAGTGGAAGGACACTCACTTCTAGCTAAACGTGCAAGGTAAGTCATTGGTTGCTGAAAGCTACTTTATTACCTAGCAGATTCATGTGAATCACATAGAAATAATCGAAGAGCAAGAACCATATTTTGCAGCTAGTTTTAATATAACATTGTTAACTGAGTTTAGCCACTCGAAGGCTTTAGTTTAGCTAAGGTGACTTGTTAGACTGAGCAAGTTTGCCGAACCAATCTAACTTTTTACCAACCTATCCACAATAATTGTAAATAGCCTACATTTGTATTTTTATTTTATTTTAAATATCTGGCATGAAAAATAACGCGTTTTTAGCTAAGATAGTTAGCTAGATAGAAGACAATGAAGGACACAACAGACTCGCTTTAACTTTAATGTAAACTTTTGTCTAACTTCTGTCTCAGGACATTAGCCATCTCGTCATGGGATCCAGCGAGAGCAAGGTTGCTGTGGCCTCAACGCCCAARCATGACCCAAGACATCGCATCAAACACGACCGTCTCTCTCAGCTTGTCGACCCACGGTCTCCATCTGTAGCCATTGACCGCACACCCATTCAGGTAACGTTAACTGACAAGGGCCAGCATTTGAAAATTGTTTATTTACTAACTTTTAACTCATACATTTGAATTCAATTTGAATACTATCATGTGTAATTGTTCTGTGTCTGTTCTGGCTGTATATTTTGTCTATAACTGGCAGCACCATTTCACCAAGTCTAATTCTGGGTAAATGTACTTGGTGAATATAGCCCCATAGTGGTGTCATAATACCCATAAAACCTCCCAGTCAAGCAGGGAAATAGTTCCAATCGTTTTAACACCATTCATTTTAGGAACCATTCAAATGAAGGTCTGTGTTTCATGTATGCTTACCCTGGGGTGATGTTTTGATAACCTTGCAATCTCTCTAGGACAAGGTGACAAATCAATTAATTTAACCCCCCCCCCAAATGCTAATTTGACTATCATAAAGAACTACAAATGCCTTGATTACCTGAATAGACTGCTGAATATAGGCAAAGGAAATAGTTTATGGATTAATTATCTAATTTGGTTAAATCTAATAGCTAATGAACAATTTGGCAACATTTCTTTAAAGGGACAATTATGTGAAGTGTCTTGTGCAAGTTTTAAATTTACAATACCTGTTAGCAAAGGTGTCAGCTAGATGCCTTGTGGGGATTTGTAGTTTTGCATGATGTCCACTTTGATTCTAATTAACATTTTAGAATCTGAGTAAATAGAGCTGACTATATTGATAAGTTTCCTTATGCAAGAGTTACATGGTTATCAAAATGTCACTCTAGGATAAGCTTACATGAAACACAGCCCATATTTTAAAGGGTTTCTAAAATCCCCTATAGGGGAGGAAAATATAGGTGGAAAAGCGATTGGAACCAATTTGTTTTACCCCTAGGTTTTATGGGTATTATGACACCACCACTGTGGGGCTCTATATAAAAGTGATTTCTGATTAACTTCCTGAATTGATTGTACATCAAATACACTTTTTTCCCCCATCTGTGCCAACATTACTAGAGACGATAGGGCAGAGATACTTTTGGTAATGTAGTGTGAAGATACTTTTTCATCCAAMATCTCATAACAAAATCATGGGCATTAATATGGCKTTGGTGCTGCTTTAACAGCCGCCACTCTTCTGGGAAGGCTTTTCACTAGATGTTGGAATATTGCTGCGGTACTTGCTTCCATTCAGCCACAAGAGCTAGTGAGGTCTGGCACTGATCTTAGGCAATTTAAGCCTGGCTCACAGTTGTCATTCCAATTCATCCCAAAGGGTTTCAATGGGGTTGAGCTCAAGGCTCTGAAGGCCAGTCAAGTTCTTCCACACCGGTTTCGAACAAACCACTTCTCTATGGACCTCGCTTTGTGCATGTGGGCATTTGTATTTGTTAGGGTTCCCCATTAGCTGCTGCCAAGGCAGCATCTACTTTTCCTAGATTTCAAGCACATTAACGCACTTACATTACACATAAAACAGTACATCATATAATGTTATTACACCGCTACATATCCACAATACAAATAGTATAATGCCACTATACAACAATATTGCAATGTGTGTGTGTAGAGTGTGCGTGTCTATCTTTTGTGTGCGTCTCTTCACAGTACCCGGTGTTCCATAAAGTATATTTTTATCTGTTTAAATAAAAAAAAATCTGATTCTACTGCTTGTGTTGGTCACCTAATGTGGAATAGAGTTCCATGTAGTCTTGGCGCTATGTAGTACTGTGCGCCTACCCATAGTCTGTTCTGGACTTGGGGATTGTGAATAGATGTTTTATGGGGTATACATGGGTATCCGAGCTGTGTGCTAGTAGTTTAAACAGACCGTTCGGTGCATTAGGCTTGTCAACACTTAAAAAAACATGTGGTGATAAAGTCAATCTCTCCTCCACTTTGAGCAATGAAAGATTGACATGTATTTTATCGGTGTTAGCTCCCCATGTACTTTTAAGGGCCAGCCATGCTGCCCTGTTCTGAGCCAATTGTAATTTTCCAAGGTCCCTCTTTGTGGCACCTGACCACACAACTGAACAGTAGTCCAGGTGCGACAACTTGGGCCTGTAGAACCTGCCTTGTTGATAGTGTTAAGAAGGCAGAGCAGCGCTTTGTTGTTTCTCCCTGTCTTAGCTACTGTTGTATCARTATGTTTTGACTATGACAGTTTACAATCCAGGGTTACACCAAGCAGTTTAGTCACCGCAACTTGCTTAATTTCCGTGTTATTCAYTACAAGATTTAGTTTATGTTTAGTGAATTTTGTCCCAAATACAATACTGTTTGTTTAAAAAAATATTTAGAACTTATTCCTTGCCACACATTCTGAAACTTAAGTGTTAGTCATTTCAGTAGCTGAAGTGTATAGTGTTGAGTCATCTGCATACATGGACACATTGGCTTTACTCCAAGCCAGTGGCATGTCGTTAGTAAAGAATGGAAGGGGGAAAAAATAAAAGTGGAAGGAGGGAAAAATAAAAGTAAGAGGCCTAGACAGCTGCCCTGGGGAATTCCTGATTTATGTTGAGGCTTCAATTAAAGAACACACTGTGTTCTGTTAGACAAGTAACTCTTTATCTACAATATAGCAGGGGGTGTAAAGCCATAACACATACTTTTTTCCATCAGCAGACTGGGTTGGTAACAAGCTGATTGGTCAGCTATTTGAGCCAGTAAAGGAGGTTACTATTCTTGGGTAGTGGTATTACTTTTGTTTCCCTCCAGGCCTGAGGGCAAACACTTTCTMGTAGGATTTAAATAGAAGATATGGAAAAAAGGAGTGGCAATATCGTCAGCTATTATCCTCAGTAATTTTCCATTGAAGTTGTCAGACCTCGGTGGCTTGCCATTTACTTTAGTACAGCGCTTGTCTTTCATAATTTTGTCAGATATACTTGATGTGTAGTGACAGTGTTTGTTGCTGGCATGCCTAACTTTGCTAATCTTGCCAATGAAAAAAAAATCATTAAAGGAGTTGGCAATATCAGTGGGTTTTGATGAATGAGCCATCTGATTCAATGAGTGTGCCTTTTTGCCCAACATTTCATGTAAGGTGTTCCAACACTTTTTACTATTTCTTTTTGTTTCATAGTATATTTTCTTTTTGTTTAGTCACATGATTTCTCAATTTGTAGTACGTTTGCTAATTGGTTGTACAGCAGGGACCTATTTTCCATTTATTTTGCCTCGTCCCTCTCAACCATCCAATAATAAAATAAAATAAATCCTCATCAATCCAAAGGGGTTTAAAATTGTCACCATTTTCTTAATGGGTGCATGCTTATTAGTAACTGGAATAAGCAATTTMATAAATGTGTGCATGTCTGGTTGTTCTTCGTTACAACTCCACAAACCATATACCAGCAAATATTATTGATATCGATGTAAGAATCACTACATAACTTATTGTATGATCACATCTACACAATATTAGACCCAGMCTTTGGAACTTTGGTTTTCCTAGATATGGCTTCTATGTTGTGACCACTACATCCTATGGATTTCGATRCTGCTTTAAAGCAAATTTCTGCAGCAGTATTAAAGATGTATAGATCACATGTTAATTTCATTCCTGTGCTGAACCAGGTTGCAGGCACTGGTTAGTTTAGTGCATTTTCTTGAGTGGGCAGCTTGAAAGCCAGTCAATATTTAAATCACCCAGAAAATATACCTCTATCACATGCATTTTGCACATGTTTTCCAGATGCTGACTTTTAGCAGTTGGGCTATAGCAGCTTCCCACAAGAATGGGCTTTAGGTGATGCAGAGGAACCTGAGGCTATATTACTTCAACAGTATTTATCCTAAGATCCTCTATAAGCTTTACAGGAATGTGGTTCTGAATATAGGCCGCAACATCGCCCCCATTGGCATTTTGTCTTTTAGGGTAGATGTTATAACCATGTATTGCTACCGCTGTATTATCCAAGTGAGTTTTTCAGAAATAGTCAGAATATTGATGTCCTCTGTTGGCAAGTTATTGACTTCATGAACCTTGTTTCTTATGCTTAATATGTTAATTTGTACTATTTTTAGCACTTATGGGATGCTTGGTTGTTTTTAATAATTTACTAGGAAGCTTATCAGAAGTAGACTTGCTCATGTTATTTATATTGGAGCTGCACACAGTGGACTTCCTTCTATGGGACTCCACCTCAGTGCTAACAGTATAACTCTGGTTCATAGGCACATGAATATTGCATACACTAGCTGTAGGATCAAGAGGTATTCAGGGCAATTACAGGGACATACATTTTAAGTTACTTACATTGTCTGCCAACACCCCTGGGGTAATCAGACCTGCCAACATGCACGCATGTTGCGTACCAACTACGCGATTCTCTGTTCATGTACGCGGGTATGAGATCGGAGTTAAAAGTACGCAGAAATTAGTATTTATTTTTAATATATTTTAATAAAATTCACTGCGCTAATCTAACATCCCGTTTATTGCGCTGCAGCACAGACATGTACGGAGTTTGTGTCAACAGACATGGAGATTAATACATCATTATTCGACGTAGCTACCCCGTGTCTGCCCCTCCTGTTGTGATGCTGAGTTTGCCGACAGTCAGCTGTACGTAAGCACATAGACAAATCCCTTCGGCTCTGTGTGTTGTGGAAAGGGAAACACTAATTGTTTCAATCTAATGTTAGAGAACATAAGATGGACATTCAGCGGGCTCTAAAGTGCCAGCAGTTCACTTGCATTTGCTAGTGAAAGAAATTAAATGCAAATATGAAAAATAACTGGTTGCATTTGTGATATTTTCTACGTCACATTACGAGGATCACGCAACCTGAGACTAATTATGATCCACGAAACAAAAAGCATTACAAAAGTMTAATAAATATAAACATCTTGGCATTTAAATGGAGTTGGGAGTTTAGAAGACTGCGCGATGAAGAATGAATGCGTGTCCAGTATTGGCTATAAAGGCAATGCTTCTAAAATGCCTTTGCACTAGATTTGAGATTTTTTTTTTTGTTGAAAATCTGAAATGATGTATGTGCTGCAAAGAAATACTATGTAAATGGGCCCCTTTTACATAGGCTGAAACACCGGACTCTTCTAGCGAACAGTGTTCAGATTCCCTTTGCGGTAGCCTACTTAAGCTTTGTGTAGCCAGTTTGCGGTCTTGGTCGATGTGATTTTGCATTTAGTGTTGATTGGGAACCGTGTCTAAAAAGCCAATACTTGTCAGGTAACAAGCRTTCCTCTACTATAGACTAAACTTTGGGGCCAAGGCAAGTTGGATCTGAAGACCTATGCAGATGTCAGAAACATATTTTCTTCTGCAGTAGACTACATGTTGCTGACATTTCCATTTGGAGATGTGCTCCTCCAGCATGCAGTGGTCGCTGACATTGCCAACAGGCAGACCGCCAAGTTCTCATCCCTCAACTTTTTCATGGCACGCTTTTCCTGCATTATTCATGAGGGAGCCTCTGTTGATCTAGTGGAAGATGAGTTTGGACTCTCAGGCAACAACCTTTGAGCAGAGTCTGGTCAACATACGCACGGATCAGGCCTGGAGAGAAGTCGGGAACAATGAAAGGGGGGGGGGGGCAGCCTGGTCTACTCCCTCTTTTTGGCTGTGATGCTGGGGATATTGGTCATATTCCACAGCAATGCAGACTGAGAACGAATATTGTCTTGTTTCTAGGAACAAAAGCCAGTACAGAGCCTCCCTCAGTACAGACATGCGGAGTGCYCTCGTTACCAAGAAGGTTTCAATGATTGCCAGAGGAACTGTTTGCCACAGAAGTCTAGTCTACCCTGATGCCCTGCTGCATAAGGCTAAATTTGCTAGCTATCGGGCAAATCTGTCTAGGAAATAATTTGAAGGTCCCCAGAAGAGTTGTTCTCACCCACTGTTTCCTATCATAGCTTTTTTGTTTTTATTATGGATATCATGTTTATTTGATGCTCTGCTTCAAACATTTTTATCATATCAGAGTTAATTTTTATCATGGATAAGATGCACATTTTGTACCTAAACAAATCAATTGTTATTGTTTAATAAAATAAAATAGTTCTAATTAGATYTTGTTAGTGACTTTTACCATATGTGTAAATGGAATGCTGTCAAAGTATTCCAACCGTTTTATAGACTTGATTTGGTAATTGCGTTCACTCTCAAACAGCGCACTCTTCTGCAGATATTTAGAAACGAAACATGCCAATTTGAAAAATAAGCCACAAGTTTGAGTGACAATTAAGACTACTTTCGAGTAGTAAGACATGTATAAAAATAAACGCATTCCATTAACAAGGGTCTAGAAGCGTCTTATATGGTGAGCTACCGAGTGGCTAGGACAGGCAAGCCCCATACTATTAGCGGAGGACTTAATTCTTCATGCTGCCACAGATATGGTTGGGACAATGCTCGGGGGGGGAAAAGGCCCCAAAAACTATACAGACAATGCCTTCATCAAACAACACTGTTTCACGACGCATCAGTGACCTGGCAGATGTTTTGAAACAATTTCTGCTTTGCATACAAGCCAGTGAATTATATGCATTACAGCTGGATGAGTCAACAGACGTGGTGGGCCTGGCACAGCTCCTGGTATATGTCCGTTACGTTTATGGGGGGTCAATTAAAGAAGACATCCTCTTCTGGAAACCAGGACCACAGAAGAGGATATTTTTAAAGTACTGGACAGCTTTATGACATCAAATGGACTTCGGTGGTCAAGATGTGTTGGTATCTGTACTGATGGCGCAAAAGCCATGACAGGGAGACATAGTGGAGTGGTAACGTGCGTGCAAGCAGATGTTCCGGACGCCACTTGGGTACACTGCAGCATCCACCGAGAGGCTCTTGCTGCCAAGAGAATGCCTGACAGCTTGAAAGACGTTTTTGACATTTATAGTGAAAATGGTTAACTTTGTTAAAGCAAGGCCCCTGAACTCTCGTATTTTCTGCACTATGCAATGATATGGGCAGCGACCGTGTAAAGCTTTTACAACATACAGAAGTGCGCTGGTTATCAAGGGGCAAAGAATTGACTYTTTTTTTGAATTGCGAATTAGCTTTTTACTGACCACCACTTTCACTTGTCTGGCCTCTTGCATGATGATAAGCCAATCGTGTGAAACCCATCTGGGCAACAACAACAAAATTCTCCCCTCGCCTGCATGATCTGAATCTAGGATTGCAGGGACTCCAACTATATTCAATGAGTGGGACAAAATTGAGGCAATGATTAAGAAGTTGGAGCTCTTCTGTCTGCATTAACAAGGACACACGTTCCACCATTGTATGATTTTAAAAATAAATGTAAAAAAAATTGTGCACAAATGAACTCAAGATTTTTGGACAATGTCAAATGTGATATAGTGAAGCACCTGAGTGAGTTGGGTGCGCAATTACGCAGGTACTTTCCTGAAACGGATGACACAAACAACTGCATTCATTATCCCTTTCATGCCCTGCCTCCAGTCGACTTACTGATATCTGAACAAGAGAGCCTCATTGAAATTGTAACAAGCGGTTCTGTGAAAATTGAATTTAAATCAGAAGCCACTGTGAAATTTCTGGATAGGGCTGCGCTCAGTTTCTTGCCTTGGCAAATTGCGCTGTTAAGACTGATGCCCTTTGCAACCAAGTACCTATGTGAGTGGATTCTCGGCCCTCACTAGCATGAAAACTAAATAGAGGCACAGACTGTGTGTGGAAAATTAAGACTGAGACCCGCTCCAATAAAACCCAACATTGAAAGGATGCACATAACTCTGCAAGCACACCCTTCTCATTAACCTGTGGTGAATTATTCCCAATTTTCAATGAACAAATAAGGTTTTATATGTAAGATGGCTAAAGAGCAAAATTATTATTTGTGCCCTGGTCCTATAAGAGCCGTTTGTCACAACCCGGCTTGTGGGAAGTGACAAACTCACTCTTATGTTTAATAAATGTATTGTATAGTGTGTGTGTGACAGACTTACAATGATGGCACAAACAATTTTTTTGAGAGTGCGCTGACCCTGGTGCTAGAGGGGGTACGCAGCTGGAGGTTGAATGTTTGAAGGGGTACGGGACTATAGAAAGTTGGGGAAACACTGCTGTAAAGCATGTTTCCACGAGGTGTCGACATTATCTATGTCTATTATCTAAAAGTTATTCCAACAGAGCTACAGTTATCTTTTAGCCAGGTGTGTAATGCCAGTAGCCTGCTGAGTGAATCTTTCACACCTGCTTTAAAAAAAAAATTGGGGGGAATCTTTCAGTGCTAAAATAAGTATTTTTATTTTTTATTTATATATATATATTCATTCATTTTCAGAAGTTCTGAGTTAGCCTTCCTGATATCGTTTCACCCCACATGGATTACGACAGCGTCAGCTCCCGGCATCGGTAGGAAGCAGACTTGTAATGTCCTGTACTGGTGCGCCAGGATAGCACAAGGTTTTTGCTGCAGGAACCAAGATGTTTCTTACAATAGAGCTGCCGGTGACGACAGCTGGTGCAATGGCTATGGAGGTCCGGCTGTTCTTTCGCCTCGAGTGGTTTCTTAAACCCCCTCGGGGACCGAACGGTGGTGGGGCCCGATGGACCCGAGCCAGCTGTAGTATCCATCGTAGATGATGAATGGGCTGGTCTCAGGCAGCCTCACTGTCTGAGGGTGGTAGCTCTGATCTGAGCCCGAGGTAGAAGCCACTGGAGTGGAAGACAGAACAGAGGGCGACGGCGCAGGTAACTCCGGATCCGATCTCTAATCGGAAGATGGTGCCGGAACCTCTGGCTCCAGGGCGTCGAGGCCGTTTCTGGTCTGGGTTTAACAGGAATGGGCCTTTACCAAACGGTTGCCACAAAGCTGGAAGCACAGAATTGTCTAGAATGTCATTGTATGCTGTAATGTCAAGATTTCTCTTCGTTGGAACTAAGGGGCCTAACCCGAACCATGAAAACAGCCCCAGACCATTTTGTCCTTCACCTAACTCTAGTTGGCACTATGCATTGGGGCCGGTCGCGTTCTCCTGGCATCCGCCAAACCCAGATTCKTAAGTCGGACTGCCAGATGGTAAAATGTGATTAATCTGGTACTATATGTGTATGTAATGTCTGTCCCAATCAAACGTTTGGACACCTACTCATTCCAGGATTATTCTTAATTTTTACTATTTTCTACATTGTAGAATAATAGTGAAGACAACTGTGAAATAACACACATGGAATCATGTAGTAACCCAAAAATATATTTGAGATTCTTCAAAGTAGCCACCCTTTGCCTTGACAGCTTTGCACATACATACAAGAAGAATGTATTAATCTTTCAGGTGGGTGGAACTGTCTCCTGTGTCCCAGTTGTGGAGAGTGAATGCTCCATTCTAGCCAGCGACCCTCGGTCACCCTCAGTCGGTGTCACCCGCACCCCAATGAAGGACTCAATGAGAGGTAACTATCTTAACCAAGTGGCAAAGCTATCCAGTCAAGCAGTGGAAGGCCGTGAACATCTATGGCTCACATACTCCCTTGAAAAAAATCTTAGCCTGAAAAACAAGCCTGCGATAGTACTGTTTGTCCCTTTTTGAGAAACCGTAGCTAGTATAAATTCCTCAATAGTCAGAATTAATCTATGAACTCAATTGTAATACGTTTTTGCAGAGGAGATCTTAGTCGCACAATTTTACATATTATGTTTGCAGTATTTTTCAAGTACATGAAAACAAGTTGTCTCTTGAATGACAAACACTTAACTTAATTGAAGAATCCTTACTGTTGACGTATCGCTGACGAAGGGGTGTGGACTTCGGCTACCAAACTTCAGCTCGCCTCAGGAATTTGCCGAAGACAAACTTCCGCGGCGTAATATATGCCAAAACTGTTTCGGATTAGACGCATGCGCACGCCTTTAGGTCCAGGGGTGGGTAAACCTTTTGGTCTGAGGGGCATATTGGGACATGGAAATTCAACAAAGAACTTGATTGAATGAGCTTGCTGGTCAGATATGTAGTTTTCCCACCCCTAACGTAGCAGGCATAGAAGAAACGCCTGAAACTAGACACCCCCCCCCCCCAACCCAACCTACTGGTCTTGATGAGAAGGATAACATTTTGGGGGGGGATGTGCTCCTCTGCACTGTTCAACCAATCCAGTAAATGTGGCGGAGTTAAGATGGCGTGTCGCCTTGTTAATGTCCAAAGTGGTAGTCTTTCCATTTCCCTTGAAAACCGGAACATTGTTGGGGACTCTGCAGAGGCTACCCCTGCCCAAAACTGTAGATGCAGCATTGCCCTTTCAGTACATTTTGAAAAAGCTTTTTGTCAAAGTTATTTTATTTTAAACTTTTGACTTGTTTTTTTTTGTTCCTCCAGTGACAGTTAGCTCCTTCGCCCGCAGCCTCAGCATGCTCCTCCACAGTGACTCTGTAGAAAGAGTTGCCCCTGTGCCCTTTAACAAGTTTCCCAACTCAACGTGGAGGAAGAGGCAGTGGTAGAGGGAGGTTAGGTTCCAGTGAGCCCCTTCTCTCCCTCAGCCATCACAGGTCTCAGGTGACATGATCCAGCCCTCTCCCAGAGCGTGACTAGTCATACGCTTCTCATCCAGAGCCCCTTCGTTCTCGTGGCGGAGGCCCAGATAGAAGTCGAAGCCGATTTCACTCTGGAGGAAGCCGAAGAGGCCAAGGAATCTTCACTACACAAGCGCCTGAGTATGAGCTTGATCACCTGCCACGATGGTGTCGCCCCATCACCAACCTTCGCCGAGGTGCACTACGACAGCCCTGCGTCTCCTCCCTGAAAACGCTGCTGCTGAACTCCACAAGGAGGAACCTGACACGCGTATGCCCTTCCCTCAGTCACTCTGACCCCGCACAACCTCTGACTCCCATGGCTGAACCATCCATCCCCACCGTTACAGAGTTAACTGAGGTCACGGTTACTACAGAATGCTTAAAGTGGAGGTCCCAACACCAGTGGTGAGCCAAAGATGCCTGTAACAGTGTCACCTGTTGTACCATCCACCACAACACTGGCCCAAGTCCCAGCGTGGCCAGCAGCAGTCCCAAGCCACTGGGATCCGCTGCCCCACCTTCGACGCCAAGAGCCCCAGTCAAGTGGTGTTCAAGCCCCAGTGGCTAGGGAAGGCTTGGGCCACCGGGGTGAGGGCCAGAGGGAGAGGAGGCAAGGGGGGCTCGTCCACTTCACCACTCTCCGTCCAGGTTGGAAACAAGAATACAGCCAACGAGAACAGGGCACGTCGGTCAAACAGAAGCAGAGAGGTACGTGGGTGTCTTTGTCTATCATTTTTTAGCAAAGTTTCCCTTTTTTAAATGTATTTTTTGTTTTTAACTCTCTCTCCTCTCCCGTGTGGCAGACAAGGCACTCATGGCTGAAGGCCGCTCCCCTCTGCAGATGCTCAAGGAGACCAACTCCCCCCGGGAGCAAACTACACAGGTATATAGCTGGTGTACWCTAGGGCTGTGACAGTCATGGCATTTCAGATGCTGGTTATTGGTCACCGTTATAATCATTTGAATAGGAGCATTGTGGGAGTCCCCATTCAAGTCAATGGTGACATAATGGTTGGATGCGGCCGTTGTGAGATCGTCACTATCTGGGCAAGCGGTTTTCAAAATGGTCTCTTATTTTAAACCAAACCTTTAACCACACTGCTTACCTGAAGGCTAGGCACCACAGCTTAGGGATAATAGGGATTCTTTTTTCTTTACTCATCAGACAAACTTTACCAGCTCAAAGTAAACAAAAATACAATATATTATTGTATATATTTCCACATAAAATGACACTTAAAATCAAAACGACTAGATATTTTAAAAAGCCTCTGTAGAAGTCTAAGAACCTGTGTGTGGAGTAATGGGAATGTAAGTTGAAGACAGAAAGTAATTGGCGCACCGGGAACATGTCATTTTAAGAAAATGGCCGATAAAGTTGGGCTAATGCAGTTAAAATGTACTTTCCATAAATATGACCATTTATGTCACATTAATTAAACTCTTATTCATAGATCATTTCTAAACTGACCAGTAAACATCAAATATACTTTTTACAAATACATTAGCATGTTTAATACATTTGTTTCAAGCAATAGAGCATATGCTTTGAATACTGGTCTGTTGGGTAAATATGCAGTTTTGGGCAAATTCTCATATCACTTTGCTCAATTTGTCACATACAAGGATTTTGTATGGCTGTTGAAATGTGCASAACATTTATCAGCTACGCCTGCCCCATATGTAAGGCCCTCTAAGTTGTTGCTGGTGACGCTTTACTTTCTTGATTGTCATGGGACCTGTGTCTACTCTTGGCACACGTTGAAGCAGCATCAGCTCTCACAACTCCTCTCTGATTTTTCCAGTGTCACCGAAGTGCTGACAAGCCACAATTTGTTCATCACGTTTGTTATAGCAGTGGCTCCCTCATCGAACGTGGCTACTGGCTGCGCCTTCAATGTGGCTTTTACCCACGAAGACCGGTTTGGGGCATCGCGACCATATTTGAGTTCAGACWTTTTTTTATTTATTTGCGTTCTGGGTTCCTCCGTGCTACATTCTTTTGAGGACGTTATCATTTGACATCCTATGATATACAGGTACCATTTTCTGTGCAACCTCTATTTAAAAAAAACTGTATGGCCTCAATGTTTTTGTGACCGGGTGGCTCTTCACCATTTTCTATGGCTCGCTGGCACCAGCACCAATGCACACACCTATCCTGCAGTTGAATGTGAATCCTCTCTTGTGCCATTGAAGAATACATTAATGTCTATGATGGCATCCTCCTTCAGCAACTCTACTATGTCTGTGTCTGTATCTGCGTATGCTCTTCTAATTATCTTTGCAGCACTCTCCATTGACTGTAGCCCTCTCTGCAACTAAAGTGTGTGTGGGGGGGTGTACTTGTCTGTTGACATTAGACACAACTGCAGGACAAAATATGAGCATGTGACCCTATGTAAATGTCAGCATGTATTTACTTTATGTAAAGCTAATTTCTCACTAATCACATTAGGCTACAGCCCTATGACGCCCTAGGCCTATGTGACCGTCTCATTGTATAGTTGTGTATTCCTATCACTCTGTTTTTAACTTGGAATACATTTGCTTGGAGCAAGGAAATAAATATTATTTTTACACAGCTAGAAGAACCAGCCCCACATTTTATATCAAATGCCACATCTCCCCTGGAGGAAGTGTAAACACTCCTCCTAAATGCATCAAGGTCACATTTTTATAATGACAATCACTGGTTGGTGAAGTCTATGGGGATTTTCAGTCCAGTGTTTAGACACTTAGTGCAAATCAAGTAATGTACAAGTTGGTTTATTTGAGACGTGAAATAAAAGCCGCTGCTGTCTGATCGCTGCTACAGTTATCTTCATCTCAACTAATTTGTGTCTCAACGCGCTGCTGCGGGGTACTGCCTCGATCGGCGGCTCAGGCAATTATTTTCTTTCATTCACCACTTTTCTCGCGACTGATTACGCCTATTTTTATTCACATACTGTAGGTCTATTCTTCGAGATTCTCATTTTGTCTCGCTTTAAATTGATTATTCGCGGGAGATTTTGTTTGAAAATGTATTGAGACATTTTAACTAATCAGGTAGCCGGAAAGGGCCTTTTTAAATACCAGTAACCAATCGCATGTCAGGAAATTACTAATCTTTCAGCACGAAGCACTACGTCTACAAAGGATATAGCTATTACATACATGGCTAACGATATGCTCTGGAAAACAAACAAGCTTTTGAATGATATGATTCAACATGGAAAGTATAAAATAAAAAATAAAATAAATTGTGGTTGAAGTTCTGCATGAAACATGCTATCAAGAACGACATTTATAGTTCCGTGTAGTTGACGGAGTTGGGATAAAATGATACTTTATTTGTATACATTTATTTTTGTACATTTTATGGAAGTTGCAAAATATCACAAACAGAAACTTTGACAGATGGAAGCAAAATCACAATGTTTGCCTGTGGTGCCTGGCCTTAAGCCTAAACTAAGTCCAAAATGCAAAATCTTGTTTTCATTTTTATTTTATTTTGACTTTGCTACTGGGAACCTCATTGCGAGTGTACCCATCAATATGTGCTGTGACTTGTTGAATCAACTGACATAACACACAAATACATTCAACTAAATGGTGACATCTGTTAACATAATTTGAATGATCATTCTACATTACCATGGAAATTATTGCATCACAATACCAGGCAGCCATTGTGTGTACCAATCGGTTTAACAGTCAAATTGCCAGGGTCAGAGCAGAGGTTGCAAGCCCATTCTCTGTGCTACAAGACCTTGCTTGTTTCAGCAAGGAGCAACRAAGTTTCATCACGTTGTAAAGAGCCCATGTTACTTCGGAAACTGACTCAACTGCTTGGCAGTCCCATCTTCAGACAGCTATTAGTTTCAAGATAATACAAATAAATGTTTTTTGAAGAAACGTATTTTATTTTCATGACTCGTCATCATAACGGTCTGTTATACGGTAATTGTGCCAGCCCTAATATACACACACTTTTCCCTCAGGGAACTATCTGCACATGTACTTGCATCTACCTCACTCTTGCCATCTCATTCTTTCATGTCTGCACACTAAAGCCTAAGGAACAGGATTGCTTTATTTGGTGGGTCAGAGGAAAAATGAACAATCAACAGTTTTTAAACCTGAAAGGTTCTGTCTCTCTTCCCTCCCTGCCCATCAGATGAAGCTGAAGGTGTCCACCCCAGACAGACAGAGGCTGGGTCAGATAGACCGGAGAGTCCTGACTGTGTCCATGGACAAGGAGAACCGATAGATGGATGTTGCAGAAGAACATGCGCAAACACTAACTGGCCAGTGTATAGAATCTTGCCATTTTTCTATATCTGTCGAATAACAAGCCTTTTTTAAAGTGTACAGCCTCTTTTTAACTGACTTTTTCAGACTGCTAACCAATTATAATTTRTGTAYGTTGTTTTTGGAAGTGCCATCGATATGATTTGTCTTTTATTTCAAGTGTCCATGTCAGTGTTTTTGCTATCCTGTCCTTTTATGTAAATAAATTTGCTTTAAATCTCTTTTTGTGTTAACTGGAATACACCTATAAGGGGGGGGTACATGTTTATTAGTCGTAAGGTATGGCTTTACTTAGCACCTTTAAGAAAAGGGCTTTACAAATTAAGTGAATTATTTACTATATGAACAGTCTGTTCTGATGGTAGAAAGGCTGTCCAGCTTGTCACGTGTGTGATGCCATTGAAAAGAAACCACTTCGCATTGAGATATCGTGCTGTACAGAGTTGCTGTTATGTTTCGCTTGCACAACAGTGGTAAAACCAACCACGTGTGTAGCCGTTACTGTCACTTAGATCTACACAACCAGGCAAGGTTTAAACTCCTCCAGTACTCTGACAAATGTGAAATATTGTGGTTTTGTACAGCTGCCTTTTTTTGTTGTCAGTGAACCATAAGATCTATTATATCATCCCATCTGTCCAGCCAACAGTTTTACTGAGAGCACTTATGCCTTTTTGTGACTAGCCATTGGGAAGTAGGCCAAAAGATTGGACCCCAACTCATGGTTAACATATCCTATTAAACACGTACATACGTAAACTTTCAGACACACACTAATGTAGAACTCTGCAAGCTAAACTATTTATTCAAATGTGACCATAAAAATAGAAAAACCGGAACTAACAAGGGAATTCTAACCAACACCCAAACATCCGCTTGAAACAAATTTAATGCTTACATATTCATCCTCTGACAAACATTTTAACTCGCCTCRAATATAAAAGCATGTAACAACCTAGTTATTGTAAACCTACAGTCTATCAGTGGTCATTTATTTTGTTATTTCATCCAAGTCTCTACCGTTTCCATTTGGCAACTGCTCTTATGACATATGAATATTTTCCTGCATAYCCTATAACGCTAGAATTCAGTTTTGAACCTTGACAAATCAGTCATTCATTGATACAACGATCATGTTTTTCTACAAAAGTCCCCTCACCCGCCCAACTCTAAACTTGAGTTAGTCTCGTCTCTTCCTACTTCTTTCTCATCATAATCCTTCTCTCAAATCGAATAAGACTTGGCACAATACAAATAAATAACCTTTCACCCGTGGCTTCCTAGTCTCCCCCCATCCCCCTCTTCAATCTACCAGGTTTCCATGATATTCTTCCTCTATTCCCCTCTCCTTAGTCTTTCGCTCTGTCTGTTCTCTAGACTAGAGGACTGACTCAGTTCCATATCTTCAGGAAGCTGTCCCAGGATCCTGTGCAGCATGCCATTCCGTCCGAGGATACTCCGATGCAGCTCACCCTGTTGTCATGACCAGCCAGCACTCCTGAGCCATGAAGAGAATTACATCAGTATAGAATGGATGCAAATATTGTTTGCCTACATTGCATCCACATTCTCTCTCCCTCTAATTCTCCCTTCGTCCCACTCACATCCTCCTTTCTCTTCTCACCATCCCCTCTACTTACCCACACTGTCTCCCTCTCTTTCTGCCTCCAGCCCCTCCAGTCACCATCTTTCTCTCCCCAACCCTGCATACTCACCCACACTCTATCTCCCATTCTTTCTCCCTCCGTACTCACCCACTCTCTCGGCTTTAAGCATGTCCCAGATGTTGACGTTGAAGTCATCGTATCCGGCCAGTAGAAGTCGGCCGGAGAGGGACGGGGCGAGGGAGGTCACCCCACACATGATGCCCGAGTCCTGGTAGGTGATGAGCTCCTGGTCTGCCCTCAGGTCGTACAGCTTACAGGTGGCATCGTCTGAGCCCGTTATAACCGCATTACCATTGGGGAAGAACTGGACAGAGTGGAGAGGACGTGGTCAGAGCAGTGGTCTCTCTGGTGGTCTGGAGAGCTACAGAGCGGGCGTAGGCTTTTGTTCACCTCATTAAACAAATCAACTGTTTGAGCAAACAGTTGCATCAAATTCATTTTTTAAGATAAAATTAAGTTCCTTAAATTTGTAAAAACTTGAAGTCTTTCTCCACGTGAACTGCTGGGTGCAATGCATCTGACTATCAGAATACTAAACTATCAATAAACTAAGAAATGCTGGGGTTTCTCACCCCGATGGCGTTGATGTCACTCTCGTGGCCACTGAACGTCTGTCTGCAGGTGGCTTCCCTGATGTCCCACAGTTTGGCTGTGAAGTCACACGCCCCCGAGATGAACATCTTGAAGTCGGGGGACACGGCCAGGGACATGCAGTCACCCAAGTGGCCCGCGAAGATGGTCTTCTCTGTCCCTGTCTCAATGTCCCATAGAATACTATAAAGTTTGGATGGAATAGGAGGAGAGGATGGATATAGAGGTGGGCAAAGAAGACAGCAGGGACATGGCCAAAGAAGAGAGGGTTGCGAAAGAAGGGAGAATTTAAAAAATATATATATATATATAATTTAACCAGGCAAGTCCGTTAAGAACAAATTCTTATTTACAATGACGGCCTAGGAAGAGTGGGTTAACTGCCTTGTTAGGGGCAGAACGACAGATTTTTACCTTGTCAACTCGGGGATTCGATCTAGCAACCTTTTTGGTTACTGGCCCAACGCTCTAACCACTAGGCTACCTGCCGCCCCAATGTTTAGGACAATGTTTAGGACAATGTTTAGGACAMCATTGCAGAAAAGTAATAGATAAGACTATGCCGATCAAATGAAGGGTACAGTATAAGCCATAGAATTAGAATGATACGGTAGCATTAACAGATTGGACTGATCTCTGGTCAGTCATTGTAACCCCTTATTGCACACAAGACTCATAGACTCCCATCTCTATGATCTTACCAGGTGCAGTCGCCAGAGCTGGTGATGATCTCACTGTCGCTAAGGAAACGACAGCAGGACAGGTAACCTGGGCAATAAGAGAGAACACCATCAGATAGACACAACACAAGCATGAGAGATTGCTGTATTGGATAGACTATATAAATACTACCAAGTATGTTCTTAGGTTGAGTTTGATCGAAATGACTCATCGTTAAACGTGTTGCCAGTAATGCTGTCTTACTGAGTGCAAATAGCGGGGTAAGTGTCGAGTGTGGTACCTGTGTGTGCGGCCAGCTCACGCATAACCTTGACGTTGCCGTCCTTGCCCTTGAGGTTGTAGATGGAGCACATGTTGTCGAGACCGCCACACGCCACCATGTTCCCTGAGGGCGCGTAGGCACACGTCATCACCCACGAGGACTTCAGAGGGATGGCGTTCACCTGAGCGGAGAAGGACACTGATTCCTCACGTGGACCAGTGTGTATGTGTGTGAACGCTCATGTGAGCACTTATATGAGCACTTGATATTACAGTATATTGTTGATATTACAGTATATCGTCATTACATGCCGTATTCAAGCAAAAACACTGTCCCATGACCAAAACTCCCCAGACTGTAAACCCAGACGCAGTCCGCCATACCTTGTTGGTGGTCAAGGTGTCCCACACTATCAGCTTTCCATCTTGAGAGGCACTGACACACAACCTGGTAGAGAGAACAAGACAGGAGTAGAGCGATAGAAACAGACAAAGAGAGAGACAGCGTACAGTAAAAGATCCAAGGACCTGCAGCAGCTMWAGATAAATAGACAGACAGATCGATAATAGATACAGAGACTMTTTTGTMCCAATGGCARYMYGTCTTTAMYAYGACTGATCTAAAAAGCCATGACATGGTAATTGACTAATGCTACTGCACTTTTTCCTATTGCCAGGTGTTTCCAGCACAAATGATGATGGGGAYGATGATGCTGGTGATGATAATGATGATAAAGTGTACTATGTAGTTATGTCTAGCMACTATGGAGGAGTATGTGTGAATATGTTGTCCGTTCAGTGTTCACAGTTGCCAAATTAGTTCCCCTTTGAGGGACAATAAAGTTGTATTGGATTGTATTGTGTTAAGACGGAGAGAGGCATTGTAACAGAACCTCTTAGCCCAGCACTGGTTCAGTTAGTAAAAGCTATCTTTTAGACCCACTAAATGTAGGACACCCCAAGTATTGTAAACYCAGGAAAGGCTAATAAGCTTACTAACTTGCTACAACTGAGAAAGAGAAGAGATAAGATGAAATGAGAATATAGGGAGAGGTAAGAAGGAGAGAGGACAAAATGAAGGGTAAAAGGTTGGTTAGTGCACATTCAAGTTATAGTGTCAGCAATAATTAATTGATTCAGGGGTAATGTTGGTTTAAAGTGTTGCCATACAGTCAGTTAAGTGTTTCCTGGTTCCACTAATTCATCCAATTAAAACAAGGGATGGGATTGCCACACCAATCCAATTAACCAATAAACGCAGAGCACCACGTGACGCCTGTTTTAAACTATGGCAGTATTTGTCACAGCAATCTGTTTGAATGAACGGATGAACAGATGAATATATATATATTGCTATAATGACTAATGATAGAGCTAACATAAATTATTGAACGATTGAATGAATACTTAAATGAATACTTGAACAACTCGACAAGCAATCCKCAGGAAAAGAGTGCAGGCTAGAAGTCTGTGAAGGGTCATTGTCTACTTTGAGCTAGTGGTCCAGTTTGTGTGTGTATGCATACCTGTGTGTACATATGTGTGCCTGTTTGTATGTGTGTGTGTGCTCGTGTGTATGGTGTATGTGTGTTTACTTGGTGTCAGTGCCCCAGTGCATGGCATAGATCTTGGCCAGGTGACCCCTCAGCGTCTTCCTGGTCTTCAGCTGGACACGCCCCACCAGCGTCGTCCCAGCAACCGCCTCCTGCAGGGTGGTGTCCTGCACTACCTTTCGGGCCTCCTGTAGAGGGATGGTTGTGTATGGTCAARTTATGGTTATAATAACTATGGTCCACTTAAATATGGCTAAAACCACTGTCATAACTATTGTCATTTTCAAGTGTGCTGCTGCTGCTGCAACCTGGTCTCAGAAGAAAAYGTATTGCATTTTACGAAACTGCTGTTTACACCTTCTCCTCCTGCCTTTGGACGAACAGAGCGGACAGGGGTGGGGATGTATGGTCATAACGGTTGTCATAGTTATGACTATRACTGTGGTGTTATGAACTCCTATACACCTTACGGTCCAGAGAATCAGAACAGTTAGGATGTTATATTATTGTATTATGATCTCTTTTAGCCCAAGGGATAGGTTTCCAAGAGTTCTTAAGAAATGTAAAAAAAACATGTAGAAATTAGAAAAACAACAAAAGCTGAAATTAAAGCACAAAAACACAAAGTTTCACATTCCTATTACCTAGACATATTACGAGTAACACCCCCCAGCCCTTCCCCCTACCCGCATACCTCATTTCCACATATGAATTTAAATACAACATAACATATTACTAGAACTTCATAGACCCACTCTAGTCATTCAATACATTTTATGAATGAATCTCTTCAAACAACTATTTAGCAAGTTTTTAAAACTTTTTGTCAAGAAGTTCCAGGACTTCACTGCCCTGAGGTAAAATCTCTTTTGCCCAGTTCTAATTTGGGTTTTGGTGGTCTATACGTGGCCTTTGGTGGTCTATAGGATGATGATTCTTGTTCAGTTTATGGTTGATGATCATGGTAAAATGCAAATAGTTTAATAAAGTACTAGCATATGAGATCCAAGGAACACAGACAGGTGTTATATTCACACTAGTGATTGATTATTGCCTAGCGGTTAGAAAGGAGACTCAGCATCCGGAGGGCTGCCAGTTCGAATCCTGGGTCTGACGGGGAAAAATGGGCGGGAAGTGAGCTGGCAAATAGAAGGTTGCTGGTATCAAATCCTAAATGCTATTGCCTGCCGTGGTGCTCTTGAGCAAGGCACTTAGTCCCCCACAACAACAGCTCCTCGGGTGCCCAGTGTGGCAGCGCCCGCAACTCTCCAAAACCTGTATATTTACTGTATGTGTGTGTACTCTATGTGTGTGTACTGTATGTGTGTGTACTGTATGTGTGTCTTTGGGAGGGTTGACTTAAAAGCGGAAGTCAAAATTTGGTTGGATGTTGTGTGCAATTGACCAATAATGTGATCTTAATTATTGATTGATAACTGACAGTGATCTGATCTTTGAGGTTGTCCGCCTCCTTTCGCAGCTCCTCCATTTCGCCCATGGCAACGGTTGGTAGGCGTTGTCACCGATGGAGACAGGAAGTGAAATCAGGTGAGCAGACGTAATCCTGGGGAAGAGAGGAAAATGGAAAATTGTATTTTATCAGTTAATTATCCATTCTTCTCACTGTAATGTCAATGTCTTTTACCTGTATACAGCAACACCTGATATATTTATGCATGTTACCAGCTTTTTGGATCAAGGTCTACCCTTTMTTTTCTTTGTTGTTTAGCTACTGTTTTGCAATTCAAACCTCCCTCAACTACTTTGCAAACCCTCACAAACACAGGCACACACACACACACACACACACACACACACACACACATACAAGCGTGCAACTACATGAACTAATTAATATGACACATACTGCATATACATGAACACACTTTCCCACCCTGATTGTAAACTCAAACCTGTATGGTGTGTCATCTTAATGCTAACACTTTTCTTGTTTGATATCTCTCCTCGTGCTTATACTAGCTAAGCGAACACAGTATTTACTCTGCCCTTTTCTATCTCAATATACTTTAGTGCCATAGACTTGGAAAGCTTTCCAATCTTACGTCAGCCCGGAAAGCACTTATGTTTTTGTGATTCCAGTGATATTACATCACAGCGCTCTAACGATGCAATTAGTAATGTCGACTGAATCAATGAGGACTGAATAGTTTTTTCACAGACCAAAATATTCTAAGTTTAGGCCTACTATACAGTAAAGACAAACAGTAGGAATYAACTCTCTCAAGTATCTCTGTCACATTATCAAATAAGGAACTTTTAAACTGGCAATGGTATCAGACTATTTTCTATGAAATCAGAAGATAACCCTTACTTTAAAACACTCTAAACATGATAATCACATAACATAMCATATCATGTAACATCCGCACATCTAATAACATATTTTCACAATATTTGTGACAGATTGAATTATTCGGATCGTACTCTATCTTACCTTGAAAACTACCAGGAGAAGAATAGCCTATATCCCTGGCTTTGGTCGTGTTTCTTTGCTGCAATCTCTCTCTCTCTCTATTTGTCTAAAGTGTCTCTGTCAAATCTCATTACCAAATTAATTTGCCTCTCATTTGTTTGAGGAGAAAGGTAGAGGGAGAGAGAAGAGGCAGTGACTCAGAGAGAGAGAAAGATATTCACTTTCTGTTGTTCCTTGCTGTTCCTATCTGTCTAGTACTGAAGGGTACATGCGTGTATGAAAACACTGTAAATCGTACGTCTAAATATAGAAATGCCTAAAACAATTAACCCTAAGGCGATTGCATCCATCTGAAGTTAGCTGCGCTCATAGGTGTCCTGCTCCCTCACCTAAAGGGAGTAGTATCCACAATGGTCACCTTATCTAGCCTTCATCTGATTTAGGCCATATATTTGGTTCCCTGAGAAAATGACATTTATAAATAGTACTAACCCAATAAAACGGGACCGTTTAAAAAAAAGAAAAAAGAAAATGTGTTTCAACTGTGCTATTGCCCTTTTGCCATCCTGTCCCTGAGACCCTGGCCTGCCATTGTTGCATGCGATTAAATTCCTGCTAGAGTTTGTCGCAGAGTG
Organism: Salvelinus sp. IW2-2015; assembly: GCF_002910315.2. Classification (NCBI taxonomy): domain Eukaryota; kingdom Metazoa; phylum Chordata; class Actinopteri; order Salmoniformes; family Salmonidae; genus Salvelinus; species Salvelinus sp. IW2-2015. The sequence goes on from NC_036845.1 coordinate 17,294,162, forward strand.
GAGTGCATTAACACGGAGAGAGGGAGAGAGGGAGAGAGAGAGAAGGGGGTGGGGCTGTGTGTAGAGGCGATGCAGTAGAGAGTGAGTTTAAATCCTAGTGGCTGAGATTTTAAAGGAAGCCTTTTGATTCAAATCTGCTCTCATCCGATTACTGACTGCTCTTTGCATCTGGATAAGAGGTGGAGAGAGNGGGGGGGGGGTGTAGAGGCGACGCAGGAGAGAGTGAGTTTAAATCCTAGTGGCTGAGATTTTAAAGGAAGCCTTTTGATTCAAATCTGCTCTCATCCGATTACTGACTGCTCTTTGCATCTGGATAAGAGGTGGAGAGAGAGAGAGGGGCGTGATGGAGAGATGAGAGAGGGAGGGGCAAACTGGTGGTGGTGGATAAGAGGGAGGGAGAAGGGAGAGAAGGGGGTTGTTAAAATCCAGGATAGGGTGAGATAGGTGATTTCTGTATTAARTGGGCAATGGACTTGAGCTAGTGATTGTAGGAATGTGTAAGTCAGATCTTGTTTTCTCGCTGTAAATGTTTCACCTTTTCACTATTGACACGCCATTAGTATTGTGTCACATACTATTAGGCAGATTGAAAAACGTTAACGGTAACCGGTGGCCATCCCTTAGTGAGAATTTAGCACTAAAACAGGCCTTTCTGAGAATGGGACTGAAGAACTGTTTCCAATTTGTAGCAAGACACTTTAGTTTTGATTTGAACGRAAACGCCTTGAACTGTATTTCCGTGCTATGAAAGGGTCTAACACAAAGTACCAAGTTTCAGCACCTATGCCAGCTGGACACCCACAACACTAGTGATACCACTGGCAGAGAATCAAATGTATTCCAAAATGGATGTATCAGAGGAAACACTGTAAAATGCTCTTAAAAAAAACACTTAAACAAATGATGTGATCATTCAAATGGACTGCGTTAGCCCAATTCGGATKTTGTTTTCCCACTGATTGGTCTTTTGCCCAATCACATCAGCTCTGAAAAAGATTTGAGGTGAAAGGTCTGATGTGATTGGTCAAGACCAATTAGTGGRAAAAATATGAGAATTTGAGCTGCATGTGTAAACGGTCTGTCAATGGGAAAATCCACTTAGAAGATACAATGAATGTTTTCCTTTAAGACTATCTGTAAGCAGAGTAACGCATTAGTAGTGCAATAGTAATATTACATGCATTATAATATATACATCATATGCAAATCCTTGTTATGATAAAATGTAAAACATTCAATAAATATATCCAATCCAAGTTAATGTTCTTTTTCCATGTAATCTCAAAGGAATTGACCATGCTTCCATACTTCTTAAATTAAATTCCCTACCATGTTGTAGAGAGAAAATTCATCGATTTTACAGTATTGATTAACTGTTTGTTCTTTGTCGCCATTAAACGGCACCCTCGTCATAGTGCTATCAAATGAAATTGATACTTATCCCACAGACCCACTCACTTTGATTATATGAGAAAATCAGGACACACTCAATTCAGAACTAAAAGTACCTCTACACTCCMCAAACTAATCTGGCGGCAGCAGGCAGCTGGTAGCCTAGCGGGTAGCCCTACAGTCAATTACCAAAAGCGTGGGTGGAATGTTATTAATATTTTTCATCATTTCATCATTAATAAAGATTATGTTAAAAAACCTGATGACAATCCTGTGTTTCTATGTCAAACAGTGCTGCTACGTTTCAGTCTTCTGTGATGTATATAAAGTGTAATATTGGRATGCAAACTYTAAATGTAATACATTTCAACTCTATATCTGACATGGTGCAGATGTCTTATTTTTTTAAACCATGTGTGTGAGATGTGTACTTTTGATTCAAAGTAGAGTTGTTTAAGACTACCAAGAATCACTCTGGGTGACCCTGATTTAGCCCACTGCAGTAAAAGGTTAAAATTGGTCCAGTAACCGAAAGGTCACAGGTTTTAATCCCCGAGCCAAATAGGTAAAAAATATGTTGATGTGCCCTTGAGCAAGGCACTTAACCCAAATTGCTCCTGTAAGTCGCTCTGGATAAGAGTGTTTGCTAGATGACAAAAATGTACAAATCTGTTTCAACCAAGAGCTCCATACAGCACTACTGTGACCAGAGGTTTTCACTTACACATCTATTCACATATCCAATCAAAAACTACAAACAAACAAAAACAACAATTGAGGTGTAAAATAAAATTATATGGCTGCCYACTCACCAAATAAGGAAGTTCTCCAGTGGGTTTCTTAACCTATTCTCACTTTTCAGGGTCCCTCCGTTTGGTTGTCATATGTTTACCCCTCTTCTGTTACTAGACTTTCAGTTTTTTATTCAGTTTTCCTGTCCCACACAGAATGGATATTCCACCCTCTTGCTCTCTCTCTCTCTCTATCTCTCTCTCTCACACACTCTCTCTCCTGTGAGGAACAGATGAGGATTGGAGCGGATGAAGAGAGATCAGGGATGAGGGGATAAATCCARCGATGGACAGAGAGAGAGAGGGTGGGGGGGTGAGAGAGGGAGACAGAGAAAGASAAAGACAAAGAGAGAGGGGGAGGGAGAGACAGAGAGAGTGAGAGGAAGAGAGAAAGAGAAACAGAGAGAGAGAGACGGAGGAACAGAGAGAGAGAGTGGGAGACATTGCGAGAGAGAAAGGGAGTGAGAGAGAGAGGCGAGCAAAGCACACCAAACAAGGTGGGCAAACGTGTCATGGGGTCAAAAGACAGGAACCGGTCCTGCATTAATAAAAAATTCAGTAAAAAATGCACTCCTGGACATGGCTTTTTATGGTGTGGTGTGAAAGCCTGTGACTGGCAGGGAGCTCCAGTGTTTTGTAAACTTGAGAAAAGTATAATATAAGAAAAGCCAGCAGCACAGACAGAGACAGAGAGATGGGGACCAGACGAGGGGACAGTGGCGACGTTGTTAACTCACGCACACACATCTCAGGCCACCAGGGGAGAGAGGTTACTGCATGAATGAACCTCTAAGGCCAGCACCTCAACCTGCCTGACTATGACCTGATGAAGATACCCATGTGGCTTTGTAGCAAATGTGTAAGAATAGAATAGATTTTATTGTCCTCTGAGAAGGACGTTCTCTTTCACGGGCTCGTACCATGGTTCATAGATGTGGTCCATAATGCTGTATTTACGGCACTTTTATATGTGTCACTTTTCATTGTCTCGATGAGCTACATTATACTGCACAATATGCATCAAAAAGGCAACGTGCTAAAAGTGAGACACAGTAAAAAAGGAGCGAGACAGAAAGAGTGTCCAGGGGGTGTGAGAGAGAGAGAGAGAGAGAGAGAGGAAACAAACACAGCGAGTAAGCGAGACAGGCAGAGTGAAAAAGGGAGAGAAGTTTCACCACATTGCCCTTTGACTTTCTGAACTTATCTTAACACTGCTGACTCAGTAGCCTAAGATTGTTTGGGTTTGGTTAGCATTAAGGTAATGGTAAAATAATCATAGGTTAGTGGATAGTTAGTTGACCCGTTTTTTGATAGTTAGTATTAACCCAGTACTTCCACCCTCTCTCGCRTGGTCAAATAGCAACAGGACTCGTTGAGCGAAGAGACGCTCCCCTTTTTCTGACAGCGCTGACGCTGGATTCAGGAGACAGACAGAGAGGGATATAGAAAGAGAGTGGGGRAGCAAGAGGTATGGCGGGGAATGTGAGCGAACCAGCGTGGGGGCCGAGAATTATAATCTGTTAAGCTTTGTGTGGTCGTCTCTATTGGTCTCGCACATTCAGCTAAGTTACACGCGTCAGCATTGAGCCTGCAGAGCAGAGCAGCTTTTGGCTGCAGTTGGGATGTGACAGCCAGGAAAGAGCACTGAGCCTTCTGTTGCTCTGTGATGCTATACAGCATAATACTAATAGTACAGCCATTAGCAGCCCCCCACTGTCCCAGTCTTAAACAAAGGGAAGGGGGGGATGGGATTAAATGTCACATTACACAGCCAGAGGAATCAGCAATCGACAAACAACCTGGGAAGACACTGAAGTGAAAGCCTACCTAATACTAAACTAYCCTGTCTCGGTCAATTGTTGTGATACTTGTATCTGCCTGTCTTTATTTGTCACCTTTGACCTATGTGCTTCTATAGTGTGACGGCACTAACCAACATTGATATGACAGGATCACTCGACTTGACTTGACACTATACAGTATCAAAAAGCGTACATTTAAACCGGCCTTACAGTAGCTAATGTCTGCTTAAATCTTAGTAGGACAAACTGAAAAGGATATATGGATATGGACATGTATATACACTGAGTGTACAAAACATTAAGAACACCTTCTTAATATTGAGTTGCACGGAGAAAGGAAAAGCCTCAATTGGTCRGGGCATGGACACTACAAGGTGTCGAAAGCGTTCCACAAGGATGCTGGCCCATGTTGACTACAATGCTTCCCGCAGTTKTGTCAAGTTGGCTGGATGTCCTCCTGGTGGACCATTTTGATACACACCGGAAAGTGTTGAGCGTGGAAAAACCCAGCACCGTTGCAGTTCTTCACACAAACCGGTGCGCCTGGCACCTACTACCTTACCCCGTTCAAAGGCATTTAAATATTTTGTCTTGCCCATTCACCCTCTGAATGGCACACACACAATCCATGTCTCAAGGATCAAGGCTTAAAAATCCTTCTTTATCCTGTCTCCTCCCCTGCCTCTACACTGATTGAAGTGCATTTAACGATTGACATCGAAAAGGGATCATAACTTTCACCCGGATTCACCTGGTCAGCCTATGTCATGGAAAGAGGTGTTCCTAATGTTTTGTACACTTAAGTGTATATACTGTATATAATATGGATGTGTATCCTTAGTCAATTAGAGGAAACACCATAGAAATAGAACAGTAATATATCTGTGGATCACATCAAACTATAAAGGAAATGACTCAACACATTCAAATTATGTGTTCCTTTACGCATTTAAATGATGTGTTCCTTTACGCATTTAAATGCTGTGTTCCTTTACGCATTTAAAGGATATGGTGGTGATGTGTTTACTATCTGACCCATGACTCCTTTTAAATTATATTTTATTTAAAAAAATTGGGGGGGGGGGGGGTTTATTACTAATCGTGTGATATTCACCAGATTAAGTACAGCCGATATACAGTACATCACTTGTGTTCACATAGCCACGTATAGACACATAATTTGACGCTAGACAAGTGGGGTGCTTGAGATGCATGGTATAGATGTACGCCTGCTCAAACACAGATTAACTGGGCCTTTAAGGGAAACAGCAGCTGGAGAGGGTAGCCTAAGGGAGGGAAGCGGTTAAAACCAGGAGTCCATTAACAGGCCAGTCGACCCAATTCTGCAGCACCCGCGGATTATCACACGGGGGGAGGGGGGGTGAGARAGTTAATATGGGTGGTAAACAGTGCTTGACTGACCGTGACTCAGTAATGCGAGGAGGGGGAGAAGGGTGGGAGATATAAATTGGGGAGTGTTTTAATGGGAGAGAAGATGTGAGTGTGTCCGACTGGATGTGAATTATTAAATGATTTCTAGTTGGATTATGATTCCATATTCTAAATGGGAGAGATTTCCTAAACTTCATAAACAAATGCACTCATTTATGAGGGATTAACGGTAATCTCTCTTTCCATCTTTCCCCCCTTCTGCATACCTCTCTCTCTGTCTCTTTCTGTYTCTCCCTCTCTTTCCCCCTAAGCATCAGTTTTTAATGCATTGCAGGGCGTGGTCTATCTCCCCCTCCCTCTCTGTCTTTCCCTTTCTATGTCAGTGTTTCTGAACTGCCGGGTCTAATCCCTGAGCAGGTGTGATAACTCTTTCTTCTTATCTGTCTACCTCTCTCCTCCCTTCCCCTCCTCTACCTCTCCTCCATCTCTGACATTCAAACATTAACCCTCTCTTGGTTTCATGGTCTTAATCTCCACACAGTTAAAGGGCAGCCTGGCACTGAGGTAATCACTTAATGGACTCKACGAATCCACACCTATCCCCATTATCTCAACCCCCCACTTCTCCCTCAGTCTCTCTCTCTAGTCACATGCAGTTGATGTTTTAACCCTTTACACTYGTGGGAATTGGCCTATATGGATAGGGCTAAATTGAAATGTTTCTTCCAGAATAAATATGAAAACCATATGCATAACCATGGTAGCAATTGAAAGGGAAAAGTTTGTAGATAATGGGGAAATTATTGGACCAAAGGTGAGTGAGTACGCAACAGTTAAATTGACACAAGACTGATAACGAAATCAGAAAAGAATCTAGATACATTCAGTATTATGAAAAKATATTCCTGGAAAATGCTCTCCGAGCTGTGCAGTTGAGAAACTAGAGCAAGCACACTTGTGGTTGTTTAGTTTGGAACGCAACCCTGCATCGCTGCCATCACACAATTACTGGTGTTGTTTTTACGCAATCCAACAATAAATCTCAATCTGGGTCAGGCGAGCATGATTTGAAAGCGTGTTCTATTGCCAACCAGTTTTGTACGATCTTACAGTGTTAGGCTTTCACAAGGCAATTCAGAGAAACAGATCGTCATTTTGGTGCGCATAGAAAGGAGTCACGAGTGCATTCAGGTGCGTGTGCCGCGGCACATTTTCTTAACAGTAAACAAACGTAAACTTATTCTGTTCAGAACAACCCAGGGTATGATGCCATGTCATCTTGTAACTGTACATCAAACATAGTGATCATAAACGTTGACACTATATGACATGAGTTTTATGATTTGGAAATGTGAAGTGCACGTTTGGTCCCTATGGGTATTTGGCTTGCTTGTATGACGTCAGAGCTGTATTTAATATAATCCTCAACGTCTCATCTTTCAAAATACATTGAGCCATCGTAATTTACAGCGTTTCGCTCACTCATTCAACAAAACATTTGCGAAGGTGGCCCAATTACCAGGAGGGATGGGGGCAACTTCTTGTCGTGCGCGGTGCTCAAATCCAAAACGGCGGTCAGTCAAAACCCATACAGCGCTGTGAAGCGCAAAGCCAGACCTCTGACGTCGCGGATAGCATTTTACCGTACAGCCTCTACGTTCTAAATCTGCCATGTTCAACCYGTAAACGGGTATAAGTGTAAGGGTTAAACAGTTGATAATGCAGGAGGTTTGGAGTTGATCTTTTAACCTTTTACAGGGTTGTGTATGAGAGATTTTTCCACTTCGGAAGCACCTCAGGTAYGGCTTTTTCATTCCCACTCTTGCCACTCTCTCCACCATTTGGAATACCTTTTATTCAATTTCTTTTACTTTTCTCCAGCAGGTATGTAACAATTATTACATAGCAGAAACTAAGGCATACACTGTAACACAAATGAACTGATTGTCAATGGAGAGGGTGGAAAGGCCACACAAGCAAGCAACACAGTCTCAAAGAGAAAGCGTGAGGGAGTGAGAGAGCGAGCGAGAAAGATAGACAAAAATACCTTCTTTCACAAATGGTCTCACAGACAGAGAGAGAGGAAAAGAGGTAGAGAGAGCGAAGGAGCGTGGGTAGGGATTGAAAAGCCTGGTGTAAAAATAGAGAAGAGTTCATGGTCTTTTGGGAAAGGGGACTGGTGGCTGGACCRGGACGGTCCACCAAGTAGGACGGGGAGGTGAACAGGACTACCCCGTTGTTCAGCGTGGGTGGTTCAGTCTTTAAATCCATCACAGCAGCTCATCACAGCTCGTCCTTTCCCCCCGTCACCCTGCCCCTCCCTCTACTCCTCGACGACTGGCTTCCGCTTCTACCACTCCGAGCAGGGGAAGCGGTGCCCTCTCTTCCCTCCTCTCTTACTTCTCCTCCTTTCGTCACACTCTGTCCATCCACAGCCCACAGGGCCTCGGCCTCCTCCCTCTCCTGCATGAGGCACAGAAGGTACAGTAATGTGAGGTGAAGTGTTCACGCCACGGCCGTGATCAGACAAAATCCAGGCTAGCTGGGTAAGAAACAGAAGTGCTCCTTTCAAATCCAGGGAAAATTGTGCCAGAACTTTCCTCAAGTTCAACCTTAACAWTATAGATTATTAATAAACCGACCAACGGTCAAATCGAAGTGCCTATGTTATTTGACTGCCAACCCTGACGGACGTAGACTTATTCTTCAAAAGCGATATCTAAACAAAAAGTGAATTAGCATAGGGAAAATAGCTGAGATGTCAGCGCTAGATGGGGAAAATGAAAAAGCAACAACCATTACATTTGCATGTATGTTCTGTTTGTTTGTCTGCAGCTGATCTTGTTGCTATGTACAGTATTGTTGCTAGTTATTATTTATTTCACCTTTATTTAACCAGGTAGGCAAGTTGAGAACAAGTTCTCATTTACAATTGCGACCTGGCCAAGATAAGCAAAGCAGTTCGACACATACAACAACACAGAGTTACACATGGAGTGAAAACAAACATACAGTCAATAATACAGTAGAAAAATAAGTCTATAAAAAAAAGGCCATGGTGGCGAAGTAAATACAATATAGCAAGTAAAACACTGAATGGTAGATTTGCAGTGGAAGATATGCCTACCTAACCATTAATACAATATATTTATTTAAAAAAGTGGTTAGGGGCAACAGTAACACTTTTTAACTTATAGCGTTAGCCTGGTCCCCGATCTGTGTTGTGCTGTCTTGCCAACTCCTATGGTCATTGTCATTGCCAAACATATCTGATCGGGCCAGGCTTTTAAAGAGCAACCAATCCATAAACAGTTCTCACCATATCCCTGTGCTGCTTCTCTTTGGCTTGAACCAGAGGGCCAGTGCACATCTGCGGCCAGCGGTCACAGCGGTCACACCATGGGGGTTGACAGGACCGGAGGAGAACCCCACCAGTCGACCACAGGTGGGCTTCACCCGGGCCTACAGACAGAGACAGAGGAAAAGAGAGAGAGAGAGAGAAAAAGAGAGGAAGAGAGAGAGAGAGAGAGAGAGAGGGGAAAAGAGAGAGCGTCAGAAGGGGTAGCCTCTATAAGGGCCATGCTAGAATGGATAGAAGAGGCAATATTGTCAGAACTTACTGAGAAGTACACACAACACAAACTATTTGTTCTTAATTTAGCRTTAGGGATAATATTAGGTGTACGGTTACTGAACGGGTTAAGGTTAGAATTGCATATGTTAGAAAGCTGTGCTTCCATCCCTTCTAGCAATGGCCAGATAGTGATGACCGAGTCACGGTGGGGCATAGGTCAAAGGTCATGTGAAGACCARCCAGTGTAAAGTGTTCTACTTGAGTTATCATGTCAAGTGACTTACTGTGACAGTCTTGGCATCCCTGTCTGTGAAGAAGAGCTCCCCACCGTCAAAGTCATCGTTCAGATAGAGCACAGCGCTGGAATGGAATCAGACATGGACTTAGTCGGCACTTAACAAGTCTAGTCAAAGTTGTCAGTTGCCATCTTTATTGCTTAGTAAACAAACCTTGTGGTACTATATAGCACACTGCCAGAGGCACATCACATTATTTCCTCACACCCATTTACATTTACATTTAAGTCATTTAGCAGACGCTCTTATCCAGAGCGACTTACAAATTGGAAAGTTCATACATATTCATTCACCCCCCTGCCTGAAATCAATAATCTTAGACCTGGCTGTGGAATGGCACCTGTGTTCGTTTGAATGCTGTGTTTGTTTACCCTCGAATGAGGAGACCATCAAACAGTGTTAGGATTAAGATGTCATGCCGTACTGGTTTGAGTTTGTTCATGTAATGTACATACACTCAACTCCGTATGTATTTGGACAGTGAAGCAATGTTTTCAAATGTGGCTTTACACTCCAGCATTTTGGATTGGTGATCAAATGTTTCACATGAGGCGACAGTACAGAATGTCACCTTTTATTTGAGGGTATTTTCATACGTATCTGTTTTACCGTTTAGAAATAAAAGCATTGTATGTATCTAGTCCCCCCATTTGAAGAAGTCATAAGTATTTGGACATACGGTGCATTTGGAAAGTATTCAGACCCCTCAACTTTTTTTTTATTACGTTACAGCCTTATTCTAAAAATCCTCATCAATCTACACACAATACCCCATAATAACAAAGCAAAAACAGGTTCACATTTTTTTTGCAAATGTATTAAACATAAAAACTGAAATACCACATTTACATACTCAACTAGTCTAAAGAACGGTAGTGTATCTGGAGCATCAGCATTTGGGGTTTCGATTACAGGCTCAAAATGACCAGAAACAAAGACTTTCTTCTGAAACTCGTCAGTCTATTCTTGTTCTGAGAAATGAAGGCTATTCCATGCGAGAAATTGCCAAGAAACTGAAGATCTCGTACAATACTGTGTACTACTCCCTTCACAGAACAG
>NC_036845.1:17304492-17350185 GCF_002910315.2 Salvelinus sp. IW2-2015
CTGTATGTGTGTCTTTGGGAGGGTTGACTTAAAAGCGGAAGTCAAAATTGGTGGCATGTTGTGTCAATTGACCATATGTTGGATTCTTAATATTGATTGATAACTGACAGTGATCTGATCTTGAGGTTTGTCCGCCTCTTCGCAAGCTCCCCATTTCGCCCATGGCAACGGCTTGGTAGGCGTTGTCACGATGGAGACAGGAAGTGGAAATCAGGTGAGCCAGACTTAATCCTGCGGGAAGAGAGGGAAAAATGAAAATGTATTTTATCAGTTAATATCCATCTCTCACTGTGAATTCAATGTCTTTTACCTGTATAACAGCAAACACCTGATATATTTATCATGTTACCAGCTTTTTGAATCAAGGTCTTACCCTTTATTTCTTTGTTGTTTAGCTACTGTTTGCAATTCAAACCTCCCTCAACTACTTGCAAAAACCCTCACAAACACAGGCACACACACACACAACCCACACACTAATACCCATTACACTCACAAACCCACCCTCCCATAGTCCAAACAAGCTCACTTGCACAGAATATGCATATGCACACACACACACACAACACAACCACACACCACACACACACACACACACACCCACACCACACACACAACACACACACACACACACACATAACAAGCGTGTGCAACTACATTGAAACTAAATTAATATGGACAACATACTGCATTATACATGGAAACACACTTTCCCACCCTGTTGTAAACTCAAACCTTGTATGGTTGTGTCATTCTTAATGCTAACACTTTTTTCTTGTTGATATCTCTCCTCGTTGCTTATACTAGCTAAAGCGAATCACAGTATTACTCTGCCCTTTTCACTATCTCAATATACTGTAGTGCCATAGACTTGGAAAGCTTTCCAATCTTACGTCAGCCCGGGAAAGCACTTATGTTTTTGTGATTCCAGTTGATATTACGATCACAGCGCTTCTAACGATGCAATTTAGGTAATGTCGGAGCTGAATCACATGAGGACTGAATAGTTTTTTCACAGACCAAAATATTCTAAGTTTAGTCCTACATCAAGTAAAGGACCAAAACCAGTAGGAATTAACTCTCTAAGTATCTACGTCACATTATCAAATAAAGGAACTTTTAAAAACTGGCAATGGGTATCAGACTATTTTTCTAGAAATCAAGAAGATAAACCCTTACTTTAAAACACGCTAAACATTATAATCACATAACATAAATATCATGTAAACAATCCGGCCACAGTCTAATAAAACCATATTTCACAAATATTTTGTGACAGATGAATTATTCGGGATCGTACTCTATCTTACCTTGAAAAACTACCAGGAAAAGAATAGCCTATATTCCTTGGCTTTGGTCGTGTTTCTTTGCTGCAATCTCTCGCTCTCTCTATTGTCTAAGTGTCTCTGTCAAATCGCATTACCAAATATTTGCCTCTTCATTTGTTTGAGGAAGAAAGGTAGAGGGAGAGAGAAAGAGCAGTGACTCAGAGAGAGAGAAAGATATTCACTTTCTTTGTCTTTGCTGTTCCTATCTGTTAGTACTGAAGGGTTACATGCGGGTATAAAACACTGTGTAAATCGTACGTCTAAATATTAGAAAATGCCTAAAACAATTAACCCTAATGGCCGATTGCATCCATTCTGAAGTAGCTGCGCTTCATAGGTGTTCTGCTCCCTCACCTAAAGGGAGTGTATCCACAATTGGTCACCTTATCTACCTTCATCTGGATTTAGGGCCATATATTTGCGTTCCCTGAGAAAATGACATTTATAATAGTACGGAACCAATAAAACGGGACCATTTAAAAAAAAAGGTGTTTCAACTTGTGCTATTGCCCTTTGCCATCCTGTCCCTGAGACCCTGGCCTGCCATTGTTGCATGCGTATTAAAATTCCTGCTAGAGTTGTCGCAGAGGGGAGTGACAATTAACACAGAGGGGGGGGAGGGGGGCGGGGTTAGAGGGCGACGCAGGAGAAGAGTGAGTTTAAATCCTAGTGGCTTGAGATTGATAAAGGAAGCCCTTTTGAACTCAAATCTGCTTCTCATCCGATTACTGAAACTGCTCTTGCATCTGGATAAGAGGGGAGAGAGAGGAGAGGGGCGTGATGGAGAGATGAGAGAGGGAGGGGCCAAAAACTGGTGGTGTGGATAAAGAGGGAGGGAGAAGGAGAGAAGGGGGTTGTTAAAATCCAGGAGGTTGAGATAGGTGATTTCTGTATTAATCGTGGGCAATGACTTGACAGTGATTGTAGGAATGTGTAAGACAGATCTTGTTCTCGCTGTAAAATGTTTTCACCTTTTCACTATTGACACGCCATTTAGTATTGTGTCACATTACTATTAGGCAGATTGATAAACGTTAACGGTGACGGTGGCCATCCCTTAGTGAGAATTTAGCCACTAAAACAGGCCTTTCTGAGAATGGGACTGAAGAAACTTTGCCAATTTGTAAGCAAGACACTTTATTTTTGATTTGAACGGGAAAAACGCCTTGAACTGTAAGTTTCCGTGCTAATGAAAGGGTCTACACACAAAGTACCAAGTTTCAGCACCTATGCCAGCTGGACACCCACAACACTAGTGATACCACTGCGCAGAGAATTTCAAATGTATTCCAAAATGATGTATCAGAGGAAAACACTGCTAAAATGCTCTTAAAAAAAACACTTAAACAAGGATTGATCATTCAAATGGACTGCGTTAGCCCAAATTCGGATTTTGTTTTCCACTGATGGTCTTTTGCCCAATCACATCAGGCTCTTGAAAAAAGATTTGAGGTGAAGGTCTGATAGTTGATTGAGTCAAGACCAATTTAGTGGAAAAAAATATGACAGAATTTGAGCTGCATGTGTAAACGGTCGGTCAATGGGGAAAATCCACTTAGAAGATACAATGAATGTTTCCTTAAGGACTATCTGTAAGCCAGAAGAACGCATTAGTTAGTGGCAATATAATATTAACAGCATTATAATAATATACATTCATATGCAAATCCTTGTATAACGATAAAATGTAAAACATTCAATAAATATATCCAATCCCAAGTTAATGTTCTTTTTCCATTTAAATCTCAAAGGAATTGACCATGCTTCCATACTTCTTAAATTAACATTCACCTACCAGGTTGTAGAGAAAAAATTCATCGATTTTTACAGTATTGATTAACTGTTTGTTCTTTTGTCGCCATTAAACGCACCCTCGTCATAGTGCTAATCAAATGAAATTTGATACTATCCCAACAGAACCCACTCACTTGATTATATGAGAAAATCAGGACACACTCAATTCAGAACTAAAAAGTACCTCTACCACTCCACAAACTAATCTGGCGGCAGCAGGCACTGAGCCTAGCGGGTGCTAGCCCCTACAGTCAATTACCAAAAAGCGTGTGTGGATATGTTTATTAATGATTTTTCATCATTTCATCATTAATAAAGGATTTATGTAAAAACCTGATGGACAATCCTGTTGTTTCTTAGTCAAACAGTGCTGCTACGTTTCAGTCTTCTGTGATGTATATAAAAGTGTAAATTAATTGAATGCAAAACTTTTAAATGTAATACAATTTTCAACTCATATGACATGGTGCAAGATGTCTTATTTTTTTTAAACCATGTGTGTGAAAGATGTGTACTTTTGATTCCAAAGTAGAGTTGTTTAAGACTACAAAGAATCACTCTAGGGTGACCCTGATTTAGCCCACTGCATAAAAGTGCGTTTAAGAGCATTGGTCCAGTAACCGAAAGGTCACAGGTTTAATCCCCCGAGCCAAATAGCGTAAAAAATATGTTGTATGTGTGCCCTTGAGCAAGGCACTTAACCCAAATTGCTCCTGTAAGTTCGCTCTGGATAAGAGTGTTTGCTAAATGACCAAAAAATGTACCAAATCTGTTTCAACCCAAGAGCTCCCATTACAAGCACTACTGTGACAGAAGGTTTTCACTTACACATCTATTTCACATATCCAATTCAAAAACTACAAACAAACAAAACAACAATTGAGGTGTAAAATAAAATTATATGGCTGCCCACTCACCAAATAAAGGAAGTTCTCCAGTGCGGTTTCATTAACCTATTCTCAACTTTTCAGGGGTCCCTTCGTTTGGTTGTCATATTGTTTACCCCTTCTTCTCGTTACAAAATAGACTTTCAGTTTTTTATTCAGTTTTCCTGTCCCACACAGAATGGATATTCCACCCTCTGCTCTCTCTCTCTCTCTATCTTCTCTCTCTCACACACTCTCTCTCCTGTGTCAGAACAGATGAGGAATTGGCGAGCGGATGAAGAGAGATCAGCGTGAGGGATAAATCCATCGATGGACAGCAGAGAGAAGGGTGGGCGGGGCTGAGAGAGGGAGACAGAGGAGAAAGAGGAGGAAAAAAAAAAAAAAAAAAAAAAAAAAGGGGGGGAAAAAAAGGGGAAAAAAAAAAGGGAGAAAAAAAAGACCAAAGAGAGAGGGGGAGGAGAGACAGAAGAGAGTGAGCAGGAAGAGAGAAAGAAGAAACAGAGAGAGAAGACGCGAGCGAACAGAGAGAGAGAGTGGGATACATTGCGAAGAGAGAAAGGAGTGAGAGAGAGAGGGCGAGGGCAAAGCACACCAAACCAAAGCGTGGGCAAACTGTCATGGGGTCAAAAGACAGGGAAACCGTCCTGCATTAATAAAAAATTCAGTAAAAAAATGCACTCCTGGACATGCTTTTTATCGGGGGTTGCTGGCTGTGAAAGCCTGTGACTGGCAGGGAGCTCCAGTGTTTTTGTAAACTTGAGAAGAAGTTATAATATAAGAAAAAGCCAGCATCACAGACAGAGACAGAAGCGATGGGGACCAGTACGAGGACAGTGGCGACGTTGTGTAACTCACGCACCAACACATCTCAGCCACCAGGAGAGAAGGTATATGATGAATGAACCTCTAGGCCAGCACCTCAACCGCCTACTATGACCTGATGAGAGATACCCCATGTGGCTTTGTAGCAATGTGTAAGAATAGAATAGATTTATTGTCCTCTGAGAAGACGCTTACTTCTTTCACGGGTACTCGTAGCCATGGGTTCATAGAATGTGGTCCATGATCGCTGTATTTACGCACTTTTATATCGTGTCACTTTGCATGTCTCGATGAGCTACATTATACTGCCACCAATATGACAAAAAAGGCACAACGTACTAAAAGTGAGAACACAGTAAAAAGAGCGAGACAGAGAAGAGTGTCCAGGTGGTGTGAGAAGAGAGAGGAGAGAGAGAAGGAGAACAAAAACACAGCGAGTAGCGAGAACAGGCACGAGTTGAAAAGGAGAGAAGTTTACAACCACATTGCCCTATTGAACTTGCTGAACTTATCTTAACGACTGCTGACTCCAGTAGCCTAAGATTTTTTAGGGGGGTTTTGGTTAGCATTAAGGTAATGAGACTAAATCATTAGGTTAGTGGATAGTAGTTGACCCGTTTTTTTGATAGTTAGTATAACCCAGTACTTCCACCCTCTCTCGCTGGTCAAATCAGCAACAGGACTCGTTGGAGCGAAAGAAACGCTCCCCTTTTTTCTGACAGGCGCGACGCGATTCAGGAGGACAGTCACAGAGAGGGATATAGAAAGAGAGTGGGGAGCAGAAGGTATGGCTGGGAATGTGAGCGAACCAGCGTGGGGTGCGAGAATTATTAAATTCCTGTTAAAGCTTTTGTGTGGTCGGTCTCTATTGGTCTCGCCACATTCAGCTAAGTTAGCACCGCGTCAGCATGAGCCTGGGCAGAGCAGAGCAGCCTTTTGGGCTGCAGTTGGATGTGACAGCCAGGAAAGAAGCACGAGCCTTCTGTGCTCTGTTTGATGCTATACAGCATAATTACTCATGTACGCCATTAGCAGCCCCCCACTGTCCCAGTCTAAACAAAGGAAGGGGAGGGTGTGGATTAAATGTCACATTACACAGCCAGAGAATCAGGCAATCGACAAACAACTGGGAAGACACTGAAGTGAAAGCCCTACCTAATAGACTAAACTATCCCTTCTCGGTCAATTGTTGTGATACTTGTATCTCCTGTCTTTATTTGTCACCTTGACCTATGTGCTTCTATAGTGTCGACAGCGACTAACAACATTGATATGACAGGATACACTCGACTTGACTTGAGCACATCTATACAGTATCAAAAAGAGGCGTTACATTTAAACCGGCCTATACGATTAGCTAATGTCTGCTTAAATCTTAGGTAGGACATACTGAAAAGGATATATGGATAATGGACATGTAATATACCACTGAAGTTTACAAAACATTAAGGAACACCTTCTTAATTGAGTTGCACGGAGAAAGGGAAAAGGCCTCAATTGTCGAGGGCATGGACACTACAGGTGTCGAAAAGCAGTTCACACAAAGAGATGCTGGCCATGTTGGACTTACAATGCATTCCCGCAGTTATGTGTCAACGTTGGCTGGATGTTCTGGTCCTTTACACCGGGTGTGGTGGAAAACCAACGGCAAAGTTCTTAGGTGCCTGCACCATACTTACCTTCAAGGCATAAAATTTTGTCTTGCCCATTCACCCTCTGAATGGACACACACACAATCCATATGTCTCAAGGATCAGGCTTTACAAAATCGCTTCTTTTTCCTGTCGTCCTCCCCTTGCCTCTTACACTGATTTGAAGTGACATTAACGATTTGACATCCGAAAAAGGGATCATAAACTTCACCCGATTCACCTTGGTCAGCCTATGTACATGGAAAGAGTGGTTCCTAATTTCTTGTACACTAAGTGTATATTACTGTATATAATAGTGGATGTATACCTAGGTCAATTAGAGGAAAACACACATAGAAAAAATAGAAACAAGTAAATAATCTGTGGATCACATTCAACTATAAAGAAATTGACTCAACACATTCAAACTTATGTGTTCCTTTACGTCATTTATGATTGTCCTTACGCATTTGAATGCGAGTTCCCGTTAAGTAGGTGATTTTACTATACATGACTTTGTTACTATTATGCATTTTAAAAAGATGGGGGGGCGGGGGGGGTTATTACTAATCGTGTTGAATTCACAGATTAAGTACAGTCCGATATAACCAGTACATCACTTCGTGTTCACATAGCCCACGTATAGACACACAATTTGACGCTAGACAAGTGGGGTCTCTCTGAGAGATGCTATGCGTTATAGATGCTAACCCTGCTCAAACACAATTAACTGCGCCTTTAAGGAAACAAGCAGCTTGGAGAGGCGTAGCCTGAAGGGAGGGAAGCGGTTAAAAACCAGGAGTCCATTAACAGGCCAGTCGAACCCCAATTTCTGCAGGCAACCCGCGGATTATCACAACGGGCGGAGGGGGGCGTGACGAGAGTTCAATATGGGTGGTAAACAGTGCTTGACTGACGGACTCAGTAATGCGAGGAGGGGGAGAAGAGGTGGGAGATATAAAAATTGGGGAGTGTTTTAATGGGAGGAGAAATTGTGAGTGGTCCGACCTGGATGTGAATTATTAAATGATTTCTAGTTGGATTGATGATTCCATATTCTAAATAGGGAGAGATTTCCTAAACTCATAAACAATGCACTCATTTATGAGGGATTAACGGAATTCTCTCTTTCATCCTTCCCCCTTCTGCATACCTCTCTCTCTGTCTCTTTCTGTGTCTCTCCCTCTCTTTCCCCCTAAGCATCAGTTTTTAATGCATTGCAGGGCGTGGTCTATCCCCCTCCCTCTCTGTTCTTTCCCTTCTATGTCAGGTTTCTGAACTGCCGGGTTCTAATCCCTGAGCAGGTGTTAATCCTTTCTTTCTATCTGTTCTACCTCTCTCTTCCCTTCCCCTCCTCTACCTCTCCTCCATCTCTGACATTCAAACATTAACCCTCTCTTGCGTTTCATTGCGTTCTTAATCTCCACACAGTTAAAGGGCAGCCCTGGCACTGAGGTAATCAACTTAATGGACTCAGGTACGAATCCACACCTATCCCATTATCTCAACCCCCACTTCTCCCTCAGTCTCTCTCTCTAGTCACATGCACAGTATGATTTTAAACCCCTTACACTTGTGGAATTGGGCCTATATGGATAGGCTAAATTGAAATGTTTCTTCCAGAATAAATATGGAAACCATATGCATACACCACTGGTAGCAATGAAAGGGAAAATTGTTATGTAAAGATTAATGGGGAAATTATTGACCAAAAGGTGAGTGAGACGCAACAGTTAAATTGACACAAGACTTGATAAACGAAATCAAGAAAAGAATCTAGATACATTTCAGTATTATGGAAAATATATTCCTTGGAAAATGCTCTCCGAGCTGCTGCAGTTAGAGAAACTAGAGCAAGCACACTTGTGGTTGTTTAGTTTGGAACGCAACACCTGGCATCGCTTCCATCACACAATTACGGTGTTGATTTCTTACCGCAATCCAACAATTAAATCTCAATCTGGGTCAGGCGAGCATGCATTTGAAAGCGTGGTTCTATTGCCCAACCAGTTTTGTACGATCTTACCAAGTTAGGCTTTCACAGGCAATTCAGAAAGATCTCATTGGTCATAAAGGGTCTGCATTCAGGGCGGCATTCGAATAACAAAACGTAAAGCTATATTCTGTTCAGAACAACCAGGTATGATGCCATCATCTTTGTAACTGTACATCAAACATAGTATCATATAACGTTAAGACACTATATGACATGAGTTTTATGATTATGGAAAATGTTGAAAGTGCACGTTTTGGTCCCTATGCGGTATCTTGGGCTTGTTGTCATGGACGTCAGAAGCTGTATTTAATATAATCCAACGTCTCATCTTTCAAAATACATTGAAGCCATACGTAACTTTACAAGCGTTTCGCTCACTCATTCAACAAAACATTGCGAAGGTGGCCCAATTAACCAGGAGGGATGGGCAACTTCTTGTCCGTGCGCGGTTGCTCAAATCCAATAACGGCGGTCAGTCAAAAACCCATACAGCCCTGTGAAGCGCAAAGCCAGGACCTCTGACGTCCGTCGGGATGCATTTTAATCCGTACAGCCTCTACGTTTCTAAATCTGGCCATGTTCAACCGTAAACGGGGTATAATGTAAAGGTTTAAACAGTTGATATCAGGAGGTTTTGGAGTTGATCTTTTAACCTTTACAGGGTTGTGTATGAGAGATTTTCTCCACTTCGGAAAGCACCGTCAGGGTAGGCTTTTCATCCCACTCTTGCCACTCTCTCCACCATTTACGCTAATACCTTTTATTCAATTCTTTACTTTTCTCCAGCATGTATGTAACAATTTATGTACATAGCCAGAAACTAAGGCATACAGCTGTAACACAAAATGAACTGATGTCAATGAAGAGGTGGAAAGGCCACACAAGCAAGCAACACAGTCTCAAAGAGAAAAGGCTGCTGAGGGAGTGGAAGAGAGCGAGCGAGAAAGATAGACAAAAATACCTTCTTTCACAAATGGTCTCACAGAACAGAGAGAAGGAAAGAGGTAGAGAGAGCGGAAGGAGCGTGGTAGGGATTGAAAAGCCTGGTGAAAAAGTAGAGAAAGTTCATGGTCTTTGGGAAAAGGGGACTGGTGGCTGGACCGGGACGGTCCAACCAAGTAGGACGGGAGGTGAGACAGGACTACCCCGTTGTTCAGCGTGGGTGGTTCAGTCTTAAAATCCATCACAGCAGCTCATCACAGCTCGTCCTTTCCCCCGTCAGCCTTGCCCATCCTGCTATCCATCGACGAACTGGCTTCCGCTTTCTACCACTCCGAGCAGGAAGCGTTTGCTTCTCCTCTCTTACTTCTTCCTCCTTTCGTCACACTCTGTCCAATCCACACCCACAGGCCATCGGCCTCCTCCCCTCTCCTGCATGAGCCACAGAAGGTACAGTAATGGTGAGGTGAAGTGTTCACGCCACGGCCGTGATCAGCACAAAAGTCCAGGCTAGCTGGTGTAAAAACAGAAGTTGCTCCTTTCAAATCCAGGGGAAAATGTGCAGAACTTTCTCAAGTTCAACCCTTGAACATTATAGAGTTATTAATAAACCCGACACAACGGTCAGATCGAAGTGCCTCATGTATTTGAACTGCCAACCCTGACTGACGTAGGATTATTCTTCGAAAAGCGATATCTAAACACAAAAGAGTGACAATTACATTAGGAAAATAGCGAGATGTTCAGGCGCTAGATGGGGAAAGATGAAAAAGCAAGCAACCATTACGATTTTGCATGTATGTTCTGGTTTGTTACTGCAGCTGACTTGTTGACTAGTACAGTATTGTTGTATTAAACTAATCCTTGCATGTCACCTTTTTTAATTCCCAGTAGGCGTAGAAAGTTCCTACCCACCCTTTAAGAATGACCTAGGATAGATAAGCTAAGCCAGTTCGACCACCCCCCTAACACAGAGTTAGCATCACTGAGTTGAAAGTAGGTCCAACTAGGATATATAAGGTGAAGACCCAATGGTTTAAAAGCGCTCATGGTGGCCTGACTAAATGACTATACAATGTAAAACTGTAATGGTTAATTTCAGCTGATCTATGATCGCTCACCTTAACCATTTAATACAATACTAGTTTATTTAAAAAAGTGGTTAGGGGCAACTAGCTGAACACTTTTTTTAAAAAAAAACTTCGATAGCGTTAGCCGGTCCCCGATTCTGTTTGTGCTGTCTTGCCAGACTCCTATGGTCATTGTCATGCCAAACATATCTTGATCGCGGCCAAGGCTTTTAAAGAGCAACCCAAATCCATAAACGAGGTTCTCACCATATCCCGTTGTGCTGCTTTCTCCTTGGTTGAACCAGAGGGCCAGTGCACATCTGCGGCCAGGGTCACAGCAAGGTCACACCATGGGGGTTGACAGGACCGGAGGAGAACGCCCACCAGGTTCGACCACAGTGTGGGCTTCACCCGGGCCTACAGGACAGAGACAGAGAAGATTGAGAAAGAGAGAGAAGAGAAAAAAGAGGAGAGAGAGAGAGAGGAGAGGGGGGGGAATATAGAGGCGTCAGAAGGGGTAGCCTCTATAAAGGGCCTGCTTAGAAGGAATAGAAGAGGAATATTGTTCAGAAAGCTAACTGAGAAGTACAACAACACAAAGCTATTTGTTCTTAATTTAGCTTAGAGATATACTTAGTGTTTACGTTTACTGACGGGTAAGCGTATAGAATTGCATATGTTAGAAGCTGTGCTTTCCATCCCTTCTTAGCAATGGCCAGTAAGTGATGGACCGTCACGGTGGGCCATAGGTCCAAAGCATGTGAAGGAACCAGACCAGTGTAAAGTGTGTCTACTTGAGTATATCATGTCAAGTGACTGTACTGTGACAGTCTTGGCATCCCTTCTATGTGAAGAAGGCTCACCCACCGTCAATAGTCAATCGCTTCAGATAGAGCACAGTCGTGGGAATGTGGAAATCTAGACAGGACTTAGTCGGCACTTCACAAGTCTTAGTCAAAGTTGTCAGATTCGCCCACCTACATCTTTGCAAACACACACTTTGTAAACATGCCCTACAGATCAAGATAGTTCCTCACACCAATCTAACATAATTCGTAGCTACATATAGCAACCTCACAGAGCGGTACACATACCAAGCTATCATTATTACTCCCACACCCCCCTAGCCTAGCAAATTCACATAATCCTTAGACCATTGCTGTAGAAATAGGCACCATGTCGTTCGTTTGGAATGCTGTGTTTGGTATTCCTTTACTTTTCGTATGAGGCGACCATTCAAACAGTGTTCAGGTTTTAAATGTCATCAGCCCTAGACTGCCGTTCTCGCAGTTATGTTCACTCAGTAATGTACATACAGTCTCACTCACCGTATGTATTTGGACAGTAGAAGCAATGTTTCCAACTGTGCGCTTTACACTCGCAGCATTTTGGATTGGGGTGATCTACGAATGTTTCACATGCAGGCGATCAGTACAGAATGTCACCTTTTTATTTCGAGGTATTTCATCACGTATCTGGTTTACCGTTTTAGAAATAAAGCTTGTATAGTATCTAGTCTCTCCCCCATTTTAAGAAGTTCATACGTTATTTGGACATACGCGTGCATTTGGAAAGTATTTCAGACCCCTCACACTTTTGTTTTATTACTTGTTTTGACAAGCCTTTATTCTAAAAATCCTCATCAATGCTGACACACAAGTAACCCCATAATAACAAAAGCAAAAAACAGGTTATTACATTTTATTTGTTTGGCAAATTGTATTAAACATAAAAACTGAAATACCACATTTACATGACTAAACTAGTCTACAACGAGTGTATCGGAAACAGCATCAGCATTTGGGGTTTCGATACAGGCTCAAAATGACCCAGAAATACGAAAGACTTTCTTCTGAAACTCGTCAGTTCTTTCTTGTTTCTGAGAAATGAAGGCATTCCATTGCGAGAAATTGCCAAGAATTGGAAATCACTCTCGTGTCACAATACTTTGTACTACTCCCTTCACCAGAACAGGCAAACTGGGCTCCTAACCAGAATAGAAAGATGAGTGGGAGGCCCGCGAGTGCACAACTGAGCAAGATGTCAAGTCACATAAGATGTCGTAGGTTTGAGAGAACAGAGTCTCAAAGTCCTCAACTGGCAGACTTCATTAAATATTACCCGCAAAACACCAGTCTTCAACGTCAACAGTGAAGAGGCGACTTCGGAGATGCTGGCCTTCTAGGCAGAGTTTGCAAAGAAAAAGCCATATCTCAGACTGGCCAATTAAAAGAAATTTAAGATGGGTAAAAAGAACACAGACCACTGTTCAGAGAACTCTGCCTAGAGGCCAGCATCCGGAGTCGCTCTTCCACTTTGGCGTAGACTGGTGTTTGCGGTACTATTTAAATGAAGCTGCCAATTGACGACAAAATCACATAAATGTTTTCAATTTGTAAATGGTAAAACAGATATGTATGAAAATACCCGAAAATAAAAAGTTACATTCTGTACTGTCGCCTCATATGAAACAGTTGATCTCAAATCCAAACTGCTGGAGTATAGARCCAAATGTACAATTTTAGCTTCMCTGTCCAATTGCATACACATGGGAGTGTATGTGGTATTATATAGCTCAACTTCCAAGTCTTGTGTGTGTTTTTTAAGTGTAATTACATGTCTGTGCATGCACAGTGCACACGTCTGCATGCTTCTGTGTGGGTGCATGTGTTTTGCCAGTATGCGTGCGTGTGTGCGCATGAATGTGTGTGTGTGTGTACCTCAGGTCTCTGTGTGTAAAGGCAGGTGGTTCTCTCCAGCACTGTCTGGTCTCAGGTTCCAGTAGACAGTTGTCCACATGAACAGGGTGAGACAGGTCCAGTCTCCCCTCCTGGTCCCCTGGACAGGACACACAACACGAGGGCCATGTTCATTAGGCACCGATGGATTCTGGGTACTAACTCATAAACTTTAGATAGGGTTAATTATCAGGTATCCTATTGAAATATCGAGTGCTTAGGTTCAGAGGGTCTACACCAGAAGTGAATGGTTATCTGTAGGAGGAAGGTATATGGTGTGTACAATTAAGCTTAGAATGTGCTGAGTGCAGGGAAAACGATCACATGTGGCAGGCATTGATAAGGGGAGAGAGCCATGGATTAGCGATGAAGGGGGTCAAGGTCAGGTCAGGTCACGTTAAGGGAGAAAGAAAAGTTTATGGCCCGTATCACTTAGTTTCCTGCCTAGCAATAAAGATACAATGTAGCGAGAAGGAGGAGACTCCACCCAAAGTGGGGTACATATACCACAACTATTGTAAACATGTCTTTGTCTAGTGCAGCTGTATTGACCCTCTGGGAAGAATATACTTTTGAGCTTTCAGAGTGTCAGTTGTTTTTACTCTGAAAATTAGAACCTAACAGCACCAAATGGAAGAAAATGGACTGAAATAGAGGGACAACCTGGAGTTGTCCAATAATAAACAATCATATTAGTTTTCCGTTGCAAAACGTTTTAGACAGTTTTCCATTGCATGCCCTAATGAACACGACCCAGGTAACACAACGGGTGACATGACACAGAGCAGATAAGGCACCTGATACAAGTCAGGGGTTAGCTATTGGGTTACACTAGAAATGGGAAAAGCGTTTTGCATTGAGACCCACAAATATAATACATAACGAGGTCAACAGAACAGATGGAAATGAACATGAAATATGAAGATGTGAAACCAAACATTTTTGGAACCATCATTTCAAGAAATAGAGGGCATTGCTTGAGCGGACCATACCTGTGATGGCGCTGCGGCACACGAGATGTGTGTCGGAGAAATGGAGTCCTGAGGGGCTCCTGAAGTAGGAGTGCAGGAGGGTTCTCACYCTCTCCCCCATCTCATGCAGCAGCTTAGCGTCTGATTGGTTCACCATGCCGTCCTGAGCCAACTGCAGAGCAGAAAAGTGTTTAACTGTTCATTAGCTATGTGGCCATGTGAGACAGAGAGATAGACAGACAGAGAGACAGACAGATAGATTTCATCTCCAGATTCCATCGTTCTCACCTTGACAGCTCTGAGGACAGTCAGGCCCTCAAACTTTTCATGGGGTGTGTGTGGGGACCGTCGCCCCCGGTAACCGTCCCCAGCGGACGCAGCAGCCTGTCAGAAACAACACAGGAAGTCATCAATGAGGATATAAGCTCATAGCCCTTTTTGAATACTTCTGCTATTGCTGAATTCCAAATCCACCCCTGGCTCATATCCCTAAGAACCATAAAGATCAGGGCCTAAATTCATAAAGTGTATAATATATATATATATATATATATAGTACCAGTCAAAAGTTTGAACACACCTACTCATTCAAGGGGTTTTCTTTATTTTTTTAAACTATTTTCTACATTGTAGAATAATAGTGAAGACATCAAAACTATGAAATAACACATGGAATCAAAACCAAAAAAGTGTTAAACAAATCGAAATATATTTTATATTTGAGATTCTTCAAAGTAGCCACCCTTTGCCTTAATGACAGCTTTGCACACTCTTAGCATTCTCTCAACCAGCTTCATGAGGTAGTCACCCCCTACCTGTGTTGTGGCAAGGTAGTGGTGGTATACAGAAGATAGCCCTATTTGGTAAAAGACCAAGTCCATATTATGGCAAGAACAGCTCAAATATGCAAAGAGAAACGACAGTCCATCATTACTTAACTCTTCTTCAAGTGCAGTCGCAAAAACCATTCAAATTGCTATGGCCTAAACTGCTCTCATGAGACCAGCCACAGGAATGGAAGATCCAGAGTTACCTCTGCGGCAGAGCGATAAGTCATAGAGTTTACCAGCCTCAGAAATTGCAGCCCAAATAAAATGCTTCACAGAGTCAAGTAACAGACATATACTGTTCAGAAGAGTTATACTGTTCAGAAGAGACTGAAGAGAATGCGTGAATCAGGGCTTTCATGGTTCGAAGTGCTGCAAAGAAAACCACTACTAAAGGACACCAATAAGAAGAAGAGACTTGCTTGGGGCCAAGAAACCACGAGCAAGGACCGGGGGAAATCTGTTCCTTTGGTCTTATAGTCCCAAATTTGAGAGTTTTTGCGTTTCCAAACCCCCCGTGTCTTTGTGTGAGACGCCAGAGTAGGGAACAGATGATTCTCCGCAATGTGTGGTCATCCCACCGTAAGCATGGAAGGCAGGAGGTCTGTGATGGTGTGCGTTGCTTGGCTGGTGACACTGGTCTTGGATTTATTTAGAATTCAAAAAGCACACTCAACCAGCATGGCTACCACAGCATTCTGCAGCATACGCCATCCCATCTGGTTTGGTTTAGTGGGACTATCTATTGTTTTTCAAAAGGATAATGACCCAAAATACACCTCCAGGCTGTGTGGGGGCTATTTTGACCAAGATGGAGAATGATGGAGTTGCTACGTCAGATTGACCTTGGCCTCCATAATCACCTGACCCTCAACCCAATTGAATGGTTTGGACGCAGATGAAGGAAAAAGCAGCCAACAAGTGCTCCACCATATGTGGAACTCCTTCAAGACGGTTGGAAAAGCATTTCTCGTGAAGCTGGTTGAGAGAATGCCAAGAGTGGTGCAAAGCTGTCATCAAGGCAAAGGGTGGCTACTTTGAAGATTCTCAAATCAAAATATATTTTGATTTGTTTAACACTTTTTTGGTTACTACATGATTCCATATGTGTTATTTCATATTTTGATTGTCTTCACTATTATTCTACAATGTAGAAAATAGTAAAAAATAAAGACAAACCATGGAATGAGTAGGTGTGTCCAAACTTTTGACTGTATATATATACTGTATATGGCCCCTGATATGCTAGGTGTGATTATCACTATATTGCAGTTTTAGTTATTATTTCCAATCCAATGGGAAACACCAAAGGGACAGGGCTCATTTAAATTCCATATCTCTGTTGAACTTCTCTTCCTGTGTTTGAGGGAGTCTTGTTTCCTGAGCGAATCATATGCAAGCTTACGGTCGCTAGGCGCAGTACTGTATCGCATTCCTTCTGATCTAGAACTCCGTCCAGCACGACGCGATTAGTTCCATTTAAAGAATTGTCGTCCATGCTGATGGTGACACCAACCTGAGGTACGGGACCCCCTGGGGGAGGGAACAGAACGGAGGTGTGAGTGAGACACAGGAAGAGGGTCCACACACACACACACACACACGCACACACACGCACAAACATTTAAATCAAATAAATGTTTATCAGATTAGTGTTTCCCAATCCTCAGAGACCCGAGCCAATAATGTTTGTTGTCATTACCAATCCGTCAATGTGTGCTTGTAACATGCCAAACACTAATGTTTATGCTTACCTGCGTAGAACCCACTATCGTCCATCTCTACCTCTTTCTCTCCCTCCTTCATTTTCTCATTCAGCACTTCCTTTTCTGCTCTGGAAATCAAAAAGGAAATGGCTTTCAACCGCCCAATAGCACTTCAAAGCCCTTTCTCTCCACACTCCCGTCCTCTTGAGCAGTAACTTTCTCCTTCACGTATCCTCTTACCTCCATGTGTCTCTTAGCAATTCAGGAACAACCTTCTCTGGAGTCCAGAGATCCTATAYGGGAGAGGGGGAAAAAAACACAAAAGGAACAAACTGCGGTATCGTTCAGTTTGAAAGTAAATGCGAGTGACCAAATCAGAGCCATATATAGCTTAGATATACAGTAGCTACTTTATGGCTCTGGGCCAAACCAGATCCACGGATAATCAATAAACAACTTTATCATACCGGGTCGGTGAAATTGAAGTTGAGGTTTTCCATTCCGAAGTAGAGTAGCTTTTTCTCCTGCAGTGAGCGGCTCACATACCTGGCTATCTCCTGAGAACATAAAGACACAGAGGCTTAGAGGCTGCTGCCCTATGTACATAGACATGGAATCACTGGTCACTTGAATAATGTTTACATACTGTTTTACTCATTTCATATGTATATACTGTATTCTACTGTATTCTAGTCAATGCCACTCCAACATTGCTCGTCCTAATATTTAGATATTTCTTAATTCCATTCTTTTACTTTTAGATTTGTGTGTATTGTTGTGAATTGTTAGATACTACTGCACTGTTGGAGCTAGGAGCACAAGCATTTCTCTGCACCCGCAATAACAAATGCTAAATATGTGTAAGCGACCAATATATATATATATATATATATATATTTATATATGTTTTTTAATTAAATTAAAAGAGTGATGCCTACAGAGAAAACCAATATACTGGTCTTCACAGTAGAGTAAGATACAATAATGTATCTGTCAAATTTGAGGAGTGTTGTTTATAAAATGAAACCTCCCTAGTGGGCCAGACTAGGGGTTGTTGATTTGAGGCTGAGCACCAGTAGTACCTGGGAGGGCTTTGTCCCATGTGCCTCAGTGTCGCCTCCCAGTGTCTCTGTGTAGAGCTCCAGGTTACTGAGGGAGTCTTTGTCTGAGGGGTAGAACAGGAGGAGAGACCGCAGAGAACGCACCGCTCCTCCTAGATCGCCCGCTGCGGGAAATAGGGGAGAGAGAGAGGGAGATGGGCTTTGGTTGTTCACTAGATATGTCAACTCCTGTATGAAGCACCAGAGCCCATTTAAAATAATACATTTATTTCAGGTGCCATATCCTGGCCAGTATCATCAGCTGCAGTAGAAGCAGAGTTACCATCATAATTGTCGTTAGCGTCATCATGTGGTCATTACTGTAACTTCAGATATGACCGTTCCCCTGTCTAACCTTTGAACTGTGCGATGTGTAGATGCTCCAGCTGTGTGGGTAGGAGGTCCTCCTGGGCTGAAATCCTTCCGGGTCGCGTCGCCACCTGGGTCACACAGGCCTGATGGCAGGACAGGAGGGAGAGGGAGAGTGCTGGAGGACGGGAGATAAAAATCACATGATAAGGAGAAGGAAAGATTAGAAAATTAGAGAATAGCAATAGAATAAAATAGTAGGACAACTATCCTATACATGTAAAACTAATTACAGGCTTCCCGAGTGGCGCAGTGGTCTAAGGCAGTGCTAGCTGTGCCACTAGAGATTCTGAGTTTGAGTCCAGGCTCTGTCGCGACCGGGAGACCCACGGGGCGACGCACAATTGGCCCAGCGTCGTCCAGGCTAGGGGAGGGTCCTTGTCCCATCGCGCACTAGCGACTCCTGTGGCGGGCCGGGCGCAGTGCACGCTGACACTATACGCTGGTATACGGTGTGGTGCGGCTGGCTTCCGGGTTAAGTGGGCATTGTGTCAAGAACCAGTGCGGCTTGGTTGGGTTGTGTTTTGGAGGGCTCTCGACCTTCGCCTCTCCCGAGGCCGTACGGGAGTTGCAGCAATGAGACAGGACTGTAACTACCAATTGGATACCACGAAATTGGGGAGAAAAAGTTTAATAAAAAAATAAGAATTACAATCTTTGCTTTGTTTTGGACCAACCCAAATATGCACTGCGTGACATTATACTGTTTACAGTCAGCTGTCTGGTAACACTCCCCCTATAATAAGGCCTTTATAACGCTATATAACACTATTACCTTACAGACATTTTCAGCCTACTAGAGGTTCAGCCTACTAGCAATGAATGAGTTATAGCCCTGCATAGACAACCAGCTTCATTAACACAAACATGTTTTTCCTGTGACCTGTGTGGTCCAGTGGTTAGTGTCACATGTACAGCCCAGCTTCCAATCTCAGCATGGGTTCAAATCCGACCCATGCCCTTCTGACTCACAATCTCTCCTACCTTTTCTGTCCTCTTCACTGTCCTATCTCAATAAGGATATATAAAACCCTTAAAAATATCAATTTTTAAACAAACAAACATGTTTTTCTCACCTGCAGCCTTCTCAAACACCCCGTCCWTTCCGTCCTCTCCTCTGCTCTCAGGGAGCCGCTGTGAGGCGACTTCACACTGCGCCCTACACTCATCAGTCTGTCTCAATGTCTCGTTCACACACTCCCTCCATTTCTCCACGGCGTGCGTCCAATCAGAGGAGGCCTCAGAAGTGAGGGCGGAGTCGTACAGGGCCTGTGGTTAATAGAGGGATGGAGGTTATGGGTAAGAGGGGGGAATGTTAGCTGGAAAGGTTGGCTATAATTGGTAAACATCAAGAACAGAGTGCGATGGAGAGRAGTCGTCGATGGCCTATACTCCCAATGGGCATAGTACGTACGGAAAGCACGAAGACTTGCTGGAGACAAACAAAACAGAGCAGTGAAATKAACTGCATTTTTTCTTTACTGTTAGGCTTTAGTGATATCAAAAGTCCAGTGGTGTTCACATGATGTATTATAGTACACTCCATTAGTAACATGTTATCAGGAATGCTGTGGGGGCATGCAGAGGTTACTGTGTGAGCCCAAAGGGCTTTTACGATTGGTTAGGTACCTAAGGTGAAACACAGAGAGGAATTTGAGCCCTCAGGCCACGTGGGAATCTTCAAAGAATATTTCTTACAACAAGATTCATGAATACTTATTTATGCATCCAATCTAGCATTTATTTGACCATTTTTCAGACACACAYAACCCTCCCCCACTCTTTTTTWAAAWTACCCAGTGTTTCTCTGTCTCCATCTCTCTATCCTGGAATGCGTCCTCTGTTACTCCCTCCATCCGTCTATACTTCTCAATGTTGTTCCTCATCTCCAGGTGGCTGGGGTTGGCCACGAAGAATGTGTGGGCTGCTGACGCCGCCTTTTGTACTTTCCCTAGCTGAGGAAGAAGCGAGGGGAGGAGAGGAAAAGTTGAAAGCRATAGAGAATGAGGTAAAAGACGAAGAGAAGGAGGAAGAGCGGAGAGGAGAGGAAAGAGAGCGAGCGAGAACGAGGTAGAAGATGTAGAGGAGGGGAAAGAGGGGAGGAAAAAAATAACAGGAGGATGAGGTAGACGACGAGGAAGAAAAGTTAAGTACAGATGACCTAGAGTGCATGAAGACCACAGCTGTAGTTGTAGGGTATTGTTGCTACAGTATTGTAGTAAAGTGAGCTAGTTACCAGTGTAACTAACTACCAGTGGAATAACCAATGTAATCGCTTTAGCATGCAATGATGCAGCATTTAGCACTTCAGATCTACAATTCAACTGTTAGCCACGCATATGCACAGGAACATAATGAAACAGCAGGTGAATATACTCATAGTTACATTCCAGTAGACGACCTGGAGGAAGTTATAGGGGTTCCGGGTGCTAAACTCGTACTCGATGTCGGCAGACACAGGAAGCTGTCCTGCAGGAGTGACAGCCCGTCCCAAACAGAACCGCACACACTCAGCCCGCTGCTGGACCCAGTCCACTGCCCATAGGTCCCACACATTCCCTTTCTCGGTGTCTGAGGACACACACACACACACACACACACACACACACAGCAGAGATGCTACATTACTGGAATGTACCATACCAGGACTGTCTTGCACTCATGACCATAGATAAATAGGGTCATCACTGACTCCCGGGAGATAATCTAGGCCCTAATGCAAGCTGTGATTGTAAGTGGCAAACAGAAGCTTATGATTTAATATATTTCATGCATGCACACAGCACACTCGTGGAGACAGAGAGACATACTCTCTATCACACATACCCTATGAATCGACCACATACAACACAGTAAACACAAACACACCCAGTTTTGGGAGCCTGTCATGTCCCGCTGGCAGACATTCTTCATGGCACTGCCGTCGTGTCCGAAACAGAGCCTCCCGGGTCGTCATCGACTTTTCGAGCAGCTCCGCAGCTTTCTCCCACTCCTCGCTAAAGTATGCACGGACCCCGGTATAATACAAAACATCGTAAGAGGGTATGAGTCCGGACGCAGATCCTACAGAAGCCCCGATGCCTGCAACAGGAGAGGTGAAATCGAAGAATGAGAAAAGATAGTGAATAAGAGAGATGTGCAGCGCCACGTAGACAGAGTTGTGATTTGCGAAAAGCGCCATAGCATGCCGTAGTTATTTTGGAGAAGGAAAGGGGGAGGAACAGGGCCAGAGTAAAGTGGGGAAAGGCAGGAAAGACGTGCTAGGTAGTGATGAGAGGGGGAGGGGGTAAGATGTACTGATGATAGGAGGTAGGTAGTGATGAGAGGGGGAGAAGGAGTGGGATGGGTGGAGAAAAGGAGAGGCAGTACACTTGAAAGGAGATTTATTGACACAGTAAATAACAGTGTTTGGAAGCACTAAAATAATGCTAAAATATTATTATAGTCTAGCTTAGTGTACATGCCTACAGTCTACACAAACTCATTCATAACACTGTATAGGCTACACACAAAAAAACATTGTTTCCATTCTTCATAGTCTCCTATTTTTTTCATAGCAGAATTTCTTCAATCAAACTATTTAGGCTATATAGGCCTACTTTACCAACGTCCCACTCACCAAACATCAATCATGGCAGGTCTGAACATGCAACATGTAACATTTTTACCCTGTTTGACTACAAAGTAATTTGTTCATCAGCATTAAAGGTGGCAGCTGATATGACACATCAAATCCTGTATCTTTTTCCATAGTCTATTAATTACAATGAATAGACAATTTCATTTACATATTTGGGGTTTGTGTGAAGTTCTCTTTCCACCCACGCGGTGGCAGTAGTTCATTCGGTGCGTTAAAACCCTGACATTTTCGCCTTCTCATCGTCGAGGTGGCGAGCCCTTAAACATGACCGTAATTACTGAAAAGGTTATGTGTGATATAAAGCAGATGTTGTGTATTTTGCCTGTGCGTTTTATTGTATGTCTTTTTTAGATGTTAAATAACGTTTTAATATAGATTTGATTAATTGGCGATCTGAATTCATACTTAATTCATGTTTCTCTTTCAAACACAACATCGCATAATTGTGCGGTAGTTATACTCTATATATTACGATTACCACGATACCGGGTGCGTGCTATACGCGTTCGGCCTTGAGTCCACACAAACAGGGGGACATCAAGCCATTCATTGGGAGGAAGACAGAGAGAGGGGAAGAGCAATACAAGCAGACAATATTCAAAGCTGGGGAATCAAAAGCTGGGGTCCAAACTCAGGAACAAGTGTCCGATTGGAAGGCAGAATTAGTTAGTTTGAGATGGCGGAGGTAAGCGAGGTTTTRATGTCGGTTCTGTCCACAATTCGAGTTCCGAGGCCCGGGGACCGTGTCCATAAAGACGAATGCGCCTTGTCATTTTCTTCTCCGGTGAGTAACCCATCTTCTCATCGAACGTTATTAGCTTCGTATTAAACCTGTCTTTTATATACGCTTTTTCTTTGGGGCTGTTTTTTTATTTTTATTTGTGTATTACCAGTTATACAGCTAGCTAGGTGGGTAGTTTGCTCGTCACAACAATAGCTAGSTAACGCGTTAGTTAGCTAACGTTACTGTAGCTACATTGAGACACGTTAAYGTTAGCCAGCTAACATCTTTACCATTCAGCTAACGTTAGCTAGCTACTGTAACCAGAGGTTGTCAAATAATTTCAAACTATCATCATGACTAGTTTTCAATGAACTCGAAGGTTACGTAGTTAACCAACGTTACATTTCAAGTTTAACGCTAGCTCGCCAGTTGGCTAACTTTGGCTGTCACTTGACATGTCATTCCAACTGTTTAGCTAACTAACTTGCTAGTTAGCATGCTAGAAAATCACACTGTCATTTGTTGACATGATAATCTTCAGTTATGAGTTGGTCGCGTGGGAAACTTCAACTACTGTACCGTTACATCCAATAGGTTGTTGGGTAAACTAGCATCTGTCCAGTTACCAAGACAGMCAATTTAATGCCTAACCCTTTTAATGTTGTTTTCGCATTTATTTGATCTTTTTTAGGAGAGTGAAGGAGGCTTATATGTGTGCATGAACAGTTTCCTTGGGTTCGGCAGCCAGTATGTGGATAGACACCACACCAGGAGCGGACAGCGGGCTTACCTGCACATCTCCCGGACCCGCAAAGCTCCGGTGAGTTACACGCTGTTCCTTCAAACCTTTTACTGAAGTCTCTGGCTGAGCCTAGCTAGCAATAGAGGCACTTGGGGCGCAGGTAGCCTAGTGGTTAGAGCGTTGGACTAGTAACCGAAAGGTTGCAAGATCGAATCCCAGAGYTGACAAGGTAAAAATCTGTCTTTCTACCCCTGAACTGAAAATAAGAATTTGTTCATAACTGACTTGCCTAGTTAAATAAAGGTAAAATAAAAATAGCGGCCACACAACAAACACATTGAGTGACAAATTTCAGTTGGTATCAAAATTATTGCTCAGTACAAAAGTAATATACCTGACATCAGGCAGCATCTAATGACATCAGGCCAGTTCAGCTTGTTTTAATGGCAGCTACTTCCGTTTGGTTTGCTCAACGTCTCTATAAGAAATTATGAATGAACCACCTTTTCTTGTGGATGGACACAATTCACAAAATTTGAACTGTCATTTTCCCCAGAAGGAAGATGAGGAGAACTCTGGATCCGGTGACCCACCCAAGAAGAAGCCAACCCGATTAGCCATAGGTAACAGCAGAGTTAACAGTAACACATTTCAGACAGGGCTATGACGGTGCAAAGAACCCCGAAGCAGCCTTCAGGTAGCCTGGGTTCCAGTCTGTTTCTACTAACATTCCACTCCTTGTATTCCATGTCATGACAAGCATGTGTTTAGCATATGATACAGAGTGGAATGATAGCTAAACATACTGGTACCCAGGCTAGCCTTCAGGGATGCTGACACCAACACTCGGTTGTAGCCAAAACTTTCAGAAATGACTCTGCCATGATAGATCAATGAAACCTATATTATGTCTATTGACATTCCTCCTCCTCTCTCTATCTCAGGTATCGAGGGAGGGTTCAACGTGGAGCAGGAGCAGTATGAGGAGGAAGTAAAAGTCGTCCTCTTCCCTGATAGACAGGAAGTTACATCCGATGACCTCGCCACCATGCCGGACCTTGTGAGAGAGCGGGTGAGACACTTTGTGGGTGAACACTTCAAGTGTTGCCTCAACTTTGCCAATTATCTCTTAGTGTTGTGCGTTTGTTTGTGTTTAGAAAGAGGCCCTGTCATTGCCATGGGCATGTAGTTTTGAATCCCTTCATTCATAGTTAGTGTGTGCATCGGAAACACGATTCTGCTTTTTTTTTCATTGTCAGAGGGAATGGTCGGGGAGATGGAAATTAATTATAATTTGTACTCTGCAAATTGACCACAGCTAAGGCCAAAAAGAGATTGTATTTGAAAATAATTGAGACAAGATCACTTATTTTTGTTGTTGTAGTGGGGAATACTTGGGAACAGATTTCCTGAAGTAAACTAATTTTAGCTGAATTTAGTATTTTGGGGGACCAACCCCCCCCCCAATTTTTTTTATTTTTACAAAACTTTGAGGGGCAAAAAAAACACTAGCGGGATGGTTTTGGCCCACGGGCAGCCTGTTGACAACCCCTGCTCTAGGTATTACACTTCATATAGATTGACCATGCATTCTTGTTGTAACCACCTATAACCTTCTCTATATCCCTCTAGGTATCTCTAGCCATGGCGGGGCTGATGTCTGCAGACTCAGTGTCTCATGCCCTGCAGGTGCAGCAGTGGGACGGCGAGGTGCGGGCGGARTCCCGGCACGCCGTCGAACTCAAGCAGCTCGACAACGGCACCAAGATCCCTCCCAGGTGAGACGCTGGTTAGGCTAGGTTGTTCTGTGCTGGCATTGGCTAGAATGTCACRAGCGCTCCAGCATTAAAGGAACTTACACGTTGACAATTTTTCTCCTTTTTGCTTCATAAATGTCCATTAATTTCATCATAGACTTGGACCGTATACAAGGTCTGATAGTGTAATTAATAGATTAAATAATGTATGTCAATATGTAGCCTAAATAAATGTTTTGTTGAATGATCATTCATTCTCTATCAATCTCTCATTCTCCCTAAGTCTTCCTCTCCACCATTCGATGATTCTCTCTTTCTCTCTCTACCTCTCCCCTCCCTCCCCACCCCTCTCGCTCCATCCCTGTCTTCCAGTGGTTGGCGGTGTGAGGTGTGTGACCTGCAGGAGAACCTGTGGATGAACCTGTCGGACGGGAGGGTGTTCTGCGGTCGCAGGTATTTCGACGGCTCCGGGGGGAACAACCATGCCCTCCTGCACTTCCAGCAGACGGGACACCCTCTAGCCGTCAAACTGGGCACCATCACCCCCGACGGAGCAGGTGATGGCAACACAATACGAATACTTGGACACTTGAAACAACACAATACCGTTTTATTTACCAAGTGCTTCTCTCTAGTCCCAATATTCCAGCAGTCACCGAATCCCTATTGAGAAGCTTACCCTTATTATTGAAAGGGGAAGATTAAGAAAACACTGGCAAGGAAAAGGACTCTGAGACTGAAGTCTGACTCGAAGACAGTTGTAACTGGGTAAGAGGCTGTATTCTTTCAGATTTTGATGTCTGACTTGCTTCTGTGGCCTTTCCAGATGTGTACTCCTATGACGAGGATGATATGGTACTGGATCCAAAGCTCCCCGAACACCTGTCCCACTTTGGCATCGACATGATGACCATGGAAAAGGTAGGACTGCCGAAATCAATAAAGATACAGGGTCTCGATGGGCAGGCTCTCTCATGCTGCAGTGTTGTGGTTTAAGGACTATTTTTCTTTAGTGACAGACATTTTCCTCCATGAATAAGGACTATACTTGTCCGTACTTGCCTTACCMGTGTTCTAGTGACAAAATKATGTTCAAAGCTGGCCTGGACCCATTTTAAATAGCTCATATTTATTGTGTTATAACAACAAAATGAGCGATGGTGCTCATTGTGGGATCAGTCCTCTCCATCTGGTTCATCTGTCATTGTCTTTCCATCTCCGGTTCCTTCCCCGTTTCTCTCTCTCCTCGACACCTCTCTTCCCATGCAGACGGAGCGTACGATGACAGAGCTGGAGATAGCGGTGAACCAGCGTGTGGGGGAGTGGGAGGTGATCCAGGAGTCAGGGGCCACCCTGCGGCCTCTGTCAGGCCCCGGCCTCACCGGCATGAAGAACCTGGGCAACAGCTGCTACCTGAACTCGGTCATGCAAGTCCTCTTCACCGTGCCTGACTTCCAGAGCAAGTCAGTAACCGTCTATCACTTCTACGTCTCAGTCTGCGTCCCAGATTCAACGCTATTCCTTTTCTAGTGCATTACTTTTGACCAGGGCCCTAYAGGCCCTGACATAAAGAGWAGTTGARACGGATTGTGAAAAGAGTGCTGGGAAATACTCACGAAACCCCTCTGTCGTGTGTGTACCCCGCTTCAGGTACGTCTCCAACATTGACAAGATCTTCGGTGAAGCTCCAAGCGACCCCACCCAGGACTTCAAAACCCAAGTGTGAGTTTCCACCAAATGCTTCTTCTTTTTTTTCAGTGTAACATGCACACACACACACACACACACACACAAACTTAACGTTGTTAACCATTTCGCGTCAAACATAAATAAGGTTTATTAAACCTGCCCTTTCCCAACAACCTTGAGACTACACACACCTGCGTCTGGAAATAGCACAGAGTCGGGGGTTATACCACATGTGTATTCAAAGCTAGTCACACTGGCATACAACTGTTATGGCACACAAATGCATAGTCATTGGCACTGTGAGATGCATGTGTTATGTTTGGATGGACAGTAGGTCATTGTCTAAAGGCCAGCCTTTCTCCACCGGATGTCACTAACTGTTCACTTATCTGAGCAAAAACAATCAATTTCTATGGCCACGGCTAGCATTAGATAAGATACGGGGATGGTAATTGTTAGCAAAAAAATGCAGGCAAAAAAACTATCTGCAGGCTTAGGACCAAATCTCCTTCAACACTTCCCCCTAATTTATAAGAGTTTTAAGAAGTAGAATTTCTCCCGATGGATCAGTAATTCCTGTTTTTATTATCCTCTATTTCTAAATTTTTAAATGGACTTTATTCCAATGTTGTTTTGGTGTTCAACATCTCTTCCTTATTTCAGAGCAAAGCTGGGCTATGGTCTGTTGTCGGGCGAGTATTCCAAACCAGCCCCTGACCCCGGAGAGGGCTCTGAACCCAGCTCTGAACCCAGAGTAAGTGAATGGAAGCACTGGAAGATTGTACGGAAGGTTTCTTAAGTCAGAATGCTAGCAACCGTAGCACTGGCGCCTCAAACACCTGTCTCAAAAAATGACAAGGTTTTTCCAGTTGTGTTTACATTAACCGATTGGGTGTTCACTTTCCATGTGTATTGTCTAAATAACATTTTTTTTTTGTCTCCAGGGTGACCAGGTTGGCATAGCGGCACGCATGTTCAAAGCACTTATTGGGCGGGGCCACTCGGAGTTCTCCACCAATCGGCAACAAGACGCCCAGGAGTTCTTATTACACTTCATTAATATGGTGGAGGTAAAGTCATCCCTCTTTCATCCCATACTCCATCCCTTCTTTCCATCTTCTGTCATCAGATTTTTCCCTACTGTTGTACCCCATTTTCTTAGTTTTGTTTTATTAACCTCCACCTCAGAGAAACTGTCGTTCGGGGGTGAACCCGTCTGAAGCCTTCCGTTTCCTGGTAGAGGAGAGGATTGTGTGTCAGCAATCACAGAAAGCAAAGTACACGCAGAGGGTGGACTACATCCTCCAGCTACCTGTGCCCATGGACCAGGCCACCAACACCGGTGAGGGGCTCATGGGAAATGTAGTTTATTGTGTCAGCGAGTCTACTTCTGCCCCATCAACTGCCCTTGTTTTTTATTGAAGCCTCATTAAATAAGTCAACCAACAAGTTTTTATAAGTCAAATACACTACCRTTCAAAAGTTTGGGGTCACTTAGAAATGTCCTTGTTTTCCATGAAAACATACATGAAATKAGTTACAAAATGAGTAGGAAATATAGTCAAGATGTTGACAWGGTTTTAAATAATGATTTTTAATTGAAATAAWAATTGTGTCCTTCAAACTTTGCTTTCATCAAAGAATCCTCCATTTGCAGCAATTACAGCCTTGCAGACKTTTGGCATTCTAGTTGTCAATTTGTTGAGGTAATCTGAAGAGATTTCACCCCATGCTTCCTGAAGCACCTCCMACAAGTTGGATTGGCTTGATGGGCACTTCTTACGGTCAAGCTGCTCCCACAACAGCTCAATAGGGTTGAGATCTGGTGACTGTGCTGGCCACTCCATTATAGACAGAATACCAGCTGACTGCATCTTCCGTAAATAGTTCTTGCATAGTTTGGAGCTGTGCTTTGGGTCATTGTCCTGTTGTAAGAGGAAATTAGCTCCAATTAAGCGCTGTCCACAGGGTATGGCATGGCGTTGCAAAATGGAGTGATAGCCTTCCTCCTTCAAGATCTCTTTTACCCTGTACAAATCTCACACTTTACCATCACCAAAGCACCCCCAGACCATCACATTGCCTCCACCATGCTTGACMGATGGCRTCAAGYACTCCTCCAGCATCTTTTCATTTTKTCTGCGTCTCACGAATGTTGTTCTTGTGATCTGAATACCTCAAACTTAGATTTGTCTGTCCATAACACTTTTTTCCAATCTTCCTCTGTCCGGTGTCTGTGTTCTTTTGCCCATCTTAATCTTTTCTTTTATTGGCCAGTTTGAGATATGGCTTTTTCTTTTGCAACTCTGCCTAGAAGGCCAGCATCCTAGAGTCACCTCTTCACTGTTGACCTTAGACTGGTGTTTGCAGGTACTATTTAATGAAGCTGCCAGTTGAGACTTGACGCTCTTGTTTCTCAAAACTAGACACCTCTATGTACTTATCCTCTTGCTCAGTTGTGCACCGGGGCCCCCATTTCTCTTTCTATTCTGGTTAGAGCCAGGTTGTGCGCTGTTCTGGTGAAGGGAGTAGTACACACATTGTACGATCTCTGTTTCTTGGCAATTTCTCGCATTGGAATGCCTTACTATTTCCTCAGGAACAAGAAATAGACTGACGAGTTTTCAGAAGAGAGTCTTTGGTTTCTGGTCATTTGAAGCCTGTTATTGACCCAAAAATGCTGCATGCTCCAGATACCAGACTAAGAAGGGCCAGTTTTTTGCTCTTTAATCACGCACCAACAGTTTTCAGCTGTGCTAACATAATTGCAAAAGCGTTTCAATTGAATCGATTTAGCCTTTTTTAAATGATTAAAAAACTTGAATAGCTAACACAATTGTCCATTGGGACACAGGAGTGATTGTTGCTGATAATGGGCTTTCTGTGAACACCTATGTAGATATTCCATAAAAAATCAGCCGTTTTCCAGCTACAATAGTCATTTACAAACTGTTAATTATGTCTACACTGTATTTCTGATCAAGTTTCATGTTATTTTTAATGACTAAAAATGTGCTTTTCTTTCCAAAAGCAATGACCATCTCTAAGTGACCCCAAACTTTTTGAACGCAGTGTATATTCTTTCATAAAATAACATTTTCAAGTAATCCTTCTGCTCTATCAGAGAGCTGCAGGAGCCTGAAGCGTTCGGCCGTAGATGACAGACCTCGCGGAGCCCTGTCCCCCCGCGCTAGTGCGCGCCTGTATCCCGTTCACAGCGTGCATGGCGGCGCTCAGCGAACCGGAGACGCTCACAGACTTCTGGAGCTCCGCCGCGCAGGCCAAGACCACCGCCACCAAGTATGACAGCGCACACGATTCCCTCAGTCRATCAATCTATCAATGAGTTTCCCGGTCAATGAAATGTATTTCCCAACTCCAGTCCCCGAGTACCCACCACAGCACACATTTTTGTTATAGCCCCGGACAGGCACGCCTGATTCAACTTGTCAACTAATCATCAAGCCCTCAATGAGTTGAATCAGGTGAGTTTGTCCGGGGGGGGGTACAACAAAAATGTGTGCTGTTGGGGGGACTGGAGTTGTAAAACACTGAATTAAATCATCCATCAATCAATGCATTTTCCTAGGGAAAATGTAGTTTGTAATTAGTCTCCCTCCCTCTCTCTCTCTTCATCMCTCTTTCAGGACCACCCGCTTTGCCTCTTTCCCTGACCACATGGTTATCCAGGTTAAGAAGTTCACTTTTGGACAGGACTGGGTCCCCAAGAAACTGGGTGAGTCGTCTGCTCTGCACACAGTGTAAACAAGGTCTACATGATCTTCTGTATTGAGTACCATTTTATTTTCATTTACATACACATGCAACATCTACACCTGTGGGTTATCACAGACGATATCAGTTCAATTCAAGTGGGAAATTCCATTGTAGTTGCTTGACAAGTCCAAGGAACAACACATTTTTAAATTACTTTTCCATTAATGTGAGAACTGAAATGTGGGATTAATGTGGCCCAGTCCCTGTCAACTAAATAGATGTTTGTTTGTCCCTGCAGACGTGAGCATTGACGTTCCCGACACACTGGACCTGACTGCGCTCCGTGGGACCGGCCAGCAGCCGGGGGAGGAGCTTCTGCCAGAGGTGGCCCCACCCCCTCTCATGACCCCTGACATGGAGGTCAAAGGTATCCTGGGTTCCCACGGCAACGAGGAGGACGACTCGCTCTACTCCCCACTACTTTGTCAGTCTCTGTCCTTTCTGACCTTTCCTTCCTTCATCCCTTCGTCCCGTCATATTTTCCTTTTCTTCTTTCCCTCTTATGTTTTCTCCATGTTTTTGTGTTTACACCTTTTTTAAAATTTGGTTTTGTATTTTCAGTGAGGTGATGTGAGTTATCATTTCAATTCTATGGTGGGAAAGAGACTTGGTTTTGCTCTTATGGTCCAGAATGAGTTTAATATGGTTTGCCAACGTGGTTTTATTTTGTTGGCCGTCTCCAAATGTCCAGTTTCTCAGCAGTTGTTAGGACCGTTCGTGACATCCTTATTGTTGCTGCTGTCTGTGGAGTGCATCCATATAATTAGACCCCCTCCCCTCCTCACTCTCTCTCTCTCTCTCAGCCCCAGTCCTGGACGACTCCACCGTGTCCCAGTTGTGTGAGATGGGATTCCCACTGGAGGCCTGCAGGAAGGCTGTGTACTATACTGGGAATACTGGAATCGACGCAGCCATGAACTGGGTCATGGGCCACATGGACGACCCAGGTGGGTCACGGAGGAACAGTTGTGCCAAATATACCATCAAACACGTGTGTCTGTCATGGATGTAGGGCTGTAAGTGGGTGGTGTTTGTTGAGAAATCTAAGTGATTTAATTAGATGGTATGGACTGCCATGTGTTTGAACGTGAAGTAGAACCAGTCAGTAATTCCCAGCAATGTTGTTATTCACGTTTTTACAATAGTAATTTCACGACGGCATKTCATTGATTTCATTATGCACGTTATATTCACGTTTCCTCCCCATCTGTGATTGGCTGYAGATTTCTCCGCTCCCATGGTGTTGCCAGGCACCAGCTCCGCTCCCGGAACCACGCCCACAGAGAGCGTTTCTGAGGAGCACCTAGCAACCATCGTCTCCATGGGCTTCAGCCGAGACCAGGCCACGCGAGCACTGAGGGCCACGGTGAGACAGTGTTTCCCTTAACGTTACGACCCTTCACGTCTAGCACTGCTCTAGTGACAGCACTCCTTGATGTTGCTTCAAAGAAATGATACAAAAACTGCAGTGAGATATCACACATGCTCAGTAGCTGTATTCAACTCGTGGAATTTACTGATATGATTAGACMTTTGGCACAATATACTCTATTCTAGCACACGGTTGAAGTTCACACTCATTTGTGCTGCTGGTCAGGTCTCCAACCTTTAACCAAGTGGTCTCTCCTCTCCTCTTCCAGAGTAACGTCCTAGAGCGCGCCGTGGACTGGATCTTCTCCCACCTGGATGATCTAGAGTCCATGGAAGTTTCGGAGGGGGGGCGCTCGGCCGCCGAGAGCGAGGGGTCCAGGGAGCCCCCTCCTGGGCCTAAAGTCCGAGACGGACCTGGCAGTAAGTCAACAGTGAGAGGAAGGGGGTGCGTTCAGTTTGGGTTGGATGTTCAAACATATTTTAATATTCTCCTCAAAGCATCTTTATTTTTTTTATTTTTTTAAGAACAGGTATGCACTCCCGGAAAACAAAGAATATACTTATTTTTTTCCACCTCAACATGTATTGGTTAATGACTTACTCTTTGTGGAAAGCATATTTAAATGTGTTTTGACAATGTGCACAGACTCCAAGTTGTTGTCTGTCCATATCTTTCAATTTGAAAAACCCTCTGTATTCAAATCGATGTCCATTTGCAGCATAGATGCACACTGTCACTGATGTCTCCACTTTGCATGTCTTGCTTTTTCTCCTCTATCCCCCCCACTCCTCTCCCTCCCTCTCTCTTCCAGAGTATGAGCTGTTTGCCTTCATCAGTCACATGGGCACGAGCACTATGTGTGGCCACTACGTCTGCCACATCAAGAARGACCAACAGTAAGCGCCATTCTCTTTCATTTCATATAGAAGAAACCACTCCTTTATACACACACTTGATACATGAATGTCGTTCTACTTAATGCCCACTTCTGTGGTGCACGGTGTTGCTATTGAGATTCTGTGGTTATAACAATCTAGACAAAGCTTTAAAGTACTGTTTCTTGTCGTCTCATGTCTGTCTGTGCCTTTTCTCTTCTCTCACTCTCTCACTCACAGGTGGGTTATCTTTAACGATCAGAAAGTGTGTGCCTCAGAGAAGCCACCCAAGGACTTGGGTTACCTCTACTTCTACCGGAGAGTCACCGAGTGAACGGAGGGGGGCAGAGTTTCACTTCGGGAGGGGAAGAGGGTCGCTAACATGTACACACTGTCACACACTGAGCTACACAGAATGCTCTGACACAAGCTTCTGAACTGACGAATGTAGGGTTTAAATAAATACACTTTTCCTACAGCTATGTACGCAGACACAGGCAGGTGGAATGGATGGGGTGTTTAAAGGAGAAATGTCTTTTATTTTTTTTCACTTTTACAATAAACACAGTAGTGTTGGTGGAAGTCTGCTGGTGTATTCACCCCTTCTAAGTCTATACTCATCTTGCAACTGACACCAATCAACTCATAATAGATACTGGTATCATTATACAGTGTCTAATGCAACAATGTTCTCAACCCCCTCTTCCCTGAACAACATGCCACTCATCTCTTATTGACTAGCATCTGTTGTATTGTCATTGCTTCTTAAGCCAAGCACCGCCTCCGTTCTCTCCCCCTTCTGTGTTCCGACATGGCATTTTCATTAGTTYGTCGTCCACAGTA
Source organism: Salvelinus sp. IW2-2015 (assembly GCF_002910315.2). Lineage (NCBI taxonomy): Eukaryota > Metazoa > Chordata > Actinopteri > Salmoniformes > Salmonidae > Salvelinus > Salvelinus sp. IW2-2015. The sequence continues at coordinate 17,338,090 of NC_036845.1, forward strand.
ATAGAGAGAGTTAATATACAAAACAAAATGATAAAATGTGTATAATTAAAAAAAACTAAACCAAACTGGTTCTTTCAAGTGTGTTGAGGGTGATATCTGGCTGATTTTTGTTTTGTTTATTTTGTTAAAATAAGTAACTTTGTTACTTCCGCTGTGACAAAATAAAGATGTGTTTCTGCTGCCCCTGCTTTTTGTGTGATTGTGTTGAGATGAATGACTGGTCGTCTAGTGGCCCTGCTGCACATGCTCAACATCTTCCTGAGGGTTGTTACTTGGTGGTGAGGATGCAATCATAGGTCTTGTCTTCATCACGGGGTGGGAGTGGGATCATTGTGTGGATTGGTGGGGGGTTAATTGGTTGATATCAGTTATACCTGACGCCATACTGCATTGTGACTCATTTTACATTTGCTGTTACTAGGATCTTCAAATAACTCATTTAGTAGTCTTTCAGGTGTGTATATCTTCATGGTCACATGCATGGAAGACCCAAGACCATCCCATTGATTAATATCAGTTTTGCCATTCGATTTATTTGGATAGGCCGGAATAAAGACAATATCCGACTTTTATCTGCTTTAATAGCGTGGTTTTATRAGGTAGATTTTTAAAGKAGGCTACTATTGATRAYGCAAAAGCMCATACTRTATTTACATTAGACGTTCAAGTGGTATCACTGTCAAGTTCACGTTATAAAGGATAATCACAAAGTATGTCACGATACTTGTTAGTTATATGCAGTCAGTCAGCGCAAATGCAGTGTTTCCCATATACAGCACATTTTGAAGATTGCACCTTTAATAGTAAGGAGCCCATTTCCTATGAAGTTGGGTCACTGTGGTGGAAGGTAAATACAGAATCAAATAAGGAGTTTGCAAAGGCACAGGCAGGTAGCATGCGAAAACCCACAATCTTTCCAAAGTGCAGAAGTTTTTTCTTCGATCTCATTCCGCTCTACTGTCTATCCTCAACGCATACTCATTAGTGTATTGTCGCGAAATACATTTTTTTTCTCAGATTTTTGTAACCTAAGACGTTTTGAGAATCCATTTCAGGTAAATTACAAATCAGATCAGGTAATATTAATGTTCCAATATGTTTGTCGGAGCTAGTTCAGTTACATGGGCTATATGTTTTTTTTTACCCAGAGAGGATAGGAGTTTTATTTTATTTTTTTACGTGTGAAATGCTGAAGGCGAGAGGGGACGGATAATCAACTTTTACCAGTTGAATTTATACACAACTATATTGCAGAAATCCACTTTTCTGGACGAAGCCAGCCTATATATTTTGGTTTCATTTTGTTAAGACACTCCCGGACCGGACGAAAATTTCATTAACGCACATGCTTCTTAGTTGGGGTGTGGGAAGACTGAATTCAGGGAAATGGCAGTTAATACACTRAATTTAAACTACCAAACGTCTATTTAGACCGAATCGCCATCTCTTCAAAGTAAGTTACTAATATAGTCCAGTTTGTGACATTCTCTATGAAATGGGCATTTAAGTTATCTGTAATTTATTGTAGTGAGCTTTGAAAATATTGATATATGTCGATTTTAAAGTGTTTAAAATGCATTAAAATGTTCATGATGGTAGTATGATTAACTAAAGAAAATCTACATTTTCATAAAGTTTTTGGCATTTTTATGTTTACTTTTTGAAAATACAAATATTAACAGACAAAAACACCAACAAATCTCAAAACTGACAGGTAGATGCAAAAATGTCGTTTCAGCCTGTGGTGCCTGGCCTTAAAACTGTTGAATCACCACGATCAGTAGGCTATTTATAATGTTCCATAACACACAAGGAAATGTAGRCGGTTTCATTAACTTGAATAATTATATGTGTATCACTGTTTGTGAGTTAATCAAGGTGAGATAATACATCATGATAATACGAATCTAAGAATCATTTGGCTACTGCAATTTTGTAAATTTTGAACATTGTTAAGTAGCCTATAATTGACCTCGGTGAATAGCATGGTATTCAGATATAGGCTTTGTGGAATAATTTAATATTTGAAAGTTATCAAAGATAGTGTTAAGAATTACATCGATATCAAACACCTGATAAAATGTAAAATGTCGATTTCAAGTAGGCATACAGTATCATTATAAATAACTGGGTCTTAATTGAATTAAGTTGGTCAAGTAAAAGGTGAATATTGTAAAGTAGTAAAGCATTGCCCAAATTACAAATACAACTCTAATAAATTATGTTATTATGATCAATCTGAATTAAACAAATAGTGAAAATGAGTTAATTATATACAATTACTATTTACTAAAACAATTGTGGAGTGATAGATTACTTATTGTTATTCAATAAACCATCTTCAGAGGAATATCATTCCTGAAAACATGTAACTAATGTTAYACTGTAAATGATAATATTCACTACCTTTGTTGTTGTCGGTTAGAGAGGCCTACATGCTTATTCATGTTATTATATATGCATCTACCTGTTATTGAAATGTGTCAAATGTTTGGAGTAAGTTCTGAAAATAATGAAAACATAGAAAAGAGACCAGCCCTGCTCAGAAAACTATTATCACATCTCTAGTCGTGCAAAGAAACGTTTGACTCTTTTGACCTTTTTCACAGATAAATGTTTTATTTTTTTAGACATATGTAAATGTTAGAGAGAGAGAGAGAGAGAGAGAGAGAGAGAGAGAGAGAGAGAGAGAGAGAGAGAGAGAGAGAGAGAGAGAGAGAGGAAGTAGCCATGTGGTTACAAACCACAAGTTCGCTCAAACAGAAGCCATGTAAGAACATAAAGTCGAGATTAAACTCTACTTAGAAATATACTTAAGCCAAACAAAGGTTTAAGATCATTTTTAAAGAATATATTTGACATTTTAGATGTTTCAAAAGTGTCAATCTCTCCTTAAAATGTTCTATGCATTTTGACTGCATGAATGTCATTTAAATTTGTATTCCAGATTTCAGATAAATGTCCAATATGAAGACCCTGTCCTGGTTTGTGTTTGGTGGGTAAAGATCTACACTACATGATTGAAATATTAAAATGTTATTGTATTCATTTTATTCTTACTTTACCCCCCCCCCCCCACACACACACACATACACATACACACACACACACACACAGACACACAAACGCACACGAACACGCACACACACACACACCTCTTTCTCTTCTCTCTCTTTCTATTAAATTCAAAGGGATTTATTGGCATGGGAAACATATGTTTACATTGCCAAAGCAAGTGGAATAGACAATTAACAAAAGGGAAATAAACAAGGGAAATAAAATAAGCCGAAATTAACAGTAAACATTACACTCATAATAAATAAAAAATTATATATATTTTTTTCAAATGTTATATTGTTGGCTATGTACAATGTTGTAACAATGTGCAAATAGTATGAAAGGGAAAATAAATGAACAGATATCTCTCTCTCTATGAATTCAATTTCAATACAGTATGCTTYATTGAAATGGAAAGTTAATAATAAATAATAATACAAGTAACAGAAGTACTTTAAWAAAGTGATTGCAGCACTCTCTCTCCCTCTCTTATTCTCTCTCTTTCTCTGCTCAGCCCTGTGTATTCTCCATGTGGTGGGTGAGGTGATCTACAAGAGAATTGGTCTGCCTGTCAATATTGATTGTGGAGTCAAGACGTCTAACAAGGATGTAGAGTGGAAACATAAAGCTGTGGGGCAAAGTGAATCTGTGTTGATCATGGGCATTAAATGGAACAATGGCAAGCAGCGGAAAGGTGGATAGAAAAGAGCTCATTATAAAGAAAGAAATTGGTTATTTCATGAAAAASTGGCAGTAAAAATAAGTGTTTCCTACAATACTGCATAGATCATATGCTGTATAACAAATGTATACATGGGGGTTTGTACGTGTTCATTATAGTCCTTGTCTTTTCCCCATGCCAGGAAATGCTCCCATGGTTGAAAGGGCGAAAATGAGATCGGGCAAGCTGGAAATCTCTGCTCTACAGGGTGGTGACGCCGGACTTTACATCTGTATGGTGGACGGGAAAAAGATGGATCACAGACTCGACATTGTCACAGGTGTCACTCCGCATAGGGTTATRGGGGTGTCTAGCAAGTGAATGTGGACACCAGTCCTGCAAACTAGCAGTTTTTATAGCAGTGATGGTGAAGTGATATTATTATTGCTAGTACAGTTGAATGAYACCACCCAAGCAGATCTGGGTTCAAATACTAYTTGAAATCATTTCAAATGCTGTATCTGTGCTTGATTGAGCTTCCATGTTGCAATGGAACCAATATAAATGTCTCAAAAGTGTAATCCTCACCCACTTAGCACTCCAGGCAGGCTAAAGCAAATACTCAAAGTATTTAAAAGATTTAAAATAGTATTTGAACCCAGGTCTGCACCAGAGGTAAATTCTAATGGCAGAATTCATGTGGCGAAAGCTTCTGTGTTCTCCTTAGACATTTCTCCCTCTGTCTCTTCCCTCCCTATCTTTTCCTCCTCGCTTTCTTGTCATACTCTACCCCTCCCTCTTTATTTTCCCTCTCCCTTTCTCCCTCCCCTGTCTGAACCAGTCAAGGTCCACCCCTCCAATGAACTCATCGAAGGCAACAATGCTATCCTCGAGTGCCAGGTGACAGGAGTGGATCCCTTGCCCAGTGTGGAGTGGCTTAGTCCAGGTGGAAAGGTGGAAGGGGCCCCTGGACGACCTGGCTCTAGGACTGTCTCTTTCAGCTCTGTGGCCCTGTCAGACACAGGAGAATGGACATGTCAGATTACTCAGAATGAGAAGACACACAACGAGACTCAGACCATCAACGTGAAAAGTAGGTAATAGTTGGTTTTGGTAGCATCCCCAATACAACGATGATAAAAATGAATATAACAATGCTTTTGTCTTTTCTCTCCCAGGTTTGTTGACTGCTAAGCCCCTCTTGCCGGTGGAGGGCCAAGATGATGGGCAGGGGCACAGTGTACCTAACTCGGATGTAAACACAGTGACAACTTGCTATCACTGTGAGTATCACTACTTTATGAACACTGTATACTGATTCATAGTTTCATTTTCATCATGGTCAAGGTTTTGGAAGCTCCTACTTTATTCAATCCCTCCTTAACATTGGTAAATTCAGGGTGGGAGGAGGGGCTGTTCAAAAAGTAAAAACAAAAAAATACTTTATTGTTTTTCGTTAATCTAAAGTGATTCAATAAAATCAATTTTTCACAAAACAAACTATGGTACATTCTATCTCCACACCATTTGACAGATAGGGAACAAATCCTAACTTGAGGAACCAGTGCGAAATGCCAAATTTTGAGTCAACCGTGCATTGACGTCAATACGGAGATTTTATGATGTGAATGCCACTTCGAGGTCTTCACTGAGGCGCTCCCTGGTTGTGTGTCTCTCAGGTACCAAAGGCAGCCAGCAGCCCGTTGAGGGGGTGTCCATGCTGGGCTTAAGCCTGTGGGTGTGGGTGGCAGTGGGAGCAGGATGCCTGATCGTGGTCTTACTCCTGGTGACCATTGTTCTCCTGCACCGCAGGAACAAAATAATGAAGGTTAGGAGACAGGCAGGAGGGGAGGGATCAATTAAAATGTCACTGTCAAACTTATAACCCAAAGTGATCTATAAGYAATATATATTTATATATATTTTTTAAGTCCGTGCTACAGAAAGCTGTATCGGTCTGCTAATACAAGACTAGTAAAGGCCCAATGCACTACTGTTGTGAGAAAAGAAAGTATATTTTTATTAATATCTTTTTTTAATTCCGATTTTTCAGGGGGTGCTGCAGCACCCACACTTCCCACGGCTATGTCTATTACCCAAGGAAATATTTGTTTAGTTATATTCAAGTGGAGCAAGTGCTTAACAGCAAATGAAAGAGAAAGACAATACTTGCTTTTCTCCCTCAGAGAAGAGACCGGAAGGTGAAGAACACCAGAGTGCCCCTGAGGTCCAACGACCAYTGCCAGTGTAACCGGTAGCTACTCCATTGCTATATCTAGTAGAATCACAGAAGGGAATTTCTGCACACTGTGTATTCCTGAACGGTCACGTAGACCARTGGTTTTCAAACCTCCCCCTTTATCAAATCAAATCAAATCAAATTTTATTTGTCACATACACATGGTTAGCAGATGTTAATGCGAGTGTAGCGAAATGCTTGTGCTTCTAGTTCCGACAATGCAGTAATAACCAACGAGTAATCTAAYCTAACAATTTCACAACAACTACCTCATACACACAAGTGTAACGGGATGAAGAATATGTACATAAAGATATATGAATGAGGGTTGGTACAGAACGGCATAGGCAAGATGCACTAGATGGTATAGAGTACAGTATATACATATGAGATGAGTAATGTAGGGTATGTAAACATATAAAAGTGGCATTGTTTAAAGTGGCTAGTGATACATGTATTACATAAATATGGCAAGATGCAGTAAATGGTATAGAGTACAGTATACACATATGAGATGAGTAATGTAGGCTATGTAAACATTATATTAAGTGGCATTGTTAGAAGTGGCTAGTGATACATTTTTTTAAATCAATTTTTCCATTATTAAAGTGGCTGGAGTTGAGTCAGTATGTTGGCAGCTGTCACGCCCTGACCTTAGTTATCTTTGTTTTCTTTATTATTTTGGTTAGGTCAGGGTGTGACGAGGGTGGCATGTTTGTTTTTTGTCCTGTCTAGGGGTTTTATATATCTATGGGGTTTTGGTATTGTATAGGGTTTATGTATGTCTAGGTGTGTGTAGTTAGTCTAGGCATATGTAGGTCTATGGTGGCCTAGATTGGTTCCCAATCAGAGGCAGCTGTTGATCGTTGTCTCTGATTGGGGATCCTATTTAGGTTGCCATTTTCCAGTTTAGTTTGTGGGTTATTTTCTATGTTGATGTTGCATGTCTGCACTCGTTTTCATTAGCGCCACGGTTGTTTAAGTGTTATTTGTTTATTAAAAGGAAGATGTATTCACATCACGCTGCGCCTTGGTCTCCTCACTTAGACGATCGTGACAGCAGCAGCCACTCAATGTTAGTGGTGGCTGTTTAACAGTCTGATGGCCTTGAGATAGAAGCTGGTTTTTCAGTCTCTCGGTCCCCGCTTTGATGCACCTGTACTGACCTCGCCTTCTGGATGATAGCGGGGTGAACAGGCAGTGGCTCGGGTGGTTGTTGTCCTTGATGATCTTTATGGCCTTTGTTGTAGCTCTGAACTAGCTCACCTGATTTGCCTATTCAAGTGCTTGATGATTAGTTTACAAGTTGAATCAGGTGTGCCGGCGATGGAAATAATAGTTAAAATATATGGAACTGTGTAATATAAAGTAGTTAGTGATACATTGTCAAGTTTAATATTGTAACACATGTATTTCACAGCACACTAGTGGGTCCACCTCAGAGGACACAGAGAGAGAAGCCTTTGGCTGTACCACGGAAACAGCGCTGATGGAGCGGAGTATTATGGGCTGGACCAGGCTTGATCGACGACACAGGGTGGATGGAAAAATGATAGAGAGAGAGAGAAAAGTAGTCTTGTACAGTTAGAGAGAACCAAAGGGAGAGAGAGRGGGGKGGGTGAGATAATGTAAATGGGCTTATGTCTGTTTCAAAAATATGAATGATGAAATTATATAAACTGAAAATCACGTGTTGAAGAAAGAAACAAGCAATGTTATTCTTACCTGGTTATTGAATGTCATCTGACGTCTTTCCAGCATTGTCAGCATTGCCATCCTCTACTGCATTGCATCTTTGTACTTAGATAATATTCAATGATTATTCATTTTCACACAAAGCCTCAGACTTTGTGTACGGTTTTARAAGGCTTTTGCAATGATTCTTGCTGTTATATTGCTCAGCGTGGCCTATTTACAGACGTTACAATTTTGGCTACTTTATGGCTACTTTAAAAAAAATACCTGCTTGTTATGTTGTGAATTGACATACCTGTTCAATTCATGTGTTTTCTTGTTAAAGGGAATGAACATCATAATAACCAATAAAGCCAATTTTTTGGAGTCTTGTCTCACTTTTAATGAGTATACTTTTTACTTGAGTCTTTTTTAACACTTACTTCAGCCTCCTATCACTTAACTGGTGCAGCAGAGTGCAGACAGCTGTCAGTGACAGTGTAGATTCCAACCATGTCGAGTGATGTCTTGGGAGTGCGAGTCTAGTAAAAAACGGTACGTATGTATGTCTGTGTGTGTAAAAAAACAGTACCAAGTTGTCATACTTGAGTAAAAGTAAAGATACCTTGATAGAAAATGACTCAAGTAAATGTGAAAATCACCCAGTAAAATACTACTTGAGTAAAAGTCTAAAAGTCTAAAACAATTCCATATGTTAGCTTAGACAGCTTAGACTTAGAGGTTTTAAATATATTTAAAACCTCTAAGTCTAAGCTGTCTAAGCTAACATATGGAATTGTTTTAAGATGGTCATGCCATTGATCATTTCGAATTTTAGGACCCTTTTAGCTATCAAAAATTATTATAATTTGTTTTATTATTTAATAAAATATTGACTTTGGCCTTTACTACTATAACCCATAGAAACACATTGAATAACACATTCATAAATGGCAAAAAATAAATATATTCGTATTTTTTTTTTTTTACACATATTATTTTTGTTGGCACAAAACTACCTCCATACTTCCATTAGTTTGTATGTGTTACCTTCAGACGAGTCCAGTGACACTTGTGGKGGTCGTAGAGCAAAACGGAGAACACGGTCGTGTTCGTTAATCTCCCCTTTCCATAGAGTGTTTAAAGGCCAMACTGCTCGGACGCTACACACGTTTTTGTGAGAAGACTGATTTTTGTGATGTCTCCTGGTCTGACAAACACCCGCTGTAGCTCGGCCACCTTCCACCGCAGATGTGGAAGGCTGATATAGGCGGATGCGGTGGATTCAGGCGCAGCCCATGCAAAAACCCTGATATCTCTAGCTTAAACTGACAGATATAAAAAAAAWWWWKTTTTWWKKTWMYTWRRWTKRMSSMMSGGKKSYTWARGRWTWARKKKYMRAARKWAAAAATAAAATAAAAAAAGGAAACGTAATTGCTAAAATATACTTAATAAGTAACAAAAGTAAAAGTATGAATCATTTCAAATTCCTTATATTAAGTGAACCAGACGGCACCAATTTCTTGTTTTTTACATGTACGGATAACCAGGGGCACACTCCAATACTCAGACAATCCTTTACAAAAGAAGCATGTGTAGTTAGTGAGTCCGCCAGATCAGAGGCAATAGAGATGACCAGGGATGTTGTCTCAATAAGTGCGTCAATTGGACCATTGTCCTGGTACTTTTGGGTGTCAGGGGAAATATAGTGAAGTAAAGGTAAAAGTTGTTCAAAAATATTTTTACCACTACTGTGTGTGTGTGTGTGTGTGTGTGTGTGTGTGTGTGTGTGTGTGTGTGTGTGTGTGTGTGTGTGTGTGTGTGTTGTGTGTGTGTGTGTGTGTGTGTGTGTGTGTGTGCTAGCGCGTCGTGCGTGCGTGTGTGTGCGTGTGTGTGACACAGAAGGCACCAGTGAGAGGATCAGAGGGGATCATAGTGCAGTCTAGCTTCCTGTCTCCCTGTGTGTAACAGTGTGTACAGTCTGAGTGATGTCAGACCTGATCTCATCTCTGCACTGGGAGCATCAGACTGGTGAGTACAGCATTACTATATGTGTTTTTCACATGTATGATAAAGATGGATTTGTCAGACTGAGGATAATGTAGAAGCAAATTATTATCTAGAAAGAAACAATAGTTAATTCACTGTGCTAGTACTAAGAATTGTAATAACATTGGACTAAAGGAATCCATAGCTATGGATGAGTGGTACCCAGAGCCATATACACTTTTATCAATCGTATATTCTCTGGTGGCACCTAATGGAGTTTGGAGAATTGACACAATGGCAAAAAGACACAGYGTCTAATAATACAAYGTTAGTGGAATCGTGCGTGTTGCAGGGAGGTTTTAGAACAGCAACAAAAAAAATTGACTTGTGAAATACCTGCCACTATYTCGCAATATGATCCTGACGTAACTGTAAACGAGTGTATGGTCTTTCCACTCACATGACCATCTGTACCTGGACAACTGCCYGAGATACAGTACATGTATATATTGTTGTCAAGTGCAGGGGCTTAGATAGTTGTATGCTTTGTGTCCCTACCTTGACTGCTGGAACCATATATTGGAAGATATAACGGATTATTAACAATAACGGGTTGAGTGTATGTAGGCTACAKCCAACAGAATTGCCACATGCAGGTTATGGCGAATATACTGTGTTTACAGTCCCCCCCAAAAAACTCTTATTGGAACAGTGGTTAGCAGGTCTTGCCTACAGGCTGGAAGACCTRGGTTWGAGACCCACAAGGGGCATTACATTGTTGCCATTTGCAAAAATTGCAACATTGGTGGCAATGGTGGGATGTTGCCTTGGGGGCCATCAGAGAGGGTATTGRTATAGTGAAGCGTGGGGACACGTTCTCCCGAATGGAGGGGACAGTGTAACAAACCTTGCCTAGGTAGGCCTGTTACGATGCTGGGAGACCCGCAAGGGATCTTACACTGTCGCCATTCANGAGACCCGCAAGGGATCTTACACTGTCGCCATTCACTACAATAGTGATTTAAACAATTCTCACACCTTCTTCAGATGCTTCCAGAGTTGTAATGAAATACCGTGTTGAATACTGTCTTTTTCAGGCATGTTGATAGTATTGGGTGATGGCTGGCCAGATGCTATTTGGTGTAAGTTGTATGATTGCTTTGAAGTCAGTGCTTGGTGTGAGTAAGTACACTAATGAGTGCGACTTTTGTTTAGCCCACAGTGTATGCAGAGAAGTCAACTTGGTGTATATCTATCTCTGATTGGGTCGTATTCTAGTCTAGGCCCTCTGTAACAATAACAAGTGTGTTTGCAATAGCAGCATGGGATCGTAGTAACATTTTCATTGGGTATGCCATACATATTTGGTAAAACATGGACTTGTGCTGTAGCAATAGTGTAGCCTCGGKTTTTGTATAGTACTTTGATTCTGAATCTATATTGAGTCATTATTACTGACGGTACCTCTTTAAGGCTTTTATTGTGAAGAACTTAATTATTCCCAGAAGTTACCTGTGTGCGTCCAGAGGGTAAGAGAAGAGCTGATGTTGATGTAATTCYTACTTGGCTGTGAGAACTAATACAAGATCAAGTATTTTACCTGTTGTAACCGTGAGTTACTTAATATAAAGACCCACAAGTCCTCTGGATGAGATTGAATACAATATCCACGATCAAGAAATTAAGTTTACAATAGCACTGGAGTTTGTAAAGTTCTAAGTATTTGTAAGGTGTAATGTAGGCCCATACATATATGTACGTCTCAGTATTGCTGAGGAGCGTTACAAGTTCTGTCTGTTGATGAGGGCTGAGGCCAAGGAAACAACAGCAACTGTGGCAAGAGAGACATGATACATTAGCGTCTTTGGGTCATGTCCCACCTAAAGCTGTTTTAATTTTCTTTCTGGCAGTAGCACAGACTTTAGCTGCGGTCAAGTAGGAATTGGATACAGTTCASCAGTGGGTCCCTCCTTACTTATCATTTGGGAAACAAGTAGCAGTGATACAAGTAGCAAGGATAGCAGGGTTGAAGTCAATTCAAATTGAATTCAGTCACAYAGAGAAGCATTGAGTAAAATTGGAATTGGATTGGAATTTCAGTTTACTTCCTAATTTGACTGAATTGAAATGGAATTKAGCCCAACCCTGAAGGGTARTATTTTTCACTATCCTTTGGAAAAGAATGGTTAGGCCTGCTAGAGATGGTCCGCAAACTCAATCACTCAAATTTTTTATTTTAAATGTTAAGGAACATGAGGATGGTCATGTGAACGAACACAACATTATAGTCATGTACCTGTCCAAGGTAATCGCAATMTGTCACTGTCACAATCTTAAATGTGTGTTTCATTCCAAATGGATGCCAGGAAAGGTCAGTCCCTGAGATCGATGTGATATTTCCAAGATATACATTTGTACGATTGTTAACTAAAACTCAAATGAAAACGAAGCATTCATTGGGTGGGTATAGCATTCA
>NC_036845.1:17353080-17371338 GCF_002910315.2 Salvelinus sp. IW2-2015
TTCGGTAATGACTTTGTGTGGTGTGTGCACAACACCTTCAAATCGTTAGGTCTCTGACTAACGAGGGAGTCCTCACTTTCAGGTGTTTTCCACAGGAGATTTTTTTTGTCAATTTTTTATGTTTTCTCATTCCCATGCTGCATCAGAAAAGGTAATGACAACAAACGTTGAATGTTTGGGAATCTGAGACAACGTGTATTTCTGTGGGTCAATGCATAACATATCTTACTGTATTTGAGCTTTGAACTGGTTTTGCAGTCTCAAAAAAAATTTAAAGTGAGGATGATGATGTCCTTGAACCAGTACATTTTCGACAGAGGTCCTACGCCTAACTTCTGTATTGATGCCTAGAGTGTTAGTAAAACCGTTCTCAARACCKTTATACATGCAGCATTCTAAAGTCCTACCAAAAGGCCCAAGTAGGGGATAATTCAGAGACCGGGAGTGTTCAACCCTTTTTTCAGTTAATCTCAGAACAGAGCACGGCAGACAAAGAGAGCATGAAAGAATGCAAACATCAGAGAGAGATGAGACGTGAGTGACTTGTTTGTTTGGTGCTTGTTGTGGTTCTTGTCTCCAAACCACCTGCTGCAGTGCTTCTCTAGTAAAGGTAACTCTTCAGTTGARAAATGGCTTTAGTGRCCATAGAACATGAAGTAAATTGTARTCAAACACACAYATTTCATGGTGCTAGATAGAAAACAGGTTCTCGTTAGAAAACGCTATGATMATTCTTGCCCACACTCAAAGGTATAAACACATTGTGAACCTTTGTCAGATCTACCTGTTTGTCCTTGCCTATGTATTTCACTTAGAAGATGGTCTTGAACGCTTAGACAGTTTTTTTGTGTGTCATCTAGTAGAGTCTCTTATCCAGAGCGACTTACAGGAGCAATTAGAGTTAAATGCTTTTGCTCAAGGGCACATTCAACAGAATTTTAACCTAGTCGGCTCAGCGATTTAAACCAGCGACCTTTCAGTTACTGGCCAAACAGTCTTAATCGCTAGGCTACCTGCCGCCCATGTTCTCTTTCCCATAAAGACACAGTTAAGCCAACATACTATTGAAAATCCCCAAAAATTGGATTGAACGTTGGATACTTTTTGTTGTTGACTTTTAGGCTGTCGTGTCTYTACCAAGACAAGTCTTGAAATGCCTTTACGTGGACAAGTTACGCGAGCACATCTCAAGTTTATCCCTAAACTTCAGCTCTAAGAGTTAGTTTCATATACAGTAACTTGTAATGCAGGTAGTTAGGGACACATAGATTAACAGGTGGTATATGGGGTTCTGGGGTTCTACTGTAGTTTTGAGTGCACACATGATCCCACTTTCTGCAAAGCTATGTACTAAGGAGGGTATATACAGCATGGAGAGGCACATGTGAAGTGAACACAGGTGTTTCTTCACCCRAGACAACGGTTAGAACCTGCTAGGCTTTTTAAAAAAGTGATAAAATAGGGTACGCACTAGATTCAAGGGATATATTGAACTTAGTAAAACATACAATCATAGTTGTAGAGTGAAAGAGAAAAGTGCCATCAAGCTTCAATTCACTCTATTACATTTAGTAAATTTTTTCAACTTCATTGAGGTACCATCGATGAATGATTATGCATGACTCTTTGCATTTTTTTTGTATTTGAAAGAACATTTTTGTTATTGGTTATTTTTTTGTTATTCTCAATGTGGAATGAGGTTTCTACTGTAGGAGATTGTCCTCACACGGGGCACAAATTGTGCAAGGGACGCTCCTCACACGGGGCACCAATTGTGCAAGGGACGCTCCTCACACGGGGCACCAATTGGATAAGGTGCGTTATGAATTGCGAATTTTGAGTTATATACATGAGTTTGGAATCATTGTGAAGAGGATGGAAGTCATTTTATTATCTTGTAAAAGTTGTGACTCTAGGTAGGAAATTGAATATCATTGAATACATTGTTCAAGGTGTATGTATGATTATGAGTAACAATAGCACGACTCTTTGGTCAATGTTAAATACGTAGCGTACTGGTACAGTCGCATCAAATCTGTGGGAACATTTAAAGACGCAATCTACAATAGTTCCTGCTGTTCAATGGTCATTTCAATTAATTACATAGTCTACGTTCAACTGCTCTTATTCATGTACCCAGTCTTGTGACGTTACCGTGTTGCTTTTACCAACAAAAAAAAGATCAACCAAATCACATGAAATATGAATTCTTCTTTAAATTTTTCACTTGTTCATGTGTGGAAATGTAGGCTACAAATCTGAGCGTGTGTTTGTGGGGAAATGATTACATTTCATAACCAAAAATGGTCTGAYGGTGGTCATTAGAATAAGGATGGATTATGCGCTTTCAAAATGGATCGTGCTAAATATGGTGTTATCTTTTTCAAGGATTCAGTACCACAGAWTCATTGGCCAGGTCCATTTGTCTTTCAGTGGTCAGCTTTTTTGATGAAGCTTTTTCAGAGCATTCTTGTAATCTCTTAAATGTGATGCTTTGTTAAACTTTGWATATTTCAAAGGCCTACTWATCTGATTCAGGCCTATAATCAGTACACCGAGTTAACCTTTTACTGCAGTGGGCTAAATCAGGGTCGCACAGAGTGTTTCTGCGTAGTCTTGAACACATCTACTTTGAAACAAAAGCACACACCTCAAACACAGGGTTATCGGCTTAGAAAAAGAAGACACCTGAGATGTATTMSATTTTGAGTTTGCATCCCAATATTACGCTTTATATGCATCACAGAAGACTGAAATAAAACAAAACCGTTTGTCATAGAAACACCGTATTTTCAGATTTTTATTTAAAAAAAAAATGAAATTATGAAAAATATGAATAACATAATTTGACTGCAATATATATATGTAGCCCTTTCCTGCAGTCAAATTATGTTATTCATATTTATATATATATATATATATATATATATATATATATATTGATGTCAGTTTTGGTATTTTTAATGATTCAACAAACATGTGCTGCAGGCACACAGTTTCATGTTTAAACTGTTGTTTGGCTATATACAATGAAACAAGAGAGATACGTATTTGTGTGTGTTTCTAGATTGCTTGTTTCTCTCTGCTGATTTATGTTCTGTCTAATGTAGATGAAACCTGTGACCGGGCAAAACATTTGTAATTTTATGGCCCGAGCGAAGCAATGTAAGGTGAACAACGACTGGCAGAAGTACATCAAATTGACTGACTATTGTTGACATGTGGGTTAGAATAATATTAATGATGATGATAACAACAAAGAATATAATAATAATGGTCCAAATAATAACTATTACGTAGCCTATTTTGTTATTACCGGCTGTTWCTGAGCTAAAATGCTAGCGAAAAATTTTGCTGACATAATCCACCCTTTCTTCAGCCAATTAAAAATATCACTGCTTTGGTCTTAATGCAATTGACCAATAACTGTGCATTTCCTGATTCCTTTTAGACCAATCAGTAGTGAGGGAGGTGCAACAGGGTTTAAAAGCAAAGGTGTTTCTCTGAAAATCAACATTTCCGCCTGSCTCTTCATCGTTGGCGAGGGACTCTCAATGCTATCCGGCCGAACGTAAGTATAGAAACGGATGTTAACTGAGATGCTAGATGTAATATGGTATAATAGCTCTCGATGATCATTGAATTGTGGTAAACAATGTGAAAGTATGGATGTAGTAACTCTATTAATCATTGTTATGACTGCTCGTAGTAGACCATCGAGTGTTTAAATCAGACAGCTATCTTTACAGAGAAAACACATGTGGGTTTCTTCTGCATTAACGAATGCAGAATATTGCACTTTCATAAAATGTTACATGCTGTCCTATAGCGTATGCCCACTTTGCATTCACAGGAAAGTAAAACCTGTTAACTTAACCTTAAACTAGAATAAGAGAGGTAACAAGTGCGTTTCAGATAAACGTTGAAATGGCGGTCAACCCAATGTATTTGTCCACTGATGTGTTTACCTGTCGTGYTACCACGGTAAATAGACATTTCATGGTTTCATTGCCATTGCATTTTACCACATTTCGCAGACATTTCATGGTGACTTTTTAATGTACCGTAAAGGCCCTCTCTGAACTGATGCTCTCACACCAGAGACACTCCTCTTTGCGCTAGGCCTATCTGGTCCCAYTGAAATTCAATCCCCTGGTTYACAGATGTGACATGGCTATACACACCTCACATACAAGTCATGACGGTTCAACARTTATACTCATATTACTTATACTGTGGGGAAGAATGATTTAGTCCAATTTTACACTCCATCATATGTTTTGTACTGTGTACAATTCAATTGCAGGGATCAGGATCAGAGTTACACTACCTTAAAATGGGAGACAATTCTGTAAGATTATTCCTTCACCTTTTTACATAGACGGGATCCTGTCCTCCCTCCCCCTCCCTTCCCCTTCGCATCCCCCTCTCTCTTTTTGCTGTTTAACCTCCGCCCTGACCACAGACACGATCATCTGCTTTTCTGGGTTAACTGTTCAGGTGCGATCTCTCTCTCTCTCTCTCTCTCTATCTCTCTCTCTTCCTCTCTCTCTATCACTTGTCCCCTCTCTCTCTCTCGCTCTGTCTTGCTGTCCTCTGTCTTGCTCTATCGCTTCTATATAGCTCTATACTTCCTCTTCCTCCAGAACCTCACTACTTGTCTCTCATATCCCACTGCCGTTACTAACCTCAACAGACAGATAAGACTTACAAAGTTTAGAGGTGAGGAATGGCCTACACAAATATTTCAAAACATTTCTCAAAACATATTTTATCTCATCATATAATGTATTGTACTACAACAATTAACATAGGTCTAACAGCTGGCCTGAATTAAATAACATTTTAGTTACACAAACTACTGCCTGATATCTCTATCTAACTTTGATCTTAAAAACATGTAAAGTMATTTTTATAAAGAGAAAGGCAAAAGGGAGACACATTCCCCTGTCCTTTAGTAGCAGGAGATGAAGTAGAATGATGAGGTGAGGTTGTCGTGAAAAGAGATAGGAACGACGAAGGCCAAGATGAGTTTCGCCATCTTGACGAAGGCCGAAAAGTCAAAATGCTTCCAAGCTTTTTAGAATATTTTTATGCCACTTAAAATAAAGGAATTTTCATATTATGAAGAGTCAGGCTAATAAATAAAAAGGAAAACTCCAGCACATTGCTATTTTTTTAATTTTTTTTTAATGGTTTCAATAAACCTTAATCTGGGTCCATAACGACTGGATATATATTTTCCCCCATACACCTGCTGATACTTATTTGGGTGCTTATCAGTGCATTCGGAAAGTATTCAGACCCCTTCACTTTTTCCAAATGTTCTTACATTACAGCCTTATTCTAAAATTGATTACATGTATTTCCCCTCATCAATCTACACACAATACCCCGTAATGATAAAGTGAAAACAGGTTTTTAGAACATTTTGCAAATTTATAAAAAAKACTTATTTACATAAGTATTCAGACCCTTTGCTATGAGAATCGAAATTGAGCTCAGGTGCATCCTGTTTCCATTGACTATCCTTGAGATGTTTCTACATCTTGATTGGGTTCCACCTGTAGTAAATTCAGTTGATTGGACATGATTTGGAAAGGCACACACCTGTCCATATAAGGTCCCACATTTGACAGTGAGGTTGTCCGTAGAGATCCGAGACAGGATTGTGTCGTGGCACAGATCTGGGGAAGGGTACCAAAAATGTTCTGCAGCATTCAAGGTCCCCAAGAACACAGTGGCCTCCATCATTCATTAAATGGAAGAAGTTTGGAACCACCAAACCTAGAGCTGGCCAAATTGAGCAATCGGGGGAGAAGGGCCTTGGTTAGGGAAGTGACCAAGAACCCGGTGGTCACTCTAACAGAGCTCCAGAGTTGCTCTATGGAGATGCGAGAACCTTCCAGAACGAAAACCATCTCTGCAGCACTCCACCAATCAGGCCTTTATGGTAGAGTGGCCAGACGGAAGCCACTCCTCAGTAAAAGGTAGCCTGCTTGGAGTTTGTYAAAAGGGATGTGAAGGACTCTCAGACCATAAGAAACAAGATTCTCTGGTCTGATGAAACCAAGATTGAACTCTTTGGCCTGAATGCCAAGCGTCACGTCTGGAGGAAACCTGGCACCATGCTGGCACCATCCCTACAGCATCATAGGGGCGGCAGGTAGCCTAGTGGTTAGAGCGTTGGACTTGTAACCGAAAGGTTGCAAGATCGAATCCCTGTGCTGACAAATATCTGTTGTTCTGCCCCTGAACAAGGCAGTTAACCCACTGTTCCTAGGCCGTCATTGAAAATAAGAATTTGTTCTTAACTGACTTGCCTAGTTAAATAAAGGTTCAAATATAGTCATTCTGTGGGGATGTTTTTCAGCGGCAGGGACTGGGAGAATAGTCAGTATCGAGGGAAAGATGAACAGAGCAAGTACAGAGAGATCCTTGCAGGAAAACCTGCTCCAGAGCACTCAGGACCTCAGACTGGTTCACCTTCCAACAGGACAACAACCCTAAGCACACAGCCAAGACAATGCAGGAGTGCCTTCAGCCAGAGTTCAGACTTGAACCCGATCGAACATCTCTGGAGATGCCTGAAAATAGCTGTGCAGCGAAACTCCCCATCCAACCTGACAGATCTGCAGAGAGGAATGGGAGAAACTCCTCAATTACAGGTGTGCTTGGGGGTGTTTGAGGGTGTAATCACTTGGGGCTGTAATCACTGCCAAAGGTGCTTCAACAAAGTACTGAAAATACAAAATACTTATGTAAATGTGATATTTCAGTTTATTTCTTTCTTTTTTTGCAAAAATGTCTAATAACCTGTGTTTGCTTTTTCATTATGTGTGTAGGAAATGTGGGGAAAAAACAATGGAATCTTTTTTTAAACAAAATGTGGAAAAAGTCAAGGAATCTGAGTACTTTCCGAATGCACTAGTCCTATTTCACAYGTGTGAATRKTTTTTTTTGCATATCCCAACTTCCCCTGAGACACCCTCAGAGAGTGGGGTCACGGCCAGGGTCTGCCATTATCAACAGCCACCCTGGAGCAATTAGGGTTAAGTGCCTTGCTCAAGGGCACATCGACAGATWTTTTTCAGTTATTGGCCCAACGCTACTATCGCTAGGCTACCTGCAACCCATATGGTAGCACTTGCCCGGGTAGCAAGTTCCCTTTCTAACACACTATAAAGAGTACCTTGATCCTTGAGTTTTATTTGACCAAGATAACAATCTACTACTAGTATATTGTTGTGTAGTCCTCCCCAGTAGACACCCTTCTGTCTTCTCCACGATAACGTTGGATAACATGCCAGCTCACGGCAGTTATAACTGTGTTTTATTAATGCACATATTCGTAGTTTGGCGGAGCAA
Organism: Salvelinus sp. IW2-2015; assembly: GCF_002910315.2. Lineage (NCBI taxonomy): Eukaryota > Metazoa > Chordata > Actinopteri > Salmoniformes > Salmonidae > Salvelinus > Salvelinus sp. IW2-2015. The sequence goes on from NC_036845.1 coordinate 17,360,449, forward strand.
TTCTACAATGTTARATTCAGTAGATCATGATCATCCCCTAAGGGGAAATCGTTTGCGGCGCTAGTTGCCAAAACACACAACACACGAAACAGTTGAAACCCGATGAGCACTTTGGATGCGATTATATTACGTTCTTTAAATTGCTCCTGATAACTCTATGCTACCTTTAAGTGCACATCCCTGTCACGACAGCCCAAACTGTTACATTCGTCAGGAGCTGACTGTACTCCGTTCACACACAGGTTAAAGCATTGAGATGAAACGAGAGTAAAAGGTGCAGAATGCTTCAGACAAATTCTGACAGTACCCACAACACACCTATGACTAAAACGCACACGCACGCACACACACACACACACACACACACACACACACACACACACGTTCACACACACGCATGCATGTACACACAACACAGAAAACAGAATAAACAACTACCATAGACCACACTCCCAGTGTACGACTGCCATTGTGGTCTTTTTTTTCTTCCATCAAGCGTGGAGAAATCCGCCTTTCGTGGAATAGAGGAGGAAGGGAGGGGGTGTGTGAGTGAGCGGGGAGGAGAGGAGGTGAGGATATGGATACGAATCTACACTTCGTGAAATCAGGGTCCACCACAGCCTCAGCATTCGCCCCCTCTCTCTTCTCCCCCATCCCTCTCTCTTTTTTTGTGTCTCAACCAAAGCCCACCACAAAGCTACTGCTTCTCTCCCTCCACCTTTCTTCGTTCTTCCTCTTCTTTGTGTCTGTCTCTCAACTTCTCTAAATCAGAGACCACCACAAACCCCGTCCTTTTTTTTTTTTTTTTACTCTGACAACCAGAATCACTGTCATGTGAATGGGAATCAGTCGGGGTTAATGTACTCAAATTTCAGTCAAGTAAATGAAATCAATTTMAAATGTGAATCAGTGAATTTATCTAAATGCATGTGTTTTCARTGGGTAAAAGATGGCGTTTACAGTACATGACGAAAGGGAGGAACAGAAATTGGGTCTCTTCAATTACAGTTATTGCTGACATCAAAATACCGTGATACTGTAGGATATAAAAAGTATAGCTATATGTTATTGTTTTACCTTTTATATTCCAAGAAGAAGCGATACTACTTGATGTGAACTGTTGGTTTCTTTCCTACAGTATTTGATTTTGGATGACAGGAAATACATGACTATAGCAAGTCGCCTTATTCAGCTTTTGTTGCTCTTTTGTTTTCAGGAGAAGGTACAAAATGAAGTATGTTTCTGGATTCCTTTCAATCGTTATTACTTTGTTCTTCTCCTCAACAGGTAAGAGAGAATTTTCGGAAAGTGTTTATACTCTAGGTTATATTATATAGCAACAGATACATTTCTGTAAAGGTAACTTACTACTTGGACATAAAGTATATATATATATCTTGCCTTCTGTGTTCTCCCTCAGGGGCTGAAGATGTGGTGGTGTATGGTCAGGTGGGAGGGACGGTCACACTCCCCATATTGAAGTGGGGTTCAGAAAAGGTGTCGGTACAATGGTACTTTGGGAAGGACACCCAATCTATGATATTCCGCAACGCCCAGGGTCGAGAGACGACAGGTGAGTGAGATTAGTGCTAGAGGGTATCCAGCTTTAATCAACCGTGACCTTTTTTTGAGCCAGAAACATATTGAGCAAAACAGTACCTGATAGTTGGCAGTATTTTTTTATTTTATTTTTTATTTTTTTACCTGATTTTGACTAGCTTACAATTTGAGGGTTGCTGGCGTCAGAATATCAGGTGCCTACTACTGTTGTTCTCTTGAGCACTTAACCCATGACCTGCTCAGGGTTACTGCTCCGCCTCTGCAGGTAGCCCTCTGCCACTTCCACGTTCTCATATGTTTGTGTGGTGTCCAGGTGGGTTGGGAATAATATAAGACAGCAAGAAGACACATTTCTCATTCACACTACTACTACTACTATTAATCACTTGATTATTGACATGCAGCTYCACAGTGGGAAGGCAGGCTGTCTCTGTCCAAGWCGGACTTCTCCCTGATCATCAACAACATCAGACTGGAGGACTTCAACTCCTTCAAATGTGAACTGAAAGATTTCATACCAACACCATTTCCCTCAGTCACCATATTCAGACTGTCCCGTGGTAAGTGCAGAGTGAAAGAGAGAAGGGATTCCTGTGTCTCATGTCTGTTATGGGAAAGATGAGGAAGGAAATGGGACATTGTGTTCTGTCACCATCATGTGGGCGAAACAAGTACTGCACACGCATGTATACAAATGTACCTTTGTTTACCCCTCCTCTCTCTCTCTGTCTCTCTCTCCCTCTCTTTCTCTTGGGCACTCTCTCTCTCTTTCTCTCTCTGTCTCTCTTTCTCTCTCTGTCTCTCTATTTCTCTCCCTCTCTCTCTCCATCTCTCCTCTCTCAGTGAGTGTACAGCCAGTCTCTCCCCTGTTGGCTGGGAAGAATCTTAATCTGAAGTGTGACATAAAAGAAATAGTTGAGGGGACACAGAGAAGATGGCTTAATCCCCAGAAACAGGACCTGAACGAGGACAAGCGTGTCCAGATCGGAGATGACAGCAGCCTGACAGTAATGAAGGTCACTGGCCAAGACCATGGAGAGTGGACCTGTGTGGTGACATACAAGGGCAGGGAAGCCTATGCCAACACCCCTGTTACTGTAATAGGTAAGTGTTAAATTTTATGATCTTCTAGATTATGGTTTATGGTCTTGTAGATTAAATAATTTCCCCTCAAGAGGTAAAATGTCTTCAGACTGAGGTTAAACTGTCCCTTTCCTATCTCTGTCTCTCATTCTCTCTCCCCTCTCTCTCGCTCTCTCTCACTCTCTCACTCTCTCTTCCCTTCTCAGACCTYTTCCCTGCTCATCCACAGCCTATCTACACCTCTGTCTCCCCCCTCTCTCTTCTCCATTTGCCATGTTTCTTTTCCATTCCTCTTCCTCTATCCTGGTCAGACAGCCAGGAAAAGGGCATCCAGGGAGGCCGCTGGACCTTTAMCCCAAGCCCAGCGGCAGGCTCCCTCACTGGGGTTGTCCAGACCCTCGTCAACCTCTCCCTGGGGCCTCCATTAGCCTGGGTGGTCAATCAGAAGAGAAGGCTGGATGTCTCAGCCCTGCARACGAATAATCGAAACCTCTCCCTGTCAAAGAAAGGGGTGACGGTGGGGGACAGGGGCGAGTACACCTGCGTTGTGGAGTTCCAGAGGGACGACACCCTGAAGAGAGAAATGCGTGTGGAGGTGCTACAGTGTAAGTAAAGCTTTGTGGCAGTCCTGAAAAATGTCCTTCTCCTTCCTTCCTACCTTCTTTACTTCCTAACTTTGTTGCTACCTTCCTTCCTCCCTCCTTTAACTCTTCCCTTACTTATTTCCCCCTTCTTTCTGCCTACAAAGTGAGGAGTGGCAAATCCCTTTGATTTGTCAGCGCTCAATTGTTCAATCAGTACCTCCCGACATCTCTCTAACCTTCCCTTCCTCCCTCTCTATCCCTCTATCCCTCTTTCTCCCTTCATTGTCATTCAAACCCGCCAGACCATCGTCATGGCAATGCTATTCCCCCTTTCTATGCTTCTGTTTATTGCACCCAGACAGTTTTCTCATCTCCTTCTGTCGTTCATTGGGAACAGTCTGTCCCCGGTATATTGTGTCCTGTGTCTAATTCAGTGGATAATACACTTGTCTGGCTCCACTTGTTTTAATAGGGTATAATATAATGAGGTTTCTCTCTGCCAGGATAATATGCCAGCTGAATGGATACTAATAAAAAAAACGTGTTCTCCACGTTTTTGTAAAAAAAGATATATTTTGTCTGTCTGCCTTTTTTTCACATCAAAAAGGTGAATTTTCTTTCTTTCTCTGTCTGTCTCGATCTCGCTCACACTCTCTCTCTCTCTCTCTCTCTCTCTCTTGCTCTCTCTCTCTCCTCCTGTCCAGTGTTAACCTCTCCAGTTTCAGTGGCCTTTGTAGGTCAGGAGGTCAACCTCACCTGTACCCTGGGCCAGCCTCTGACCTCTGACCTGGAAGTGAAATGGATCCCACCACATCACTCATCCCTCCTCCCTTTAGGCTCCTCCCCCCACCCCACCCTTCTCACCATCCCCGAAGCGACGTATGGAGATGGTGGGWGGTGGAGGTGTGAATTGTGGAGGAACAAAACCAAGCTGACGTCAGTGGAGATCACACTGAAGATCGGTGAGGAAGGAGAAACAGGAAGTGACATGGTCAGGATGTGGTTAGGGTGCGTGGTCAGTGTGTGTGTAGAGGTTAGGTTGTGACTATTGAGGTTAGGGTGTAATTAGCCTCACTGGCCAGTGGCCACGCTTACTGYAGCACTTTAAACAGTATAGTACCACAGTACTACTACAGTAATTAAGTACAATGTACTTATAGCAGACAGTAATATAAGCCTGTAAAGAAGGAAGCTCTGGTGTGTGCTTTGCACACCTACCTTACGGGTATGCTATTCAGTGTGTGGTTATAAGCATAGAGGTATATTTCAGTAAAGCCTACCCATAAATACAATATATCATTTTGAAAAAATGATAATACTATTATTGAAAACCACATACTGTCATATACGTTAATACATCTTTATTGGTTTGATAGGCTGTATAGTTATCAGTGTAAATGTAAAGTTATCAGTGTAAATGTAAAGTTATCAGTGTAAATGTAAAGTTATCAGTGTAGAACTTGCATACTGATTCTGTTTCTCTTGATGTTGTTCTGACGGACAGAGCGAGTCCCCATGGACGTGTGGCTGTTGGTCACCATCTGTGCCGCAGCCGTCATCTTCGTCCTCCTCCTCAYCCTCACTGTCATCCTCATCCGACGCCACAGACAGGTACAGTTTGGTGATTTAATCAGATATTTAGTTTTGCTTAAAAATGTACTCACTACCTCTTACATTTTGTGTCTTGTTGGTAGTGTTACTGAGCTTTCATGTGTGTGTTTCTGTCGGTTTTCAGCGGGTGATGATGCCCAGACGTGGCAAACGCAGAGATTCTGCAACTGCAAAGAGTGAGTGTAATTTCCTGCGAACACACGCTCGCGCGCTCACACTCATTCACACACACACACACACACACACACACACACACAACACACACCACACACACACACACACACAACACACACACACACACACACACACCACACACACACACACACACACACACACACACACACACACACACACACACAAAAGTCTGTATATTGGCCTTGAATGTGCAGAGTTGTTCAAGATGACGCGTGTTCAAGGTAGAAGCCTAAACTTTTTTGCCTCTCTTGCCAACTACATTTTTGTTGCACTATCTGTTGCACCTCCCATATTATCTGTTGCACTCCCATATTTGAGAAATACTGTATGAGAATGGTTATTTACAGTGTGAACCATTCTGTTTTCCTCTTGTTACAGCCCCCAAACCAAAAGGATTCTACAGAAACTAGAGATATCGTACAGACCGGAACCCTGTCAATGGACAATGTGTCTACTATTTTGTCTTAAGCTATTCTATTCTGATAAAAAAGAAAAACCAAAAGGACAAAAGAAGCAAGAAAGAAGAGGTTTTCATGTGATATTTGATAATAGATTTCACAAGTGTATATTGTCATGCTTTATGACCTATGATTGAGCTACAATTGAACAAATACTGTATATAAATATGTATAGCTACTGTCACTTTTGTATTTTCTGTACACTGAGCTTACAAAACATTAAGAACACAGCTCTTTCCATGACATAGACTGACCAGGTGAATCCAGGTGAAAGCTATGATCCCTTATTGATGTCACTTGTTAAATCCACAATGGGTTGTGTACGTGTGCCATACAGATGCTGAATGGGCAAGACACAAAATGTAAGTGTCTTTGAACGGGGTACTGGTAGTAAGTGCCAGGCGCACCGGTTTGTGTCAAGAACTGCAACACTCCTGGGTTTTTCAAGGTCAACAGTTTCCTGTGTGTATCGCAGTGGAGGCTCCTCAGAGAGGAAGGGGAGGACCATCCTCCTGAGTGTATATTGAAACATCATTTAAAAAAATCATTTTTAGATAAAACTATACTAAATATATTCATGTCACTAAATAGTTGATTAAAACACACTGTTCTGAAAGGAAGGTCTACAGTAGCCTCAGAAGCACTCTGTAGGTTAGCACCATGGTGTAGCCGGAGGACAGCTAGCTTCTGTCTTCCTAGCTTCTTTTTTTTTCCTGGTCACAGACAGCTGATGTGTTGTGCACTGAAGTCCACAAGCAAAGGGGAGGAGAGCGCGTAGATAGTCCCGAGAAGGAGTTATATATATACAACGCGCAGAGTGATCATGCTGTTTTTATGTGGCTGCTATGAAAGTGAACTGTGTTTGTGTGTGATCAGGGAGTATTCATTCCGTTGATTTCTGTTGAAAAACGTTTCTTAAAATGAAAGCAAACAGAACGAAACGGGGATAAACATACTTGAATTCGTCCAATAGAAACTCTCATTTGCAACTGTTGGACTAATGATTACACCTTAGATCGGCTAGATGCAGGCAAGAGTGTGCAAGGCGGTATTGAATGTGCCACTGTCTGTCACCTTGATTAACAAAAATGATCTCGAGCTGTTGTAGCAACCTCATGATGGGTACAGGGAAAATTTGAGGATCATGTAGTAGCCTAAGCCTATCAATGTTACATTGAACTGGGTGAATGGAATATGAATGACAGTCATCCAATATGCTGTAATAGAAGTTAGGCCATGTTCATAAAAAAAKWATCATCCTCCCTCATCTTAAAMGGCACCGACCGCCACTGATATCAAGAATGGTCCACCACCCAAAGGACATCCAGCCAAACTGTTGGAATCATYGGAGTCAACATGGGCCAGCATCCCTGTGGAGCGCTTTTCGACACCTTGTRGAGTCCATGTCACGACAAGCTGAGGCTGTTCTGACGGGGTGCAACTCAATACTAGGAAGGCGTTCCACACTTTTTGGTATACTCAGTGGATATTGCATAGCACTCTGTTTTAGAGTCCATTATTTACCGAATATTTTATTAAGAGAATGGGATAGCATCTTAATATTATAGTTTCTTACGGTTTCAGGTGGTGTGAGCAGACTGCTGCGTGATCAGGATCGTTCCAAAGTTCTGCTGAATTGTTTGAATTAGTAACAGAGAAAATACAGGTGTTATTGTTGTTGTGTTATAGGACTGTAAGATAAAAATGTTCGATTGTGTTTAAATGATTGAATTAAACAAGAGTAAAAAAACAAGCAGTGACTGAGGGGTGACTGATTGGCAGCTTTATTGAAATACCTTCAGTGGTGGGTAGACACCAACACAAGTAGATACCAACTGTCACTTCATTTGTTTTGACTGATTATACATACCGTGACTGGGATTCAATCAAATGCACGTTGTAGAAATGCACATTGCATTTGACTTTAAAAGGGAATTTACACTTTATTACCACTGCGTTTACACTGAATTTGATTTCCTAAAACATGGGGGAAATTGCATTTAAAATGCACATTGTCAACAGTGCAACCCTACAATTCGCCTTCTATAATGAATCCCCGCCACTCTAAGTTAACTTCATGGTCAGCGGTGTCTTTCACCCGCTGATTCAAGCGGACGTAATGGGTACGGCATCCATTTGACAGATGCGGCGGTAGGTGAAGTCACAGGGCACGTCGGACCAGGCATGAGTGTTACTCTCCAGGACCGCACAGTCCTCACCGTCAACCCCACCGGAGACGTTGTTATCAGGCTCCAAGCTGCACTGTTTCCAGAAGCTATAGGGGAAAGGGAGGTAGGGGGAGAGAAAATATGACGGGCAGGATGGAATTGAAGTCACAGAGAGGGAGAGAGATGACAGAAAAAAAAGTAAAAAGGAGCGGACAAATAGTGGAGAAAAAAGGTTTGAGCAACTGAGATATTTTGAGTCGATGTTGTACGTGTCCTGTTGAGATTGTTGAATGGGTTGCAGACCCTACATACTGATAAAATAATTTAAATGTTGAAAGATAATGATTAAATAATTCCACTCTGTAGCCTTATAATTGTATGAAATTGATTAGAATCGTAAAATTATAATCTGAAGATGTGTGTAGTTTTAGTCAGAATTAGATGTAAACAATGTATCTGTATAGTGGGAAAACACAGACTGTCTGAGCAAGGCATAGCTTAGGGTTTGAACTTGTATGTGTTTGCCGAAGAAAAAAAAAGAGAACAATTAAACTGTGTTTGAACCGACCTGGCTAGGCCTCTGAGAAACTTATGATAGCATAGGGAGTACTTCTCAAGGTTCCCCTAATCTCGGGGGAATGGAACTGTCGGCTGGGTAGTGATACACAGTGGTGAGAACTATGGAGAAGGATAAAACTCACCTACTGTTTGTGTGTATGTATGTGCGTAGGATACCTACTGTTTGTGTGTATGTATGTGCGTAGGATACCTACTGTTTGTGTGGAAGTATGTGCGCAGCTATAAAATGGATGTCTTTGTATAATGGACTTCAGAACGTTCTCGTGAATAAACTGTACTAACCTTTTGCATAAGCTGAGTCTTTGACTAATTATTATTAAACCCATGGTCTTACAGATCTCGGGGATTGGTCAGAGCTATTGATTGTCAGTTATTATCATTGGGATAGAAAATTCTCGTGACACATACTTATTTGTGAGCGTTGTGTTGTCCACCCATCTCCAGTCCCCCTCCACCTCTCTGTCTGATAGGCCGATCCAGAAGTAGTTATTAAACCCACCAATCCTACTTGCCTCTTTTTCCAGGGCTTCCTATAAACAAACACGTGGTTACGATGAGAAGAGCACACACACACAAATGCACACACACACGCACACGCACGCACGCACGCACACGCACACGCACACGCACGCACACACACACACACACACAGTTTCTTACATGCACGTTCTTGCTGTGCAGGATGCTAAGGTGGCCGCCCATTGATGTACAATTGTCTCTGCTGCTCGGCCAGTCCATCTTGTCCTTACTGAGGTAGTAACATTTTTCATTTACCAGTACATGAAGCCATCCCTCAGGACACTCTTTGAAATTCACCACTATAAACCAGAATGAGAGAGAGGGAGAGAGAGAGAGAAAGAAAGAAAGACAGAAAGAGAGAGAGAAAAGGAGAGAGGGAGAGAGAGAGAAAGAAAGAGATTTGGATATAATTCTACCTTTGTACTGTATGATAGATTTAGTATTTACTATACCCAGCTGTGGGTTCATGTCCTGTGTCAAAGGTGGAATGTCCTTAGATTTATGAAAATGTTGCTGCAATACATTATGGAAATATTCAGAGAACTTGTAACGTCCTGACCAGAGTTCTTATGTGTTTTGCTTGTTTAGTGTTGGTCAGGGCGTGAGCTGGGTGGGAATTCTATGTTGTGTGTCTAGTTCGTCTGTTTCTGTGTCCAGCCTAATATGGTTCTCAACCAGAGACAGCTGTGAATCGTTGTCCCTGATTGAGAATCATATATAGGTGKCTTGTTTTGTGTTGGGSATTGTGGGTGGTTGTTACCTGTCTCTGTGTTTGTGTTCTGCACCAGATAGGTCTGTATCGGTTTGCCACTTGTGTTATTTTGTTTTGTATCGTGTTCACTGTTTATTTGTTTAATTAAACATGTTGAGCACTGGCTACGCTGCGTGTTGGTCCGATCCCTGTTTCACCCCCTCTTCTAGTGAAGAGAGGGAAGGCCGCCGTTACAGAACTTGATAGATTGGGGAATGGTATTAGGGCCACTAATCACATGAACCTGACCATGTGACCTCCTGGCCCTGTCCTAACCATCTGGGAACATACAGTATACAGCATATTTGATGGGATACGTTTAAACAAAGAAGCACTACCCACAATCACATAATGAGCAGTTATTTAGGAGATCAGTCATTTGTCCATCAGTGATTCTGTGCCGTCTGGTGGCAATGGAGTTATTTTCAAACACGTACATAGAGTTTTCTGGCTAGTGCTAACCTGTGGCAGAGCAGTTTTGTGCCAGGCTGTCATAGTCATCACGTAGGCGGCTGTAGCGACGCAGCACAGTACTCAGATTCAACCTCAGGGAGGCCAACTCTTCCTCAGGGGTCTCCACAGGTTGAGTGGCATTTGACAGGGGTTCTACAGCTGCCTGATTGGTGCTGATGGATACCAAGAGGCTAATCAGCACAAGGAGGATGGTCTGACACGTCAGAAGTCCTGCCCACTTCTTCCCCCCCTGGGAACCTGATTGGATTGATCAAAGAGAGAGCGCAACAGAGTTATATTATACAGTATACTGTACATGTCAGTCAGATGACAGTTTAACCTGACTAGAATTGAGGTGATAATTCATATTCCAGCAACAGTTCTACATACAGGATGTATTTTATAAGTCATTTCAATTAACCTAAATATTGTAACAAAGTGACTTGCCCAAATTTGATACACACAAATATGAACACGCACGCATACACACACATACGCACGCGCACATACGCACGCACGTCTACTGGCTGCGATTAGAGGCGGACGGTGGGTGTGGTGGCGGGCATGGGTGGCGGGGGTGGGTGGTGGCTGTTTCGGTGGGGGGGTTGCGGTTAGCGTGGGGTGCGTGGGGCTGGGGTGGTGTCGCGGCCGCCGGGATGCTCGGATATATACACCTTGAACTCTGAGTGGAAAGAGAGACCACATTCGATTATGAATGGTTAACTGATCGTGTACAGTGATATTACACAGGGAACATGGAGAACTTACCATTCTAAGCAAGGTAAATACACTTTCGGTCTACACCACTTGTGTGTGTGTGTGTGTGTGTGTGTGTGTGTGTGTGTGTGTGTGTGTGTGGTGTGTGTGTTGTGTGTGTGTGTGTGTGTGTGTGTGTGTTGTGTGTGTGTGGTGCGTGGTGCGTCGCGTGC
>NC_036845.1:17371363-17388217 GCF_002910315.2 Salvelinus sp. IW2-2015
CAGCACTGTTGTATTCCTTATGTGTGTTGTGTGTTGTGTGTGTGTGTTGTGTGTGTGTGTGTGGTGTGTGTGTGTGTGTGTGTGTGTGGTGGTGTGATGTGTGTGTGTGTGTGTGTGTGTGTGTGTGTGTGGTGTGTGTGTGTGTGTGTGTGTGAGACTGTGTGTGTGTGTGTGTGTGTGTGTTGTGTGTGTGTGTGGTGTGTTGTGTGTGTGTGTGTGTGGTGTGTGTGTGTGTGTGTGTGTGTTGTGTGTGTGTGGTGTGTGGTGTGTGTTTGCTATATACCGTGGATTTGACGCAGCTTCTCATTTGTGAAAACAAAACAAGATAAACCCATGCTGTTACAGAGCGTTCGGCTTAAAGTGCAATGTCGATGCTTTTGTTGTAAACCTCTCTGTCAAACCTCATGAAAAATGCACGGTCATGTTTAGTGACAGAGAGAGAACTTTGATCGCTCAGACCATTGGCAAATAATGTTCAAACTCTGTGACAAATCCTGTAGCGTTTTGTTGTTCACTGAGACCAAGCTGGGCTCAATCCATGACAGATTTTCTGTTATTGCACCAGATCTATTGCTTTACTTTTCCCATTCAAATCTGTCTCAGGTCCAGCAAAACGTTATTTCCACAATTTGTACTTTCCAACAAATTGCCTACACTCACAAACACACGCCGCATCGGTATAACAACCAACTCTGAGTGGAAAGAGAGACACATCGATTTATGAATGGTTAACTGATCGTGTACCAGTGATATTACACAGGGAACATGGAGAACTACCATTCTAAGCAAGTAAAATACACTTTCGGTCTACACCACTGTGTGTGTGTGTGTGTGTGTGTGTGTGTGTGTGTGTGGTGTGTGTGTGGTGTGTGGTGTGTGTGTTTGTGTGTGTGTGTGTGTGTGTGTGTGTGTGTGTGTGGCGTGCGTGCGTGCGTGCGTGCGTGCGAATGTGCGCGTGCGTATGTGTGTGTATGCTGCGTGTTCATATTTGTGTGTATCAAATTTGGCAAGTCACTTTGTTACAATATTTAGGTAATTGAAATGACTTATAAAATACATCCTGTAGTAGAACTGTTGCTGGAATATGAATTATCACCTCAATTCTAGTCAGGTTAAACTGTCATCTGACTGACATGTACAGTATACTGTATATATAACATATGTTGCGCTCTCTCTTTGATCAATCCAATCAGGTTCCCAGGGGGAAGAAGTGGGCAGGACTTTCTGACGTGTCAGACCATCCTCCTTGTGCTGATTAGCCTCTTGGTATCCATCAGCACCAATCAGGCAGCTGTAGAACCCCTGTCAAATGCCACTCAACCTGTGGAGACCCCTGAGGAAGAGTTGGCCTCCCTGAGGTTGAATGAGTACTGTGCTGCGTCGCTACAGCCGCCTACGTGATGACATGACAGCCTGGCACAAAACTGCTCTGCCACGGTTAGCACTAGCCAGAAAACTCTATGTACGTGTTTGAAAATAACTCCATTGCCACCAGACGGCACAGAATCACTGATGGACAAATGACTGATCTCCTAAATAACTGCTCATTATGTGATTGTGGGTAGTGCTTCTTTGTTTAAACGTATCCCATCAAATATGCTGTATACTGTATGTTCCCAGATGGTTAGGACAGGGCCAGGAGGTCACATGTCAGGTTCATGTGAATTAGTGGCCCTAATACCATTCCCCCATCTATCAAGTTCTGTACGGCGGCCTTCCTCTCTTCACTAGAAGAGGGGGTGAAACAGGGATCGACCAACACGCAGCGTAGCCAGTGCTCAACATGTTTAATTAAACAAATTAAACAGTGAACACGATACAAAACAAAATAACACAAGTGGCAAACCGATACAGACCTATCTGGTGCAGAAACAAACACAGAGACAGGTAACAACCACCCACAATCCCCAACACAAAACAAGCCACCTATATATGATTCTCAATCAGGGACAACGATTCACAGCTGTCTCTGGTTGAGAACCATATTAGGCTGGACACAGAAACAGACGAACAAGACACACAACATAGAATTCCCACCCAGCTCACGCCCTGACCAACACTAAACAAGCAAAAACATAAGAACTCTGTCAGGACGTTACAGTACCCCCCCCCTGAGGTGCGGACTCCGAACGGCACACCTAAACTCAAGGAGGGTCTGGTGGCCTCTGTCCGCGTGGCGGCTCCGGCGGTGGACGAGGACACCACTCCACCACTGTCTTTGTCCCCCTCCTTAGCGTCCTTTGAGTGGCGACCCTCGCCCACGACCTTGGCCTAAGAATCCTCCCTAAGGCCCCCACATGATTTAGGAGGTACTCAGGACAGAGAGGTTAGCTCAGGAACAAGAGTAGCTCAGGACAGAGGGCAACTCCGGACTGAAGGCAGCTCCGGACTAATGGCAGCTCCGGGCTGAGGGCAACTCCGGGCTGAGGGCAACTCCGGGCTGAGGGCAGCTCCGGGCTGAGGGGCAGCTCCGGACGGAGGGCAGCTCATGACTGGAGGCAGCTCAGACCTGGAGGGCAGCTCATGACTGTAGGCCAGCTCATGACTGTAGGGCAGCTCATGACTGAGGCAGTCATGACTGCGAGGCAGCTCATGACTGGAGGGCAGCTCATGACTGGAGGCAGCTCATGAAACTGCGAGGGCAGCTCATGGACTGAGAGGGCAGCTCATGACTGGAGGCAGCTCCTGACTGGAGGGCAGCTCATGATGGAGGGCAGCTCATGACTGTAGGGAGCTCATGACTGTATGACGCTCATGACTGTAAGGCGGCTCTGGCAGCTCCTGACTGGCTGGCGGCTCTGGCAGCTCCTGACTGGCTGGCGGCTCTGCAGCTCCTGACTGGCTGGCCTCTGGCAGCTCCTGACTGGCTGGTGCTCGGCATTCTTGACTGGCTGCGGCTCTGGCAGCTCCTGACTGACGCGACGGTCTTAGCGGCTCCTGACTTGACGGGCGCTCTGAAGGCTCGTGGCAGACGGATGGCCTCAGATGCGCGTGGGCAGACGGATGGCTCAGATGGCCTGGGCAGACGGATGGCTCAGATGGCGTGGGCAGACGGATGCTCAGATGGTGCTGGGCAGACGGATGGCTCAGATGGCGCTGGGCAGACGGATGGCTCAGACGGCGCTGGGCAGACGGATGGTCAGACGGCGCTGGGCAGACGAGCAGTGGCAGGCAGCTCAGACGGCGCGGGCAGACGGCAGTGGCAGGCGGCGTTGGGCAGACGGCCGACTCTGACCTGCTCGAGGTGCACAGTAGGCTGCGTCGTGGGTGCCGGAACTGTGGTACCGGAACTGGAGACACGCACTTAAGGCTAGTGCGGGGACAGGGAACAGAGCACACTGGACTCTCGAGGCCGCACTATAGGCCTGGTGCGTGATACCGCACTGTGGTACCGGGCTGAGGGCACGCCACCTCAGGGCGAGTGCGGGAGAAGGAACAGGGCTCTGAAGACGCACTGGAGATCTTGAGAGCAGGGCTGGCACCATCCGCCCTGGCTGGATCTTCACCCTAGCCCGCAATGTGGGGAGCTGGGATGTTGCGCACCGGGCTAGGCATACGCACCGGGGCACCGTGCGCTCCACCGCATCACCGGTGCCTGCCCGGTACGACTTCCTCCTCTTCCACTGGAAGCACGGCTGGGAGAACTATGCGCCGAGCTGGCAGAGGACGTGCAGGGCTAGGAAGGCGCACAGGAGGCCTGGTGCTTGAGGCTGGCACAGTCTTAACCAGACGGCTAGCACGCACTCAGGATGAGTATGGAGAGCTGTCCCCCGTGACATCAACTCCCCGACACGTTCAGTCGGGCGGATGTCGTGCCTCATGCACCAAACCAGCAAGTCCCTCATAACTCTTTCCTCCAATTCCCCCATTAACTCTTCACTGTCTCTGCATGCCTCACCTCCAATTCCGCCCTGACCGGCTCCTTACGGTAAGCAGGGGGAGTTGGCTCAGGTCTGACTCCTGACTCTGCACACTCCCCGTGTGCCCCCCCAAACATTTTGGGGCTGCCTCTCGCCTCCAGCCGCTCTGCCGTGCTAGCGCCTCATAATAGCGCCCTCTCGCCTTCGCTGCCTCCAGCTCTCTTTGGGGCGGGGATATTCCCCTGGCTCTGCCAGGGTCCTTTGCCGTCTAGTCGTCCTCCCATGTCCATTTCTCCAAATAGTGTAGCCTCTCCGCTGCTGCTGTCGCTGTTGCCGTTGTTACGCTGCTTGGTGCCGAGATTGGTGGGGGGTTCTGTAACGGCGGCCTTCCCTCTCTCACTAGAAGAGGGGGTAAAACGGATCGACCAACACGCAGCGTAGCCAGTGCTCAACAGTTTAAGTAAAACAAATAAACAGTGAACACGATACAAAACAAAATAACACAAGTGGCAAAACCGATACAACCTATATCTGGTGCAGAAACACAAACACAGAGACAGGTAACACCCACCCACATGCCCAACACAAAACAAGACACCTATATATGATTCTCAATCAGGGACAACGATTCACAGCTGTCTCTGGTTGAGAACCATATTAGGCTGGACACAGAAACAGACGAACTAGACACACAACATTAGAATTCCCACCCAGCTCACGCCCTGACCAACACAAAACAAGCAAAACACATAAGAACTCTGGTCAGGACTTACAAGTTCTCTGAATATTTCCAATGTATTGCAGCAACAATTTCATAAATCTAAGGACATTCCACTTTGCACCAGGACATGAACCCACAGCTGGGTATAGTAATATAATCTATTCATACAGTACAAAGTAGAATTATATCCAAATCTCTTTCTTTCTCTCTCTCTCCCTCTCTCCTTTTCTCTCTCTCTTTCTGGCTTTCTTTCTTTCTCTCTCTCTCTCCCCTCTCTCTCATTCTGGTTATAGTGGTGAATTTCAAAGAGTGTCCTGAGGGATGGCTTCATGTACTGGTAAATGAAAAAATGTTACTACCTCAGTAAGGACAAGATGGACTGGCCGAGCAGCAGAGACAATTGTACATCAATGGGCGGCCACCTTAGCATCCTGCACAGCAAGAACGTGCATGTAAGAAACTGTTGTGTGTGTGTGTGTGTGCGCGTGCGTGTGCGTGTGCGGCGTGCGTGCGTGCGTGCGTGCGTGTGCGTGTGTGTGTGCATTTGTGTGTGTGTGCTCTTCTCATCGTAACCACGTGTTTGTTTATAGGAAAGCCCTGGAAAAAAGGCAAGTAGGATTGGTGTTTAATAACTACTTCTGGATCGGCCTATCAGACAGAGGGTCGGAGGGGACTGGAGATGGGTGGACAACACAACGCTCACCAAATAAGTATTGTGTCACGGAGAATTATTTCTATCTCCCAATGATAAATAACTGACAATCAATAGCTCTGACCAATCCCCGAGATCTGTAGACCATGGGTTTAATAATTAATTAGTCAAAGATCAGCTTACAAAAGGTTATACAGTTTATTCACGAGAACGTTCTTGAAGTCCATTATACAAAGACATCCATTTTATAGCTGCGCACATACTTCCACACAAACAGTAGGTATCCTACGCACATACATACACACAAACAGTAGGTATCCTACGCACATACATACACACAAACAGTAGGTGAGTTTTATCTTCTCCATAGTTCTCACCACTGTGTATCACTTACCCAGCCGACAGTTCCATTCCCCGAGATTAGGGAACCTTGAGAATACTCCCTATGCTATCATAAGTTTCTCAGAGGCCTAGCCGGTCGTTCAAACACAGTTTAATTGTTCTCTTTTTTTTCTTCTTCGGCAAACACATACAAGTTCAAACCCTAAGCTATGCCTTGCTCAGACAGTCGTGTTTTCCCACATACAGATACATTGTTTTACATCTAATTCTGACTAAACCTACACACATCTTCAGGATATAATTTTACGATTCTAAATCAATTTCATTACAATTATAAGGCTACAGAGTGGAATTATTTAATCATATCTTTCAAACATTAAATTATTTTACAGTATGTAGGGTCTGCAACCCATTCAACAATCTCAAAGGACACGTACAACATCGACTCAAAATATCTCAGTTGCTCAAACCTTTTTTCTCCACTATTTGTCCGCTCCTTTTTACTTTTTTTCTGTCATCTCTCTCCCTCTCTGTTGACTTCAATTCCATCCTGCCCGTCATATTTTCTCTCCCCCTACCTCCCTTTCCCCTATAGCTTCTGGAAACAGTGCAGCTTGGAGCCCTGATAAAACAACGTCTCCGGTGGGTTGACGGTGAGACTGTGCGGTCCTGGAGAGTAACACTCATGCCTGTCCGACGTGCCTGTGACTTCACCTACCGCCGCATCTGTCAAATGGATGCGTACCCATTACGTCCCTGAATCAGCGGGTGAAAGACACCGCTGACATGAAGTTAACTTAGAGTGGCGGATTCATTATAGAAGGCGAATTGTAGGGTTGCACTGTTGACAAGTGCATTTTAAATGCAATTCCCCCAGTTTTAGAAATCAAATTCAGTGTAAACGCAGTGGTAATAAAGTGTTAAATTCCCTTTAAAGTCAAATGCAATGTGCATTTCTACAACGTGCATTTGATTGAATCCCAGTCACGGTATGTATAATCAGTCAAAACAAATGAAGTGACAGTTGGTATCTACTTGTGTTGGGGTCTACCCACCCACTGAACGGTATTTCAATAAAGTGCCAATCAGTCACCCCTCAGTCACTGCTTGTTTTTTTACTTCTTTGTTTAATTCAATCATTTAACACAATCGAACATTTTTATCTACAGTCCTATAACACAACAACAATAACACCCTGTATTTTCTCTGTTACTTCAATTCAAACAATTCAGCAGAACTTGGAACGATCCTGAATCACGCAGCAGTCTGCTCACACCACCTGAAACCGAAGAAACATAATATTAAGATGCTTATCCCATTCTCTTAATAAAATATTCGGTTAAATAAATGCGCTAAAACAGAGTGCTATGCAATATCCACTGAGTATACCAAAAAGTGTGGAACGCCTTCTAGTATTGAGTTGCACCCCGTCAGAAACGCCTCAGCTTGTCGTGACATGGACTCTACAGGTGTCGAAAAGCGCTCCACAGGGATGCTGGCCCATGTTGACTCCAATGATTCACAACGTTTGGCTGGATGTCCTTTGGGTGTGACCATTCTTATATCAGTGGCGGTCGGTGCCTTTTTAAGATGAGGAGGATGATTCTTTTTTATGAACATGGCCTAACTTCTATTACAGCATAATTGGAGACTGTCATTCACTATTCCATTCACCCAGTTCAATGTAACATTGATAGGCTTAGGCTACTACATGATCCTCAAATTTCCCTGTACCCATCATGAGGTGCTACAAACAGCTCGAGATCATTTTTGTTAATCCAAGGTGCCCAACCTCTTCCCGTAAGATGTCTAGTTGTTTAACTTGGCATGCTATCGTCCCCCCAGGCTCCAGTTCACTAGCACGTTACAGAGTCATTTTGGCCAGATTCTAACACACCAAATCACATCGAGAAACAGAGTCAAAAACGTTACTTCACAGCATGATTATGTTATTTCCTAAATCCAGTACTTTCCGTACAAACACACACAGTATGATGGACCCTCCTTCCAGTTCCCGCCAGACTCTTGTCTCAGTTCCAATTTCTTGAGAGTTTTTGTTCAAACACACACACACACACACTGACACTCACACGCTCTCCTGCCTCATCCCCCTATCACACAGTTCTTCTGGCCAGATTCAACATTTATCCAAACAAAGAGAGAGAGAGCAAAAGGAGAGCGAGAGAGACAGAGACAGAGAGAGACCAAGAGTAAGCAGGTTTGATGCAATACTAAAAGAACTGCCAGTGAATTTCTGGAGGAAGAACAATAAATACTGATAAAACAATTTGATGGAACAGAATTGCGAAATCAACTCCCATCTCAGCTGTTTGGAATTACAAACTTTATTTCCCAGCAGTGACTTTATTTCCCGTTAGTTACAAAGTCGGGAGATTCTGCAATAGTTGGTATAAGTAAGTTAAACAGTGATTGTGGTGAGAAGAGCTGGTGAAGAACTGAAACTTCAATCATGGAGGTAGAGAACTATACCAGTCTACACGAGTTTACTGAGGATATATCCTCCAGAGGAAACAAGCCTATCCTAAACAACCACAGTAAGTGTGTGTGTGTGTGTGTGTGCGTGTGCGTGTGCGTGTGCGGGGGCGTGTGCGTGTGCGCGTGTGTGTGTGTGTGTGTGCATGCATGCGTACTAACGTACGTGCATAAGTGTGAGATTGACCATAACTCTAAGGACATGGTGTCTCTTTAGGGAATAGTCAGTGTGAGTTTTACAGACAGTCTTTCAGTTTATTGGCTATCATCTGTTCCTTTGGAATCCTTTAGAACRAATYATTTTAAATMTTTTTGAAGTGATTGTCACCTTTTTACAATGTTATGGTTCCATGTTAGCCCACTGTAAAATTGTAGGCAGTTGCAGATAGATTAGAGTGGTATTGTTCATAGTCAAAGGACTTGTCTGGGCAGGAAAAACTTCTGAAGCATGAAAGGTGAATGACAGGTGGGAAAAAAATGCCCTGTCACACTCGCACTTGTCTTTTCTTACTGGTACTGATTTGACAGATTAATGCTATTTTGAAGAAGGTTTGACTTGCAATGACTGTTATATGTGGTTATTTTTTGTACCTATAGTTAAATGCTAAATGACTCCAATGTAAATGTGTCACTCTTTGCATTGAGCTGTAATCTGTCCGATCAGGTGCCCAGGGGCTGAAGAGGGGRTCAGAGTGTCTCAGAGGTCAGACCGCCCTCTTTGTGGTGATTGGTCTATTGGCCTCCATCTGTGCCAACATCGCTCTGAGCGTGCTCTGTGAGTTAACATCTCTCTCTCTCTGTATGTATGTATGTCTCTTTTTCTCTCTCTCCAACCCAGCACCACCCCTCTCCCCCACTCTTCCTCGTCATGCCTTTTTTGGCATGCAGAATGGTAACGATAGTTGTGGCAGTTGTGCAATCCAAAAGGAACAAAAGTCCAGAACTGTGAAATTTGCTCCCTCCCAGGACTCTCAGTCTCTGGCAGCCCAGGMTGTTCAGTAGTTATAACAATCAATCAATCAATCAAATGTATTTATAAAGCCCTTCTTACATGATGTCACAAAGTGCTGTACAGAAACCCAGCCTAAAACCCCAAACAGCAAGCAATGCAGGTGTAGAAGCACGGTGGCTAGGAGAAACTCYCTAGAAAGGCCAGAACCTAGGAAGAAACCGAGAGAGGAACCAGGCTATGAGGGGTGGCCAGTCCTCTTCTGGCTGTGCCAGGTGGAGATTATAACAGAACATGGCCAAGATGTTCAAATGTTCATAGATGACCAGCAGGGTCAAATAATAATAATCACAGTGGTKGTCGAGGGTGCAACARGTCAGCACCTCAGGAGTAAATGTCAGTTGGCTTTTCATAGCCGATSATTCAGAGTATCTCTRCCGCTCCTCCTGTCTCTAGAGAGTTGAAAACAGCAGGTCTGGGACAGGTAGCACGTCCGGTGAACAGGTCAGGGTTCCATAGCCGCAGGCAGAACAGTTGAAACTGGAGCAGCAGCACGGCCAGGTGGACTGGGGACAGCAAGGAGTCATCAGGCCAGGTAGTCCTGAGGCATGGTCCTAGGGCTCAGGTCCTTTGAGTGACTGAAAGAAAGAAAGAGAGAAAGAGAGAAAGAAAGGAAGAAAGAAAGAAAGAAAGAGAGAAAAAGAGAGAAAAGAGATAGAGAATTAGAGAGATCATACTTAAATTCACACAGGACACCGGATAAGACAGGAGAAATACTCCATATATAACAGACTGACCCTAGCCCCCCAACACCTAAACTACTGCAGCATAAATACTGGAGGCTGAGACAGGAGGGGTCAGGACTGAAAGCATTCACTATTTTTAAAGAAACACCAATTTGTCCCAATCTGACCTCTCAATTTGGTCTCTATTCCGCTTTTTCATTCTCTTTCTCAATCTCTCTCTCTCTCTCTCTCTCTCTCTCTCTCTCTCTCTCTCTCTCTCAGTGTTTAGCAGGCCGTTACCTAGTGTTCCCCTGGAGGCAGCGGCTCTGACCCTGAAGCTGAACTCAGTTCGAGCACGTTATGTCTATCTCTGTGATGACTACTCCAAACTGGCCCAGAGCTGCTCAAAGACAGGTAAAGGGGGGCTAAGTGTTAYTCAGAGTGGATAGATACTTTAGACAACTGTCATTCACTATTACATTATTTCATGTAAGAAATGGTACACTGTAAAGGGGTTGCCATGAAGTTAACAGTTACTAACAGGCATTTGTCAACTCTAGATTTTAAATTGATGCGGCACTACTACTAGTACAGTTAAGTTAGTACAGCACTCTCACTAAAGGGTGCAACAGAAATAGAGCCAGAAACAACAATACTATGCACCTACTAGTGGTCAAAAGGTTTTTGGTGCTCCAAGAATACAGTACAATACTGTATTMTGTGGGACAGAAATGCAGTACCATTCAAAATAGAGCAATTCTTTCCCCGCCCACAAAATGTTCCCACAATGCATCACAATTTACAGTATGCTGCAGTAAAACGTTTCACAGTATCATACTGTTGATAATACCCCAAAATGACCGTATAATTTACCGTTTTACTTTAAAGTGTACACCGTACAGTATTCATAAGACATTAATTACCCATGCATATTCACTCATCTGTCTCTCTTTGTCCTTTTCATCTTCCCCTMTTCATCTCTTTTACCTCTCTATTCCTGTTCTCCTCCTCTTGTCTTTCTCCTCTCCTCTTCTCACAGTAAGGAAGTGTAGGGAGTGTCCTGAGGGCTGGATTCATGTAGATGAGAAATGTTACTCCTTCAGTAATGACAAGATGGACTGGCCGAGCAGCAGAGACAGTTGTACATCCCTGGGCAGCCACCTTACCATCCTGCACAGCAAAGAACAGCATGTAAGATAGTGTWTGTGTGTGTGTRTTTGTGTATGTGTATTCCCCTCGTTGTAACCATAACTGTTTGCTTGTAAGGACGCTCTGGAAAAAGAGGCCCGGAGGATTGGCGGGTTTGACTACCACTTCTGGATTGGCCTATCAGATATAGAGAAGGAAGGGGATTGGAGATGGGTGGACAACACAACACTGACAAATAAGTATGTGAATCCCATTTTAAATAATCCAATATCACATGTGTTATAATGAGAGGGAGGCAAATAGTTACTTTTCTACACTGTCTTGTTCCATTTCTCAATTTGTAATTTCCTTCTTCCTCTTCTTTCATTCTATTCTCTTGTTTCCTCTTTTTCGACCCCTTTCCGTAACTGCCTCCCTCCTTTGTTTTTGGCCTTTCTACTTCTCTCCCTCTCCCTCTCCCCTACCCTCTCTCTCTTTCTCTGCCTCCACCCTTCTGTCTCTCTGTCTCTCTCTTTCTCTATCTCTCTCTCTCCTTCCCTCTCTCTCTCTGTCTCTCTTTCAGGTATTGGAATGAGTATAGCTCTGAGCCTGACAATCATCACTCAGGAGGATCACATGGGGAGGACTGTGCCACCCTGGAYAGCCATTCGCAGACCTGGTTTGACGTACCGTGTGACCACATCTACAAACGCATTTGTCAGATGGATGCCATCCGGCTAGACTGAATCACAGGACTTAAACTAAGCCATGAATTTCCCAATTATCTAGATCTACCGTCCATGCATTCATGAATGATGGCAATGTTTTCTTAAATAGCTTATCCTTTTTATATCTTTCAAGCGATTTGAGATGTTTTAGTGCAATGAAAAGAGCTATAAAAGTGAAATGATTATTCTTACTGGAAACGTCAGAACTGGAAACTAAACTAGGTTATGGGTCAGATTTACTCAACTACACTGCCAAGTGTGCATATTACTTTGTATTTTTCAGAAACCATAAAACAAAACGGGACAGGAAAGGTTAAGAGAAGGGCTAAGATATAGAATGACAAGAGGAGATAAAGATAGTTTTGTGGTATAGCTAGTTTCATGAAATGTTCATTCCCTACTCAAAATAATAGATGCAAACATTTAGCAAATCTGGCACCTTCTGCAAGGAGAATTTCAATGAATGGACTCAATTTAGTAAATCAGTTACTGCAATCAAGGAGGTAGATGCTCTAATCAACTCTGCTGCTTGCCAAACTGATTGCTGTGATACTTTTGAGCAATCTGAGTGCTTTTTTTTAACGTGTGTGACCTGTACATAAATCTCCAAAATATTCTGTGTTGCTGCACTAACCATGAAAATTAATTCCTGAGAGTCAATAAAACTGTATTTTCAAATGAATTACTCTTCCTCTGATGTCTCTTTCTGTTTTGTGTCTGGGTTTTTTCCAGTGCATGTTTCATTTTACTGGAATATATATWTTTTTTATTGACTTTGGCGMACATCTGTTGGTTTCTCCTGTGTCTTTGCTCATCCATTGTTTTATTGCTCAATGATGTAGCCTGAAAAAGGAATGTGTTTTCATGTTTTTATTTTTTACACATTTAAACACATTTATTTGCTGAAAGTATGTTTTTAATTGGTATTTCTAATCCAGAAATCGTATTTTAATTTCTTTAAGACAACACTGTTTCTTACATAATATKTTGCCTTGGTGTTGTACAACAGAGGGTGGGAGGAGGGGAAACTACCAGGCAGCTGGAAGGAAGCAGTAGTGGTACCAATCCGGAAGCCAGGGAAGAACCCAACTAGGCCAACAAACTATCGGCCAACTACATACATCACATGTATGTAAGATTATGGAACGTATATTTACGGAGAGGCTAACTTACTTCCTGGAGATCAGGGGGCTATTATCGCCACATTAGAGTGGGTTCAGGAAGAGTAGGGGAAATATGGACCCAGTGCTCTGCTTAGTAGCAGAGGTCRGGAAGGCTCAGGTGAACAAGGAGACTGTTGTAGTTGCAGGGGTTGTTAATAGAAATTGATATTATTGGGGGAGGAGGAAGAACGTACAACTGGATAAAGGAATTCCTGTTTGGTGAGGGTGAGGAAATCTCTATCAGGYAGCTACCTGGTGGATAACGATACACCGCAGGGGAGAGTGAGTCCTCTGTTGTTCTCAATCAAAATCAATGATGTTAACTCTCAGGTACGGCCGGATAATGGTAGGTCGTTATTTAGAGATGATGGGGCCTTATGAAAGATGGGAAGAAATGTGCCATACACAGTCAGGAAGGTACAGGAAGCAATTGATGAGGTAGAGTGGTGGGCAGTAGGATCGGACCCTTTTTTCACAATTTTCGCCTAAAACGACATAGCCAAATCTAACTGCCTGTAGCAAGGATATGCATATTCTTGGTACCATTTGAAAGGAAACACTTTGCAGTTTGTGGAAATGTGAAAGGAATGTAGGAGAATACAACACATTAGATCTGGTAAAAGATAATACAAAGAAAAAAACAACCGTTWAATTTTTTTTTTGTACCATCATCTTTGAAATGCAAGAGAAAGGCCATAATGTATTATTCCAGCCCAAGTGCAATTGAGATTTTGGCCACTAGATGGCAGCAGTGTATGTGCAAAGTTTTAGAATGATCCAATGAACCATTGTATTTCTGTTCAAAATGATGTATCAAGACTGCACAAATGTGCCTAATTTGTATATGAATAACTTTTCATGTTCAAAACTGTGCACTCTCCTCAAACAATAGCATGGCATTATTTTACTGTAATAGCTACTGTAAATTGGACAGTGCAAATCAAATCAAAATGCAGATAGCCCGGTTAGCCAATGTGAGGGAGCACTGGATGGTCGGGCCAACACAATGCAAATAGTCCGGGTAACCATTTGGTTACCTGTTCAGGAGTCTTATGGCTTGGTGGTAAAAACTGTTGAGAAGCCTTTTTGTCCTGGACTTGGCACTCCTGTACTGCAGTTAGATTAACAAGAATTTAAGCTTTCTGCCAATATCAGATATGTATATGTCCTGGGAATTTTTCTTGTTACTTACAACCTCATGCTAATCGCATTAGCCTACGTTAGCCCAACCGTCCCGCAGGGGACCCACCGATCCTGAAGAAGTTTTAATTGTGGTGATTCAGGTTCTCTGTAGAGAAAACTCAGACTGTGTTTAATTTTGCTAGGAGGAAGGTGGGAGACAAGGTATGCTTGAGGTTATATGGGAGAAACTTGGAGAGGGTGAGGGCCTTCAGGTTCCTTGGGGTATACTTTGACACTAGACTGACCTGGGCAGAACACATTGAGAGAGTGGTGTGAAAGTGTAAGAATGTGCAAAATGTGATGCGCTGTCTGATGGGGAAGGAGTGGGGGGCTGGGCATTTCTCATTGAGGACCACGTACACAACTGTTCAAAAGTTTGGGGTCAATTAATTAAAAATGTCCTTGTTTTTGAAAGAAAAGCAATTTTTTTGTCCATTAACATCAAATTGATCAGAAATACAGTGTAGACATTGTTAATGTTGTAAATTACTATTGTAGCTGGAAAAGGCATATTTTTTATGGAATATCTACATACAGAGGCCCATTATCGTAAAGAGGCCCATTACAGAGGCCCATTATCAGCAACCATCACTCMTGTGTTCAAATGGCACGTTGTGTTAGCTAATCCAAGTTCATCATTTTAAAAGGCTAATTGATCATTAGAAAATCCTTTTGCAATTATGTTAGCACAGCTGAAAACTGTTGTGCTGATTAAAGAAGCAATAAAACTGGCCTTCAGACTAGTTGAATATCTGGGGCATCAGCATTTGTTGTTTCGATTACAGGCTCCAAATGGCCAGAAACAAGGAACTTTCTTCTGAAACTTGTCAGTTTATTCTTGTTATGAGAAATGAAGGCTATTCCATGTGAGAAATTGCCAAGAAAGTGAAGATCTTGTACTAGGCTGTACACTACTGCCTTCACAGAACAGCGCAAACTGGCTCTAACCAGAATAGAAAGAGGAGTGGGAGGCCCCGGTGCACACCTGAGCAAGAGGACAAGTACATTAGGGTGTCTAGTTTGAGAAACAGACGCCTCACAAGTCCTCAACTGGCAGCTTCATTAAATAGTACCCGCAAAACACCAGTCTCAACATCAACAGTGAAGAGGAGACTCCGGGATACTGGCCTTCTAGGCAGAGTTGCAAAGAAAAAGACATATCTCAGACTGGCCAATGAAAATAAAAGATTAAGATGGGCAAAAGAACACAAACACTGGAGAGAGGAACTCTGCCAGGAAGGCCAGCATCCCGGAGTCGCCTCTTCACTGTTGAAGTTAAGACTGGTGTTCCCGCCCTCCTCGACACCTACAGCCCCCGATGCCATAGGAAGGCCAAAAAGATCATCAAGGACATCAACCACCCGAGCTACTGCCTGTTCACCCCGCTATCATCCAGAAGGTAAGGTCAGTACAGGTGCATCAAAACTGGGACCGGGAGACTGAAAAACAGCTTCTATCTCAAGGCCATCAGACTGCTAAACAGCCATCACTAGCACATCAGAGGCGGCTGCCTATAGACATAGATTAGGAATCACTGGCCACTTTTAGAAATGGATCACTAGCCACTGGCGGTGTTTCACTTAGTGGTAGCATGAGACGGAGTCTACAACCCACACAAGTGGCTCAGGTAGTGCAGCTCATCCAGGACGGCACATCAATGCGAGCTGTGGCAAGGAGGTTTGCTGTGTCTGTCAGCGTAGTGTCCAGAGCATGGAGGCGCTACCAGGAGACAGGCCAGTACATCAGGAGACGTGGAGGAGGCCGTAGGAGGGCAACAACCCAGCAGCAGGACCGCTACATCCGCCTTTGTGCAGGAGGAGCACTGCCAGAGCCCTGCAAAATGACCTCCAGCAGGCCACAAATGTGCATGTGTCTGCTACATGGTCAGAAACAGACTCCATGAGGGTGGTATGAGGGCCCGACGTCCACAGGTGGGGGTTGTACTTACAGCCCAACACCGTGCAGGACGTTTGGCATTTGCCAGAGAACACCAAGATTGGCAAATTCGCCACTGGCGCCCTGTGCTCTCACAGATGAAAGCAGGTTCACACGCACATGTGACAGACGTGACAGAGTCTGGAGACGCCGTGGAGAACCTTCTGCTGCCTGCAACATCCTCCAGCATGACCGGTTTGGCGGTGGGTCAGTCATGGTGTGGGGTGGCATTTCTTTGGGGGGCCGCACAGCCTCCATGTGCTCGCCAGAGGTAGCCTGACTGCCATTAGGTACCGAGATGAGATCTCAGACCCCTTGTGAGACCATATGCTGGTGCGGTTGGCCCTGGGTTCCTCCTAATGCAAGACAATGCTAAGACTCATGTGGCTGGAGTGTGTCAGCAGTTCCTGCAAGAGGAAGGCATTGATGCTATGGACTGGCCCGCCGTTCCCCAGACCTGAATCCAATTGAGCAATCTGGGACATCATGTTGCTCCATCACACAACGCCACGTTGCCACACAGACTGGTTCAGGAGTTGGCGCGATGCTTTTATCTCGGTCTGGGAGGAGATCCCTCAGGAGACCATCCGCCACTCATCAGGAGCATTGCAGGCGTTTCGGGAGGTCATACAGGCACGTGGAGGCCACACACACTACTGAGCCTCATTTGACTTGTTTAAGGCATTACATCAAAGTTGGATCAGCCTGTAGTGTGGTTTCCTTTAATTTTGAGTGTGACTCCAAATCCAGACCTCCATTGGTTGATAAATTTGATTTCCATTGATAATTTTTGTGTGATTTTGTTGTCAGCACATTCAAACTATGTAAAGAAAAAGTATTTCATAAGATATTTCATTCATTCAGATCTAGATGTGTTTTTAGTGTTCCCTTAATTTCTTGAGCAGTGTAGTATAGAAATACAGCATATACATATGAGATGAGTAACGCAAGATACGGAGACATTATTCAGTGGCTG